>NC_142315.1:20613571-20924880 GCF_054855325.1 Carica papaya
GTATAAGATTGCTTTGCAATACGGGCGATCAGATGAGGAAGATTTGGTTGGAGTCTTGTCGCCAAAGTTTTATGAAAATGCTTTCAGAGAAACAGTTACGTGAATCAGAGGAATTAAAGGCAAAGGCTCAGGTTTCTCATGCACAGCCAGATGACCTTATTGATTTTTACCATTTAAAGAGCAGGAGGGTAAGAAAGTTCCATGTCTTTGATACTATAATGGACCTATATAAAGGACACTTTCTCTTTGCAGTCTTGCTTAATTCCTTTTTTCAATTTCTTTTTCTTTTAAAAAAATTAAAGAATATTATTTTGTGTGGTCTCTCTTGTTCTTTACCTTTGCTTTATGCATCCGATATGTGCATAATATTCCTCTGTTAAGCTGCCGTGTGCATTTGGAAGCTTGATTCAGCATAAAATCGTTCCTGTACCAATGAAGTAGGAATCTGGCAATAAACAAGAAATGGCTGGTGTCTTTGCTTGTAAATTGGAACCTAGCAATAAGCAGGAAGAGGCTGGAGTTTTTGCTTGTATTTCCTTGTGAAGTGGTCACCTTCAGGTTGTCTGAAGTTATATCTGCTTGTTATTTAATGACATTTTCTGTAAATTCAGATATCATGGATTGGACTAGTTGTTGTAATATTCCTCGTCTATATCCTAGGAGTTACTACATCTATCTCCTTAGTTTCTGCTGACTACTGTGAGGCATTTTTGCATTTATGGACTTATTCTTTTCCCCTTGAAAACTGAAGGGAGGTGTTTGTCATGTGTAAGATCTTGAATCCTTGATATAATCTTTTGTACTGTGTATTTCTTCCAGGGAATGAGTCAGCTAGAATTGGAAGATGCAGTTCAAGATGATTTGAAACGTGCAACTGGAGAGTTCACGAAGGATGAAAATGATGCAAATAAGCTTAACCGCATTCTCCAGCTCACGGGATTTAGTGACCCAGTGTATGCTGAAGCATATGTGACAGTTCACCACTATGATATTGTCCTTGATGTTACAATTATCAATCGAACCAAGGAAACTCTCCAGAATTTGTGCTTGGAGTTGTCAACAATGGGTGATTTGAAACTTGTTGAGCGACCACAAAATTATACGTTAGCACCTGAATCAAGCAAGCAAATAAAGGCCAACATCAAGGTTTCCTCAACTGAGACTGGTGTCATATTTGGGAACATTGTCTATGAGACTTCGAATGTGCTTGAGAGAACAGTTGTTGTCCTTAATGACATCCACATTGACATTATGGACTATATCTCTCCAGCAGTATGTTCAGATACAGCTTTCAGAACAATGTGGGCAGAATTTGAGTGGGAAAACAAGGTATTTCCTCATTCTTTCTTGAATTTATTTTTATCATAAGAAGCAATTACAGTTCTTAGAAAGAATTTCTGCAGTTATGTTTCTTTTCTGTAAAAGATTCTTTAGTTGTTCATACCATCTCAATGTGGATGGTTAATATTTAGTATGTTATTCAGGCAACAATCGAACTGCTTAATAATGTAATTAGGACTTTCTGCAATTTAAGTATCTAAAGGATTTTTGGATATGGATCCATCTGTTACAATTTCTTTAGAACTTCTGACTTGAGTAGCATCTTTTTCCTACCAAACCTTCTCTTTTCTTACCAAGAAATAGTTGGGATGCTGTTTAATGCGGTAAGTACAGGGTATTCTTTGGTAAAAGACAAAAGAATAGTTCATTTTGTACTTGTTGCGCGGCTCCTAGAACTTCTGACTTGAGTAGCAATTCTTTTTTACCGAACATTCTTGGTTCCTTGTAATCCGAGGTCAATCTAAGCTCCTTTGGATTGTGGCGTTGAAATCTGATAGTTATCTCACTGATTTTCATTCAATGTGTTCTGTGATATAGGTTGCTGTTAACACGGTGATTCAAAATGAAAAGGAATTCCTGGACCATATTATTAAATCGACCAACATGAAGTGTCTCACTGCTCCGTAAGTAGTCTCTATTTCTTCTTATCTGGATTCTGGAAAAATAAATTGTTGTTCATGGTGCTTGTGATCTTGGCATATGTCGTATTTTTAAATAAGTTTTTCTTGGCTTCCTTCCTTCTCACGCCGACATGTTTTGGTTTGGGTTCAGGTCTGCCCTAGAAGGTGAATGTGGATTTCTGGCAGCAAATTTGTACGCCAAGAGTGTATTTGGGGAAGATGCTTTAGTAAATGTGAGTGTTGAGAACCAGACAGATGGGAAACTGAGTGGGTACATCAGGATAAGGAGCAAAACACAGGGGATCGCTCTTAGCCTGGGGGATAAGATCACTCTCAAGCAGAAGGGAGGCAGTTGATTTTTGGAGCGTTCGTCAACACTTGGATCGGTACTCACTATTCCTCTTTTTTATTCTACGACTCTGTCTTGCACCCTTGTAATTGCCAGAGTTGTTTATTGGAGTTGTTTGAATTGCTGCAGGTCCTTCGCCTCTAAGCCAATATAAAGACAGTTGTTTCTGTCAATTTTGTTCTTTTTGTATGTTAGGAGTGTAAGTCTTAGGGAAGTGACGTCTTTGAAGAGAGTGATTAAATTGCTGTTTGTTTACTTATTAAACAGCCTCTTTTTTTTTTTTTTTTTTTTGAATTAGTGTTAAATTTAAAATTGGATAGGGAATATTCCCTTGTAAGAAAGGAGATGATAAAAATCTATTTTCAATGTGTTGTTTCAGCTCCAGGACCTCCCAACCCCTTCTTAAATTTAATGGTAAATTACAAAAGGCTTCGAGATTTTAAGTAGACAATTTTTTAGACTAACAATTTCATCTTTATTATTTTAAGGTAGGAAATGTGTTTTAAAAAATTAAATTAGGGTTCCGTACATATTTTTGTTTGCACTTCTTCCATTGTTTTTTTTTTTTTAATTGACATTATTGAAAAGAGAGTGAGTTATACTATAATTTGTAAAAACGTTATTGCACTTTAAAAATATACTAGATATAACTTAATCAACTTCATATGATTGGATTGGGACATACACCCCTTTGGATCAATGAAACCCCCTAAAACCCTTACAAGAAGAAGAAGGAAAAAAAAAAAAAAAAAAAAAGTAAATGAAAAATTATATCACTTGCATAGTTTCAGTTTTTTGAAAAACAAGGATACAAGGGATTTGGGATAAGGCTTAGTAGCAAGGCATGTAGGAATATTTTCAGGCTGTTCAACCCAGAGTTTATGAGCAATCTCACCCGCAGTCAGCTTCTCCGACAAGTTCAAAATCTGGGCTTCTCCCTTCACCTCAAGTGTCACCTGACATGTAATCACCACAACGTTCACAAATGCAACAACATATATATATATGTGTGTGTGTGTGTGTGTGTGTGTGTATATATATGTATATATGTTGTACCAAGAATAAATATCCACTACATGGTAAGTCAGACCAGAAATTGAAAATCCCAAAAATTTTAGCAGTCTTTCTTAAATGAGAAAAAGAAAAAGAAGTTTGAAACTATTTTGCATGTCAAAGCCGGGTTACTTACCAATGTGAGTAACTCTTACATGATTCTCATATATAAAGTAAATGTTGCATAAATCCCAATCTAGTGCATAGAATTATCCTTGGGCTCTAATGTGGAGAGCCATTGATGGCAAATAACAAAGACAACAAGGCATGGAAGGGATGTGGTGGTTGGTGGTAGTCTTCTCCATATGAGGCTTTATTAGCTACAGACCACAGAATAAGGAGATAATGAGTAACATATCTCAGTCCCCCTCATTCGTTGATACCATCCATTCTCGTTCAACACGAAATATACCTTTTTTTAGAAACAAATTAATTTATCTATTCTCAATTAAATTAAAATCATTCCCATATAAGCATACGCGAATTTTATCCATTTAATGGCAGAACCAGATCCCAAGCCACCACCTGAATTATATCTATCTTTACCCATTTTCCCCTGTTTTTTAAACCTCTGATTTCTTATTTTAACTTCATACTCGGTACTGAAGGAAAATCAAATCAAATCAAATAACAAAGAAAATTCAATCAGAATACAGTAACCAATCTAATCTACTTTGACTACTTTCCAAACCCAATGTAATATTTATCAGAAACAAGGACAAATTCCTCATCTACAGTACATGCATTTCCCAGAACAGACTTCAACTTCATTAAGACAACTCAGTCTAATTTCTTTTTTAATAAAAGAAGCGAGAGGGACATCGCACCTTATGCATTGAATCGATGTTTTGGGAACTACAATACTCTGCAGTGTGAGGGTCGTCCTTATGGGACCAAATGGCAGCAACGGATGCATGGCACCCCTGTGTTACAATACTCCCCAGCGGCCACGTGTCTATCAGGTCCCTCCTCAGCACCACGTACTGCACCACCACGTCCTCCGTCTTCTCCGCCTTCGAGCCGTCATTTTGGGACGGGAAGACATCGGATCCGCCCGGTTGGTTCATAGACTTGGATCCGATTGGAGTTCGATTGTTACGATCCGCAAAGTGAAGCAGAACAGACAGCTTAACCCTAGTTTTGATGCTTGAAGGAGCGAGACCAGGAAGGCTGCAGGTCGAGGAACGAAATGGTGAGAAAACAAAGGCCATGGTGTAGGTCTACAAGGTGTAGCACATAAAACTGCGCGCCACTTTACGAGGGGCTTTAACGGGCTTCCCTGTGGTCTCTCGAAATAAGAAAGCCCATTGGGCCTTGCTAATTACAATTTTATTTTATGCAACTCAAAAGGTGACATCCCAATACGAAGGAAGGCAACTACTTGTTCATCAAAAGAATTAGTTAATAATGATAGATATTTTGAAAAGTTTTATAAACAAGTGAGAAGAAAAAAGGGGAGGAGTTTATGTAAAAATATATGATTCTTTAGGGTTCGAGAATGAAAAGATTTACTTAGTACAAGGATTTGATGTGGGTTGAATTTAGAAAAGAAAAAGCTTGGTATTAAACATGGGGGTTTTTAAAAAGTTGTATACAAAATTTAAAGAGATAATGTGACAAATAAAGATAACCAGGTACATAAAATGGATGGTCATGTAAAAGGAGATCGTTAAAAAACCTTATGATATATTATTACAGAGAGGTATTTGATGTTTATGTTAAATTTTTATGCTTGAAAATGGTAGATGTTTTTGCCCTCAATTGAACGTTGGATTATTTGAAGGTTGTGGTTGAGATGACTTCGTTTGATGTATCACAAAATCTTGTGAAAAATGATTAAGACGTGTCTGTTGACCATGTTTTTAGTAAGTCAACAAGTAGATTAATTGGCTTTTACCAAGATAATTTAAAAATATAAATTTGATATTTTTTATTACAAATTTTATTTTGATGGAGGGTAATTAATAATTACTACTCAAACATACAAAATATTATAATTTATTTTTTAAACTATGTATATGTTTAAGAAAAAATTATCTTTTTCAAATAACAATTAATTAAGGCTTTAGATTAAATGAATGAAGACCACGTGGGCGGCAACGAAATTGGTGACATCGAATTCTAAGGGGACCGAAATCTGAATTTCCACGTGAAATTTATACACAGATATTTCTATATATATATTCCACTCAGGATAAGGTAAAGATAAGATCTGAAATTTTGGCACATTTATTTAATTAATACTCATGGTTGTTGGCACCCATTTGTTTCTTTCGAGTTTTCAACATACAAAAAACAGTCCTCCAAAAAAAAAAGTAATTTTTTTTAATGACAATGAATGAAAAGTATCATATTAAAGCTTCCTAAAAATATATTATTTAAAGAAAATTTTGAAACTGATTGGAAGAGAATTTGATCGAATGAAATTTAATTGAAAGTCGATGATTTCGTCCTATAAATTCCTTTTCTTCTTGCTTTCGTACAAGGAAATGAATCCAGTAGTTTCCTCGTGTGCGTGCGTAATGTCATTAATTTGTCTGATGAAGGGTATAACTGAGTTTTCACAAGTAGCAAACTAATCTTTGACACCCGCCGAATCGTTTTTGCATCCAACATTCACCGTCATCTGTACCTGAATGGGCCAACAAGCCGAAACCTCCAACAAGAAAAGATCAAGACCAGATTATCCCAAATAACTAAAAAAAAAAACAAAAAGATTATGCCTTCTTTTTTCTATTTGTTGAAATAACATTTTATTTATTTATAGTATTATGTATATATATATATATATATATATATATATCATTACTAGAGAGAAGAAGAAAACAAAAGAAACATATGGGTAAATTTTGTAAGGTAAGAGACTAACACACATTATATAATATTTAAAAGTTAAAAAAAAAAAAAGATGTTATTGAGGTTCCTCTTGCAGATCTGTTAGAGAAAAACAACTCTGATACTTGACCACCAGCTGCCTCCTGCTCTGTAACTTGCTTCTTTTTCCTCCTTCTCCATCCTCATAATTCGATGGCGATGAAGAAGATGACGATGTTGATGTAGGGTTGGTCACTTCTCCATCCTCTTCATCATCTTCTTTCAGAGCAAGAAGAGGCATGGATTTAGGGTTTTGCCACGTGTAGAAACATGATCTCCTGGACAACTTGTTTGCCATTAAAACTCTTCTTCTCTTGTTGAATGAGTTATCTGGTTTCTCCAGATCTTTCACCGTGCTCACATCTGATAGATTTGCAAATGATTTTGACCTTCCGGTGTAGTGATTTGACAATCCCCTCCTGCAAATTCCCAATCACCAAAACAAAACCTCAAATAATAAGGGCCTAACTTTACAGAGAAATTCGAAAGAAGAAGAACAGAGCCAGTTCATAAAAAGGGTATAGACAGAGAGAGATCTACTCTTAAGCAACCGGCTTTTTTTACATGCAAATAACTTGCCTAAAAACTTTGATTTGTTACAATGTTTGGTAACTTTGAAGCATCAGAGAGACATTAATTAATTTCTTGTAAAATCTCCTAAAATCAGATATGGATAAGAAGCTGGGTTCGGATCAGTACAGTGCAATAATCGATTAACAGTTTTTTTATTTATTTTTTTTTTCACAAACCATGAAATTGGAGAGAAATAATAAAACCTAAATTGGTGAGAAAAAAAGAATCCAGAACTCACTTGATAGGAAGAGAATCTTCCAAGGAACCAAAAGAACCCAACGATCCCAACCCCCGATCACGAGACTTGGACGAAACGACGTCGTCATCGTCATCCTCTTCTTCTTCGCTGTCTCCCGCGGCGCCGATCGACGACGAACTGTTCGATGAGTCCTCCAACGATTTATCCAAAGGCCCCATGCTGGTTACCGACCCGATCCCCTTCCGGATCAGCCCAGGCCCGCGTTCCTCCTCCTCCTCCTCCTCCTCCTCCTTCAAGAAAATACAAGGTGAGGCAGCAGCCGCCAACTTATCCTGCGCCGGGCCGCCGCTCCGTTCCCTAACGTACGCCGGGGGTACCGCAGACACCTCGATGCTGAAGGTGGGACCGACCAAAACCTCCATTTCGCTGATGCCACCCAGAGACCAGAGAAAAGATAACCCCGAAACCGTCCCAGAAAAAACCAAACGAAGAAAAACAAAAGCCAAAAAGAAACAGAAAAGGAAACGCCCTGTGAGATGCTTGTTTTAATTACCGTTCTACCCCTCCCCTCTTCGTCTTCGCCTTCTTCTGGGTTTCCGAACAGGGTTTGTTGTCATCAATCGACGGCAAATCGGTGGTGAGTGCGCAGGATAAAAAAAGACTCAGGAGTTATAGTTGAAGGTTGAAGATAAAGGCTAAGGTTCAGGATCAAATCCACAACACACAGGTCAAAAATAAATTATGGTTTAGACTGTTGGCGTCACCCATCTCCATAGTACAGATATGGGAGCTGCAGGAGAAGAGAGAGAGAGAGAGAGAAGGCTTCTCTGAGGATTGAGGAGAGAGAAAGCAAGAAGCTTCAATTTGTCCCGGAGGGAGAGGGAGGGAGAGAGAGAGAGAGAGAGAGAGAGACCAAGGAAACACGATAAGGACGATGACTAGATACATTTATATATTATATCCATCTCTATCTACTGACTTCCACCCACGTATATATACACGTATACAACAAATGTACATACATACATACATAGGAAGTGTGTTGCATAAAAGAAAAATAAGAATTCGGATATCATATAATAAATAAACTATAAATTTTTTTTGTTATTTTAATTTTGAAGTAACATTAAATGACTTAATGCATGTATTAGCTAAAAAAAGGAAAAAATCGATTAGAAATTGGGAGATTTATATGAATAATCTAAAAGCTGAATAAATAAAATATAATTTATGTTGCAAAATAAATTGTGTGATATAAAAGGTTTGACTCTGTTGACTTCCATTCTCAATATAAAATTTTGAGAAAACAGATTTTTTTAACCTATTTTATTTATAAAAAAAAAAAAAGATAAATATATAATTCGAGAGAGAGAGAGAGTAACGAGGAAGGTGATGACGTGGCAAAGGACTCGATTTGGTGCGTAAACTAAAACAAGTAAGTGGTCCTGGTTAGCGTTAACATTATCCTGTTCTCTACCGAAAAGGAAACTAATTTTTCTTCTTTTATTTTCTATTTAATCTCTTCTCCATAAAATCTAAACTTATAAATATATATATATATATGTATATATGTATACGCGTTATACACAACAATCTTCTAACCCGACCAAATATCAAGTACCGGGGGGGGTTTGTTTCGTGGATGCATATATATTTCATATTTATATATTTTTAAAATCAGTAGGTTGATCCTCGGTGAAATATATTAACTAATCCGAATTTTAGTAACTATAATATATACAACTAGAATTGTATTTTTCGCGTCAGCAAATCTTATCCATTGGGATAAATATCTCTCTTCATACTTCTTTGAGGAATATATATATATATATATATATATACTTACTTAATTGACTGATTATTTTACATTTTACACTAATTATATATATCTAGATTATTAGCACATCTCTGATTTTTTTTTTTAGGAAAATCTCATCTTATATTTTTTTATAATGAAAATTATCCGTTCGTAAGATTAAGGCCATGTTTGGGATAATTGTGTTGAAATTTATTTGTATATTATATTTATTTTAATTATTTTATAATATAAGTTCATTTAAAATAACAAAAATTAAATTGATATATAATGAATTTTAAAACCTTAATTTTAACTAAGAAAAAACCATGTGCTAAATTTACTTTATAATAACTTTAGGAGCAAATTATTATTAATTGGCAACTTAAATTTACTTAGTGATATACATATATGTGGTAATTTATTATCAAGTAGAATAACATTATAGTAAAAGTGTCAATTTTGAAGTTAAAAGTGTAAGTGGTAAACAGTAAAATAATTTATAAAATACGAGATAAAATATTTTCAACATTTAAGAACACACTTAGTTAACTGATGAGGTATGGTTTTATACGAATTAATTAATTCAAAAGATTTTTGCTTAAATGTTAATTAACAATTTAATCTTTCTTGGCATGCTTTTTTCTTCACATGATGAGTATTGCTTCGATTTTCACCATCAATATGATGATAAACAGTCATTTTATCAAAAATGATCATGTCAACTTACCTTTAAAAGTATAATTTTATCCAAAGCTTTAAATATGTTATTACACTTTAAACAATTTCAAATTTGAAAACTCTTCCTTATTGTTGTCTTGCATTTCTCTATCATCTTTCCTTATTTATTGTTAATTAATTTAAGTCTTAATTTCTAATATTAATTAAGTCAAAGTTTAATTCTCCAATATTCTCCCTTAGACTTGATTTTGTTATTCCCAATATTTTCTTTAACTTAGATAAATATATCTGTTTTAAGTGGTTTTATAAAAATGTTTATGATTTGACCTTAAGATGCACGATACTCGACCACAATCTCTTTATCTTTTACCAAGTCACATATGTAGTGATGTTTGATGTCAATGTTTTTGTTACGACCATAAAATACTAGATTCTTTGTTAAGATGATAATTGATTTATTATCACGATAGGTTGTCGTTGGACTATTTTGTTGATGTTTTAATTCATTAAGCATCCTTCAAAGCCAAACTGCTTGAGTAGCACAACTCGCAGCTACTATATACTATGCTTTTACTGTTGAAATCGCTATTATTTGTTGTTTTTAAGAGGACAAAAAAAATGCACTTGAACCAAGATTAAACACATAACCTGAAGCATTTTTTCTTTCTTTAGTGTCACATACCCAACCACTATCTGTATAGCCACCTAATTCCATCTTATTTGTGGTTGAATATAAAATATCATCATCAAACATTCCTTTAATATATATCAATATTCTCTTTCCAGCTTTCGAATGAGACTATTGTGGTGATTCTATAAATTAGCTCACAATACCAACTTCATAAACATATCAGGTCTAGTTGCTATTAAGTACCTCAATCTTCTAATAAATCTTCTGAAGTTAGTTGCATCAACCAAATCATCACTGTCGTCTTTCACAAGCTTTAATATTTCTTCCACTGGTGATAGTATTGATTTGCAAGCTTCCATCTTAATTTTCTTCAAGACATCTCCTATATATTTGAGAAATGAATATACTTTTATCTATTTGATTGATCTCAATACCAAGAAAGTAAGATATTAATCTCATATTTGTCATCTCAAAATGAGCAATCATATCTTCCCTGAATTTTGACAACAGTCTTGAATTATTACCGGTGAAGATCAAATCATTCATATAAAGGCAAACAACAACAATATCTTCATTTTTGTTTGTCTTGATACACAAAGTATGTCTGTAGGGGCACTTTTAGAAACTATGATCAAGAAAATAGTTGTCAATACGAGTATACCACGCTTTTGGCGCTTATTTAAGCCCATATTTAGCCTTTTTCAACCAATAAACTTTATCTTTTTTACCTTTTTTTCTCATAACCAGGTGGTTATTCAACATATACTTATTCTTCAAGTACACCATTTAAAAATGCTAATTTTACACCCATTTGATATATTTTTCAAAAATTATAAGCAACAAGTGAAATGATCATACGCACAGTATCGAATCTAGCAACAGGCACAAATACTTCGAAGTAATCAATGTCTGACATTTACTTGTACCCTTTTGTAACTATCCATTTTGACTCAATTGCCTTTTCCCTTTTAGTAGAGTTGTTAATTCCATGTATTGTTCTTCTCAATGGAAAAAAATTATTCATTCATTATTTTAATCCACGATAATCATTAAATGCTTCTTCGGACACTATTAGATCATAATCTGCAAAGAAAACATAATGAACAACATCTTCACCGTTGTGAGGATCATTACCAATTTCATAATCCTTTAAATAAGCAGGTGAACAATGATATCGTAATGAACATCTAAGCATATGAGGAGTTGAAGCTTCTGGAGCAACACCAGGTGATTCTTCAAAATTTAGAGTAGAAGACTGCTCACCTGTGTGATTATTTGTTTCTATTTCATTGTTTATGAACACCAGAATTGATAAATATTTTTTTTCTTCTTCTGACCATTCCCATACTACATCTTCATTAAAACTAACATCACGACCAGTGATTAACTTTTGGGTTTTTGGGTTGTATAGCTTATAGCCCTTTGTTTTCATGTTGTAACCTATAAAGATGCATTTGTCCACCTTGTCATCAAGTTTCTTCCTTAACTCATTTGGCACATGTAACTAAACATCTTCATATAGCTCAAATTAGGCTTCCATCTGCTTCATATCTCTTACGGACTTTCATCACGAACACTTTTAACAGGACATCTGTTCAAAATAATTGTACAAGCAATAGCTTCTACCCAAAAACTCTTAAGTAACTTCTTATAATGCATCATACTTCTCACCATGTCTATAATAGTTCAACTTTTTCTTTATGCCACTCCATTTTATTGAGGAGTATACCTAACCATTAACTAATTTTTAATTCCATGTTTTCTCAAGAAATCATCACAAACAATATACTATGTACCTCTATTAATTTTTAAAGTTTTGAGAGAATAATCACTTTGCAAATATATGCCACAAAATTCTTGACTACTCTATACGCATAAGATTTATGCTTTAAAAAATATACCTATGTCTTTCTACTAAAATTGTCAATGAAAATAATGAAGTACTTATTACCTCTTTTAGAAGGAACCTCCACATAGCATAAGTATGAATGCATAAGCTCAAGTGAGCTTTTGGATCTCCATGCCTACTCTGTAGGGAATGAATCTTCGTGCTTCTTCCCCAAGACACAATTCTCACAGAGTTAATTAGGAACTTGAATATGTAAGCCTAGTGCTCCCAAATTTAAGTGTTTGAGCCGCACATGTCATAGTTGATTATCATCAACAATCAAATAATTACAGTAAAAGACATTATCATAATTGATATGCGTTGGAAATAAACGGTTGGATGACATTTTCTTCTTTAGGATCATTTTTTTCTTTGACTCACTTACAGTGTACCCCTATTTGTTGAAACACAAGTCATAACCTTTTTCTACTAGTTGTCCCACACTTAATAGGTTCTGACAAATAGTAGAAGTATAGTAAACTTAAAAAATATAATATGCAGATTCATTCTTCATTTTAATGGAGATTCTTCTTTTTTTCTAAAATTGGGACCTCATGGTTGTCACTTAATTTCACGAAAGAGCGAAACAATTCATCTAATTCAGAGAACACTTCCTTGTTTCCACTGAGGTGATTGTTGCACCTTGAGTCTAATAACTACTATTATTATTACTTCCATTAGTATCATGGGTTGTCATCAATAAAGTCTCTAAACTATTATTTTAGGCTACCCCGACCTGATTTTCTTTATGTTCTAGTCTCTTTGCATGACACTCTTTACTATAGTGACCATATCTTTTGCAATTATGACACTAAATATGTGATTTGTACTCTAATTGATAGTGACCAATTTTTTTTTTCATTTATGACATTGGATGCAAGACTTATTTTGAAAAGAATCATTCTTTGTTGCTCCTTGTCTTGAAGTCATTCTGAAATTCCCTCCTCCCTTGCCTTTGAAATTTGAGTCTTTTTTCCTATATTGCGATATAGGCGTTTCCTTCTCATTCTTTAAATTTATTTTAGTCTTTAAAGTTTTTCTTATTGTGCTTGGAGACCTTTCATTCATCCATATCTCTCGTGACTCTAATGAAGGTTGTAAATAATTAAAACTTATGGTGTCAAAGTTTTTGAACTCTTCAATGGCTGTCATTACATAATTAAATTGATTGGACAATAAATGCAATAATTTCTCAATGAAATCTTTCTCATTTATTTGATCTCCATTATTTTTCATCTCATTTACTAACTTCTCCATTCATAAAAAATAATCATGAATACTTTCATCTTTGCCTTGCCCCATTAGCTCGAATTATCTTTTCAATTATTGTAGTCGTGTTCGTATGACTGAATCTACACCTTCATATATTTTGAGCAAAATATTCCAAAACCCTTCTTCTATTTTAACTTGGAATATTTTTTTTTTCAAGATTTAAAGCTCCACAAACTAACAAATAAAAAATAAATTCTTTTTATTTAACGAACGATCACAGACCAAGTCTTGTAATCATGTTGCTTATGGCTTTTCCTTTTCAACAAGGCCATTATTTAGAATTTCATTATAACCATTGCTTCTCAAATACATTTTCATTAAGTGCTTCCGCATTGTAAAATTATTTTTACCATAACTTGAAAATTGATGACTGCAATCTTTGAATTTGGACTCCTATTGTTGAACTGAAACCTATTGATTGAACCTTACGCTTTGATACAAAATATTGACAATTTAATTTTGTTGTAATTTCTTAAAGAATAAATTTATAATCAAAGAAATACTCAAAATCTTACTGATAAAAAAACAAAAATTTTATGATTCTTACAATATAAAATTTCACACCCTAAACCTGTTATGCATTAACGTTCCTCCTAGAGTAGCTATTAATATGAATAACAAAAACTTTGTATAGCCATTTATATACATTCAATGTATTTTACAAATAGACGAGAATATAGAGAGTTAAATATAGTAAAATAAGAAATTGAAAGATTTTGTTGAAATTGTTTGTTTGGAAATTTTCTGAAAAGCTAATCATAAGTTCTTCTCTCCATTGGAACAATAGGGTTGTTATGCTCATTACTAAACTTGTTGAAGAGATGAAATATAACTAGGGTATACCTTTTTTATTAGATGTTGAATCGATCATCATAAGAAGAATTAGGCTAAAAATTAGGATACATTCTGAGAAAATAAAACTTCCATCAAAGATAAGAGAATAAATCATAAATGTGAAAGAAGAAAAACAAGTGCAGAAAGAAGATTTCTCCCTTGATTTTCTTCAGGGAAGTTTTGACCATAACCTAAGTTTAAGCTTGTTTTAGATTTAAACTTACTATGTGATTTATAACCTATGATTATAATGACTAGGGACCGCATGTCCAAGGTAAAAATTCATTATCCTTTTGTGTTAAATATTTTCTAAAATGTTCGACATCTAACACACGTATCCTTTGGTTTTGAACGAGGGAATTGTCTGTACGATTGCTAGATTTGGAGAATACCATAGACCAAATCCAAAGAGGACTCCAACAACTTTTCTAATCAAAATATAGGAAAGAATGTAATGTGTTTTTTAATACCAAAAATTATCTATTGAAATCCACTAATAAAAATATAATGAATTAGTTTAATTTTGGTTAAATGATTTACATGCTAGTTTAATTTTGGTTAAATGATTTACATGCTAGTTTAATTTCGAAGGGATAATTATTTATATGATCATTTTTACATTAGCATTTCATGTATTTATATGTCAAAGTATGTTGTGAATATGTATATAAATAAAACTATATGTATATGATAATGTATGTATATATGTAAGTGTAGAAGTTGTGTATATGCAGAAATTAAATATGAATATATATGTATATATAGTTTGTGTGAATAAAAGTTGTGTGTTTAGGTACATTGATAATCAAAGTAAGTATTTGTATGTAGTTATATATACGAAGGTGTGCTATGTGTTTCTATTATATATATATATATGTATATATTCCTAAATGGTTTGCAATTATAATTAATATATTTGCTTTAGTTTATATGTTAAATTATAATTGTAAGTAATAAATGTATATTGTAATAGAGTATATATATATATGCATAATTAGTATAATTTTATGGTTGTGCTAATATAAATATATGTATGTAATATCTGTAGGTATAGTAGGTTATGGTTGCTTGTTGTTTAGATCATATGTTGGGTGTATGCTTATTGTGATGTGAACCGTGTATGTTTGATACATGTATGTATGTGGTTGTTTGCTTAAATGTTTTGGTGTGTGTATTTGATATACACATAAATTCGTTATTATGTATACTTGTTATGAGTAGAATGAGTAAGCATCTAAGTTGTGTAGATAGTTGTGTTGGAGTGATGAGATTGATTGGCAAAATTATAATATAAGAACATTTAAAAGACAAGACAACACGTTTAATTGTCCATAAGAGGGTGTGGGAATGGAGTATGTGTGCTATGAGTTTGAATAGGTAAACATTTAAGTTGTGCATGTATGATATATATGTTGAACCTTATTGTAGATACAGCCTCAGTCAAATGTGGTTAGGAAGTCCCATACCGGATGGGTTTGGGAAAATAGTTTAGTGACGCTTATATCGAACGAGGTATGGGGACAGCGAATGATTGTGGCGTTCATACCGGACGGGATATGAGAATGACCAATGATTATAACATTCATTATCGGATGGAGTATGAGAATGACTAATGATTATGGAAATATTTGAGTATCCACTTGTAGAGGAGATCCTTATGGGCCTTTAATGATACTAGTAAAAATAGTATCGCGTGATGAAACACTAAAAAAATGTAAAAATAAGGATATTTGAATACGTGAAAAAAATTGTGCATTTGTAACTGTGGTTGTGATTTTCAATTAATGTTACATAATGATGTTTGTGACTTTGAAAAATTGTATATGAGTTGGTCTTGGAATATTTGTGATTTAGGAAAGTAATGTATGAATGTGAAGTTTGATCAAAGAAGGGCAATATGATTATGTGAAAGAGTATATGATTACGTGGAAGTGGATATGAAATTTGGGTTTGTGATATCATTATATGTAAGAAGGAAAAAAGTATTTAGAATGAAAAATGAAAAGAATGATAGTTACGATGGTTATTGATATGTTTTGATATTGGATTTTCTTTAATGAAATATGCATTTGTCTTATCAAACCAATGTGAATGTGTGTTTTGCTTAAGAAATCTTTCAGTAGTTTTTATAATTAAATTTTTTTTAATAATGTGACACTTTGTTGGAGATTTTTGTTTTCTACGGACATTAATGGATTGTTCTATAAAAAGATAACATATTATATTCTTACTGAGTAAATATGTGTTCACTCAATTACTATTTCAGTTTTCATATCAGGATAAACTTTCAAGAAGTACTAGTCCCTTAGTGAAGAATCAGTGAGCTAAGTTTGAATAATTGTAGAGATCTAAAGTCATGGTAGTTTAATTTTTTAAATACACCTACTAAAGCCTAGTAATAAAAGCTTTATGTGCATTACCTCATGTATTGATATTCAATTATAATTTATATGTGTAATATAATGCTATATTATATTATTGTGCATTAGTGGTTCTTACACGTATGGTAGCGTCAATTCTTATCAGACAAGTCTAGACGCGACAATGATAGTATTAATTTTTTATCTTTAAATTCTAATAAAATATTAAAATTTATTTAAATTTGATTGAATCAAATCAAATATAGTTACGTGATAATCTATTAATTACGTGCTAATTAAATGAAAATTTTAAATTCTATTGCATCAACAAAAACATGTCAAACTACAATTCTACCTAAAATTACCTACTTCTAAGTCTTTAACCTCTCTAATTCTCTGAAATTTAATATTTTCTAGTGATTAAGTTAGTAGATATGTCATAAATAGGAATTTTTTGTATATGTGACCCTCCAACAATTCAATGATATCTTAATGCTAACCCTCATTTTTTCCAACCAAATAACGATTAATCCACCTTCTCAATGCATACAATCTACCCCAAACACCTCATAGTAAACTAAGTTTGTTTTCATTTTAAGCATTTAATCATTTTTTTAATATGGTTATAGAGAAAAATCATATGGATACCATACCTATTCACAACATCCTCTAAAGTTTAGATGAAAACTCAAAAGTTCCATAATTCCTAATAGTAAAATAAAAAGGGATTCATCCATTTACGTTTGAGACTCTATATCCACCTGTACAATCACCTAGAAAATAAATTTATTTCCTCTCTAATAAGAAACGCCCTAGCCTTTTTTTTTTTTCCAGCTCTTTACTTCTTACATCTCTTTTCTTTTTACAAAGTTCCCAAATGACACTTCTTGAACCCCTTATACTTCAAGACCTAAACCAGTCAATGAATCAAGTTTCATCCTCACTCCATGATTAAACTCATCTTCCATACTCGACCCATCATTACTGTATTCATTTTATATGGTCACCAATCTATCATAAACATAAAAAATCAATTCTTTCACTGGCCCTACCTCAAGAGAGCTTGTATCCTCCCCTTTCAACACATTTCCATAAATCACCCAAACTCTCCATCTCATTTTTCCTACTTGCTCATTGCAGTCTATCAAACAAAAGCTCTTCTCCCTTGGAGCCACATTAATAGGAGTTTCATCTTCACACTTTCTAATATCTAGTGCCACTCTAATTTGCACAGTATCTCCGTATTAAACCCCTTTCTTTTCACATATAAATTTTTACTGATTCTCTCAAAAGTACTCTTGATTTTGTCTCATAGTCTTAGACGTAGCACATATTGGTAAGTCGAATATCTAAGTTAATAAAAGAACCAAGATGAGGTATTATTTACTCATTTGAAGTTTATCATTAGTTCTCTTCAAGACAAGCAACCTACTCTTATAATACTAGGGTCGGACCCACTATTTGTCTTCCCTTCAGCTTTAGAATCAAATTTAAAGACTCCTACATCAATTTATTTGATCTCAAACAAGGCATTTGTTCTTTAAATGCTCATGAAAGGTTCTTTAAACCTTATATGTTGCAATCCTATTAATTGTATAACTAATTATATTATAACTGAAAATTAAAATGGTATAATTAGAAAGACCATCTATCTTAATCTATTAACTGAAAATTTTATTAAATTTAAAGTTACTCTGTAATAAAAAAAAAATAATAATAATACTAATTGGCTAATTAAAAACTGGTATCAAATTGAAATTTCTTAATTAAAAATTTTATTGCTTAAATAACTTTTTTTAAAAAAATAGTGTTAGAAGATATTTATTGTATTTTTATTAAGTACGCTATGATTAAAACAAAAAGTAATTTTGAGATTAAAATTAATGTAATCTGTTTAATATCTTTATTATAATTAAAATAATAAAGTTAAAAACTAATGTAATTTGTGATTATCATAATAATAGTTGCAGTAAATATTTTAGTTTTACATAGTAGGCAAGTAGACAAATTAATTGGATTAATAAATATTTTTTTCTTAAACAGGATGAAAGAAATAAATTAACTGCGACACGCATAATGGATTTAGAAATTTTTAAGCTAAATAATAGAAGCAACTTGACTTGAATGCTGAGATTATAATTAGATTGTTATTGTGCCTGAAACATGGATTTAACACATTATATCTTATTCTTAAAATAAACTTTTAAATTATAAAAATTACTAGCATCAATTTTTTTTTTAATTTAAATATTTTTATATTTATTTCAATTTAATCATAAGTTATAATTTTTAAATAAAATAAAAAAAAATATTTATTAGACAGTAGATAATTATGTTATTAATTTAAATTATTAACAGAACATCGAAAAAGAAAAAGAAAAAGAAAAGATTATGGTTTACAAAAATAATAAATCCACTTACAAATCTGTCTTGGGACCCATGTGCAACTGAGTAGTGTCCCCTAAGCAATCACTTAGCTCAATTTTACTAGCAGTACAAGATGTAATTAGCTATACATGTATGTATGTACATAATTTATAACACGCACAAATACACATTGGCTTTGGAACTTTGTTGAGTGGTTGGTGCATTGCCAAAGTTTGATGTAAATTAGAAACTATAAAAAAGCATTAAAGCGCAGTTAGAGCAACCTAATATTATCAAAACACAAAATATCTAATAAAAAATTGATACCCAGAAAGCTAAATGTACTGTTGACCGATGGGGGATCCAGCTTTTGAAGTGCAACTGGTTTATTGAACATAGAAAATTACATAATTATTGTAGTACGGCTCGAATGAATATTCCACTTATGAATTTAATTAATTTACAACATTGGGTGTGCAAATTGCATAAAAATATATGAAGAAAAATTGCATTTCACTTGGACAATGAAAATTGTTTTGTGGAGTCTTTATATTATTTTTATGTTCAACTTTTTTGGTTATTGGCAGACAGGTAGTCTAAATTACATTTGGCTTTTTAATTTAATGATAATTTATATAAAATTAATTCTAGTAATTTTAAATTAAATTTTTAGTTTTTGTAAATATAAATATTATAAAATTTAAATTTTTGATTCCCAGACAATCTTTGGAAGAAAGTAATGTTTGAAAGTTAAATGGGGTCTATTAATCTAATCTAATCTAATCTATAGGCTACCACCAAACCTACCTTATCTTTTTGGATAATTTAAATTATGATTTGGTGGTAGGAAAGTTATCATTCAATGATAAGGATCTTTTGTTTAAACCCACAAGGGTCCCACCCAACTTTATCATCTTAATTCTTTAAATCTTTTTTTTTTTTTTTAACAAAAAACATAAAATTATTCTTTTAACTTTCAAAAAAACTAATACTTCCTGTTGTTGTTTGATGTGTAATATCCGAAACCAAAATTTAATTCAGAATAAATTTTTTAATTTATAAAATATATATAAAAAAATTAAAAATTTATTTTTTATTTAATTTTATTTAAATTATTAAAAATAATAAATTAGAGATAAAATTAAAAGTAATTTTTTAAAAAATAAAATAAAATTTTGAGTTCGAAATTCTTTTTTAAAAGAAAAATTAAAAATACGGGGTTAAAATACAAAAAGAAAAAGTTCAATCACGTAGAACGACCTAGTCAGCAGCCATGACTAACTAGAGCACGTCACGTGGCAAAAAACTATGACATCGGCACCGCGCCGGCGATCTGCGTGCCTAGCGATCCGACAGCCTAGATTTAATTTTGCACGTGTGAACAACTCATATGCATCCTCTTTTTAGACACGATCGGACGGACGAGATCAATTGCGATGAACGGTTCAAATTCGTCGACACAATCTGCCTAAACAAGCAACAATCGAACGACTCTCCTCGCTCCACGTCGATGCGAATGGACGGTTTAGATTGATGCGGGATAGGTAGTTAAACATAGCGTCACAGGGGAGCCCTAACCCTAGTCGCATCTGCCCTCGCCGGAGAAGAAGAACCAGCCGCCGGAGAAGGAGATCGAGCCCCGGCCGCTGCCATACCGGAGCCACCGTCGACCGCTAAAAAAGTTAAAATTTTTCCCTTCCTGCTTGAAATTCGATTATGAGTCCCCCATATCAAAGCAAAAGGGACAGCGGGCCAGTCGCAAACTGGAGGGCACAGCCCGACGAAACCGGTGTGGTCGAAACCCTAAATCCCCTCTAATGAGCCCCTTTCCGTTTTCTATTTCACATAATTTTTTGACCATTGTATTCACCGTCTTTTTTTGTGCAGGTTACCAGAAGGAGAAACCCCAGCCGTGAAGGAGAACCAGTGGAACCGCTGTATCAGGAGACCCCTCTTCTTCTATCGATAGGTTCGGTTTCTTGTGAATTTTTGGTCAACCAAAGCCCCATAACATATTTTTTCACATGGATATATGTAAAATCGGCCAAAACCAGTCAAAATTGATCAGGCTAAGGCGAACCGCCGCCGTGGGTGGCGGAGCCAGCGCCGGAGCACGATGGTGCCACCGTACTGAAACCCTAAAATTAGCCAGAAAGGATTTTCATAGGTTGATTTTGGGGAAAAAAATCGTAACGGTAAGTATGAAAATAAAAGTTTTAAAGTTAAATGTATTTACCTAAAGCAAAGGGCTCCATTAGTTATTTTCTGATTTTTACCAACCTTCGATTTTCCGTATCAATGATTAGTGTGATATTCTTATTGGGGTAGTGTACCTCACTCTTTTATTAACTATTGCAAATAAAAAAGACCAAGATCTACATCTCGATCAACAAGAGGGTTATGAAGAGTTCACCTCTCGGATTCTCTTTAAGTGTTAGTGGAGGTTAACCCTTAGGATATCTATTTATTTTTTATTTTCGTTTATTTGTTTCATAAACTAATGTAGAAGGGACGTTCTTGTAGTCCTATTGGGTAGTTCAATTTATTGTGTAAGGAATATAAATCTTAACATTATTATTCACTTCTCCATGTAGATAATAATTTATTTCATTTAAGGTTCTATGCCTTTCCATGATGTACCAAAACTTAAAAAAAAAAACATTAGTATTCATTGGTGAAACTAATGTAAAATGTTTTATTTTTAATATAATATTTTGGATATCAATAAACTAATAATCTAGAATTAGTTCTCTTAGTTGGAGACATTTTTCCAAGTACTTTCAAATCTTTAAAGTAAAACTCTAATCAACATTTGACAATGATGAAAATAATTGTTGGTCTATATTTGGATTGAATTTGGCTGAATTTGCTGACCTATTGTTTGTTAGAGTATGCCTTGAGCTCTAGCGTATCAATGAAGAAACACAAGTGATAGCAGCTTCTCTGTTGAGTTTTCTTACGAATATCTTAATAACCCTAACCTTCCTGATCTTGATGGGAAATGGAGGAGGGTTCGAATGCTCCCTGTGCTGGAAAGAATCGGGCCTTTTATATGACTACCCTTGAAGGTTGGTACAAACATAACATTAACTTAGTTAGAGAAGATAATGTCACAACTATTAGTGGCTTTATAAAAGATATATAGGGGCAATAGATTATATGTTCAATGAGTAACATTGGCCAAAGAGATCGGATGAAGACTGAAATTGTAAGAGCTGCAAGAGGCATCCAAGTGACAAGGAAGCAAAGAATTAAGCAACTGATAGTTGAAGTCGACTCTTTGTACCTTAAATAAATGATATAAGATGCGATATAACTAATTTCACCAAGGTAGGTATAGAGTTAAAAGACCTTTTAAAGTGAAATTATACTATTATAATCTCCTATATCCATATAGAGGGTGATACTTGTACTGATCAACTAGTCTAGTGGTCTCATCACATCTAAATGAGAACTACTATATTTACTCTAGCTACCGAGGGTTTAAGATATGTTCTTAGGTCAATGTGGTACTTGTGGGCCCAGTTTGGAAATCATAAGTTTTATCTTGTCGTGTGTTTTTTCTTCTCTCTTATTTTGTGAAAGAAAAAAAAAAGCAAAATAAAATATAAAGTAACTTTTGGCTTATCCCTTCTAATTATTGTTAAAAACATACATAAGAAATTATTAAATTTAATTTTATATTGTTGTTTACTCTTAAATCCATAATTTTAATTTATTAATTTATACATTTATTTCAAAATATAATTATATGACAAAATTTTACAAAAAGATATTATCATTTATTTATATCGTACTTAACTAACTTAAAAAAATATTTAAAATATAATATTTATATTTCAAATTAAAAATTAAAGGAGCTACAAGATAATATTTTAGATTTTTTTTTCTTTTCAAAAATATATTATTATAACCGTGCATCTGCACAATTTAAATCAAATAAATTATTATTTTATTAAATTTAATTATATAAATATTCAATTTTTACAATTTTAATATTCTATAGAAAATAAATGTGACAAACAAAACAATTTTTTGTAATTTTCCGTCAAATTTTTGGTAGCGATATAATATTACTAATTAAAATAATTTTATATATTTAGGGTTAAAATTGAAAAGGAAAAGTTTAAAGTTAATTGTAATATAATAGATTGCTTATGAACTAAAATAATAATTTGGCTAGAAAGATGCAATTAGTTTAAAAATGCATATTTATATTAGTTCAAATTCGTTCATGAGTAGTCAGATTCCACCGTTAAGTTTGTGTTCTTAATGTGGAAATAAACTTTTTTCCTTTTTCAGTAAAGTGATGTTTTTGGAAAATTTTGTTAGTGTTTGTTTTATTAAATTATAGATATTTATATAAATATCTTGATATTAGAAATATATATACTTGTAAAATAATCACACAAAGAGATGTTTTACATTTTAAATTTATTTATATAATCATTTATTGATTATCTTAAATTTACGTGTATTACATTTATTTATTAACTAAATAGTTGGAAGATTATTAAATATAATTTCTTCATAAATTAATAAATATTTATATAGATATTTGTATAATAAAAAATATCTACCTTTATAATGATGACAAATGTCACTATGTGATTTTTAAATTTTAAATTTATTTATATAATTTTTTAGAAGAATTATGTAATAATTTATAAAATAAAACAAAAAGTTTATGGTTCAATCGAACAATATAAAGTTATATTAATAGTTAAGAGGTATACCCAACAACCTATGTGATAGTTTGAAAATACATTTCAGTTAATTTCATATATTTGATATATTTAATTTAGTTTTCCATATATTTGAAAATATATAATTAAGTTAAACACATAGTGTAAAGTAAAACGGAAAAATGATGGATAAGGATGAAGAAGCTATAATAAGCATAAAGAGGCATGAGAAAAGATGAGAATATTTTAAATGATGTGATATAATGAAAAATGATAACTATTATAAAAAATAACATAACAAAAAATGATAACTTTTATATGAAGTAACATGTGAAAAGTGATAACCTTTTAGATGAAATGATATATGAAAATATATTTTAGATAAAACAGCATGTGAAAAGTTGTAACTTTTTAGATAAAGTGACATGTTAAAAAACTTTTTAGTTAAAATGACATGTGAAGAGTGGTAACCTTTTAAGTGAAGTGACATGATGGAAGGTGAATACTTTTAGATAAAATAGTAAAACGTGATGATGACAACTTTTCCCTCGTGGCTCTCCACTCCTATAAATAGGGGATAGGAGAAGGGAGGAAGAGACATTCCGAATGATAGAAAAATAGTAAGAAACATAGAGGTGAAGGAAGAAGAAGGAGTACGAAGTGTGTGATATTTGAGAGTATTTTGAGGTTTTAGATAAAAACTTTAAGAAAACTCTGCTAAATTTGTTGAGAGTAAAGAAAGAGGAAGATAAAAAGAATAAGGCTCATGATCAAAAGGAAGCTATAAACCGTTAAAAATGTAAGCTTTTTCTTAAGTTTTGAAATTAATTTCTCTTTAATTTTTTAGATTAGTTTTTAAGTATTGTGTTGGATATTTTTTAGTCAAGAAAGTGACAAACATTCATCTCGAAACTCTGTCAAATTTTTTAGAGAAAAAGTCATAAATAAAGTCAGAATTCTGCTGGAATTAAAACTACGACTGTTAAGGACCTAAGGTAAGTGAATATTATGAATTCATAGTCTACGTAGTTTTGAAGTATTTTACGTATTTTCAGTATAAAAATGTGTACATATTTAATTTATCTTCTATATTTGTTAAGTAAATATTTGTTAAAGTTTTATTTTGATATAAATGTTATTTCACTTTGTGCTTTTGACATGTAATTTTGATATATGTGCATCAATCATTGTAGAAAGAAGTTATTCCAAAAGCACCAGCAATATACTAGGCTTTAATTTGGTCGTACATAACTGTTCCGTATTTGGGTGTATTGGTAAAGTGATAAGTGTACCTATACATAACCGTTCCATGTTCGAGTGTATAAAAAAATAATTTAATCTTCATGTTTTAACCATTCTGTGTTTCAAGGTACTCATATATATCATTCCATGTTCGAGTGTATAAAAAAATAATTTGATCTTCATGTTCTAACCATTCTGTGTTTCAAGGTACTCATGTATATCGTTCCGTGTTCAGGTACATAGAAAACCAGTGATAAGTATATGTATCTATGCATAATGTATAGTAACTAATTGATCCTCCATAATAGTAATGAGGTATACAATATGTATATGTTTTCTAATTTCTATTTTCATCTTCTGATTCGTATCTATTTTGAAAAGATTATAAGATAGATGTTTTGTTATGTGTAAAGAAACTATATATTGTATGTACAATATTGTAATTTCATAATATTGTTTATTGGGATATTTTATATCATCCCTTCTATCATCCTCCAGATACAGAAGATACCACTACAGAGTGAGCGGTAATACGGAAGAAATCTCTGAAACCTAGACTCTAATATTAAGGTTACTATTTTATATTTTTATTTAGTAATATAAGTAAGGAAATTTATAGTCTCGTACATATGTTTATGTTTTATATTTAAGGGATGTAACACTTCTGCGACTCTTTTATTATTAATAAAGTTAAGTTATTTTACTTAACTTGAATCTATATAACTTAAAGAAAAATGCTCCGGTCATTACCCTATAAGACGGGGTGTGGTCCGTGATAAGTTGTATCAGAGCATGATTCTAGGCTATCCCTTGAATATGAGGCTAGGGTTACATAAGACTTAGATAGAGTTGGAAAATATAGGAAAATGTCTATAAATTTGAATTTCATGAATGTAGGAAATGACAAGGATACCGAGAGAGCAGGCATATCGGATTCCGAAAGACAAGATCAAGCAGAGTCTATATAGACTCAAGCGTATAGTCAAAAGCTTGGCTACGGTGGTAACTCAACACGTAGTCCATAGCCAAAGTGCTATAAACGATAATAATGCTAGTACCAGTAACACCCAGCCGATAAAGAGAAATAATGGAAAACTCATTGAAAGATTTAAGAGAATAAACCCACCATCATTTGCTGGAGCAACCGATCCGATATTAGCCGAGCAGCGGATCATGGAGTTAGAGAAGATATTTGATGTTCTCAATGCCACTTCAGAGCAAAAGGTACAATTAGCCACATTCATGTTCAAGGGAGCTGCAGAACACTGGTGGCACCTGAAGAAGGGATCGTTGAGGACATCGATCCTTTGGGAAGTATTTAGAGCGGCATTGTATGAGAAATATTTCCCTGACTTTGTTCGGGAACAAAAGCAAATGAAGTTCCTATAATTAAAGTAAGGGAATATAAGAGTGGCAAAATATGTAGAAAAGTTTATAGAGCTGGTTCAGTTCGTGCCCAACTTAGTAGTAAATGGAAGCCTAAGAGCCAGGAAGTTTCAGAGAGGCCTGTGTAAAGAGATTTGGGATAAAATATCCATTCTGAAAATTAATGACTATCAAGAAGCACTGGAATGAGCCCAGATTGCAGAAGATGCTACAAGTCCAGTTTTACAACAGATCCAGTGGGTTCGACCGTTTATACCAAACAATAAAATGAAGGTTTATAAGCTACAACAACCTGATAAAAGGCAAAAAATGGATCTTTTAATCCCAACATAGGGGTTAAAACTGATATGTCCCCATTGTATAAAGAATTATGGTAGCAGACTCTACTATAAGTTGACAGATGGATGTTTCAAATGTGGTAGTACTCAACATCGGATCAAAGAGTGTTCTATAAATAAAGAGCATATCGGACCAACAAATCAAGGAAGAGTAAATGCCATTACAAAGCGAGGTGATCAATCCTCTCAGGATGTAATCCAAGGTATACTCACTCTCTAGTACCTTGGGTAAAGTTTTAATAGACCCGGGATCTACACACTCTTTTGCATCACATGGGTTTGCTCAGCATCTAAACATTGCCTTTAAAATATATATTAATAGTCTCTACCCTAGCCAATAAGGACTTGACCACTAGTACAATCTGTCGAACATGTATTGTAGAGATTGCAATAGAGAGTTATCAGTAGATCTTATACTCCTAGACATGCATGATTTTGATGTCATAATAAGAATGGATTAGTTGGCAGTGTACCATGCCAATATAGATTGTCATGGAAAGACGATTACTTTTAATGTTCTCAATGAAAAGGCCTTCAAATTCAAAGGGATTAAGGAGCTCTAATATCCATGTCTCGTATCTTGCATTCAAGCTCAACGATCACTTGAGAATAAAAGTAGAAATGTTAATCTACAACAGATACCAGTGGTGAAGGAATTTTTTGACATTTTTCCAGAAGATCTTTCAAGTTTACTTGCAGACTAGGAGATCCAGTTCTTCATTGACTTAATTCCTGTTACGAGTCCTATCTCTAAGACTCCGTATCAAATGACGAAAGCCGAATTAAAGGAACTCAAGAAACAATTACAGGAATTATTGACTATAGGCAACTAAACCAAGTTACCATAAAGAATAAGTATTTGTTGCCTCATATCGATGATATATTCGACCAATTTCAAGGCCCAAATATTTTCAAAGATTGATCTACGTTCTGGTTACCATCAACTAAAAATTAAGAAAGAGGATATTCTCAAGACTGCCTTCTGAACCAGGTATGGCAATTATGAATTCTTAATCATGCCTTTTGGTCTAACAAATACTCCTGCATGATTTATGGATTTGATGAACAGAGTCTTCCAGCCATTCTTGGATAAGTTTGTCATCATCTTCATTTATGATATACTGATTTATTCACGGAGTAAAGCTGAACATGCGGAGCATCTGGTAATAGTGCTTAGGATACTTAGGAAATAGAAGTTATATGCCAAGTTTAATAAGTATGAGTTTTGGTTAAATGAGGTTGCCTTCCTTAGATATATAGTTTCAAAAGAGAGGATATCAGTCGATCCAGTTAAAGTAGAAGCAGTAGTAAACTAGAAAATGCCTACAACGGTAACTGAAGTCTGAAGTTTCCTCGGTCTAGCTAGATGCTACAGGAAATTTGTTGAAAAATTTTCAACGATTACTACTTCACTAACTCATCTCACTAGAAAGGATACAAAGTTTGAGTGAAATGATACGTGTGAACAAAGTTTTCAAGAACTAAAGAAACAGTTGACAATAGCTCCAGTATTGACTATTCCTAATGGTATTGGTGGATTCTCTATCTACAGTGATGCTTCAAAACAAGGGTTGGGATGTGTGCTAATGCAACACGAAAAAGTGATAGCTTATGATTTCAGACAATTAAAGAATCATGAGTAGAACTATACTACCGTGATTTAGAACTAGTTGCCATAATTTTTTCCTTAAAGATCTGGCGCATTATTTATATGGTGAAAGTTTTGAGATTCACACATACTATAAGAGTTTGAAATACTTGTTCTCGCATAAAGAACTTAATATACGCCAAAGGAGACGAATGGAATTACTTAAGAATTATGATTGCAAGATCTTATACCATCTGAAAAAAGGTAATATGGTTGCAGATGCACTTAGTAGGAAAAGTACATGCACTCTTGCTTACATAATGGCCTCAGAGTGGAGACTATTAGAGGAGTTCCAGAAATTGAATTTAAATGTCCAACATAAGAGATCAGGAAGACACCTAGCTAATATAAAAGTACAACCCATTTTAATACAGAAAATTAGAGGAGCTCAGTAGTCTTATCTTACCTTGAAGTCAATTATGGAAGATGTCAGTAAGGGACTTAGGCAGGAATTCAGACCATTAAAAGATGGTGTATTGAGGTTTGGAAACAGAGCATGTATATCGAATAATAATAGCATGGAAAATGAGATATTAGAAGAAATACACTGCTTTAGATTTACTGTAGCAACACTAAGATGTATCAGAACTTGAAGACTAAATATCGATGGAGTGGGATGAAGAAGGATATAGCAGAGTTTTTTTCTAAATGTCTAATATGCTAACAAGTGAAGGTTGAACGTCAGAGACCAGCAAGACTACTTCAACCCTTGCCAGTAGCAGAGTGGAAATATGAATATATTACTATGATTTTATGGTAAGTATACTTAAAACAAGATCCCAACATGATGTTATATAGGTTATCATTGATAGATTAACCAAGTTTGCTCATTTTTTAGCTATCAAAGTAAACGACCCACTGAACAAGTTGGTCAGGTTCTATATCAAGGAGATTGTGAGATTGCACGGAATTTCATTCACAATCATCTTCGATCGAGATCCTCACCTTACTTCAAGATTTTGGATCAATCTATAGAATGCTATGGGGACTAAGCTATCCTTTAGTACGATTTTTCATCTTCAAACAGATGGTCAATTAGAACGGTCAATTTAAACTCTAGAAGATATGCTATGAGCCTGTATCATTGAGTTGCAAGGTAATTAGAATGATCATTTACCTCTGATTGAGTTCGCGTATAACGATAGTTATTAATCCAGCATTCAAATAGCACCCTATGAGGCTTTGTACAGAAGATCCTACAGATCACTTATTTGTTGAGAAGAAGTTAGAGAACGAAAACTAGTTGGACCTGAATTAGTAGAAGAAACTACAGAGAAAGTGAAATTGATCCGAAAACATCTTTTAATAACTCAAAATATGCAGAAAAGTTATGCCGACAATCGAAGAGGAGATTTAGAATTCGAAGTAGGCGACCATGTATTTCTGAAAATCTCACCAATTAAAGTGATTATGAGATTTGGGAAGAAAGAAAAACTCAATCCTTGATTTATTGGACCTTTTGAGATATTGGATACGGAGTTGTCGCCTCCCATTTAGCATTGCCACCTGAGTGAGACAATAGACACAATGTCTTCTATGTGTCAATGTTGAAGAAATATCACTCAGATCCATCGCATGTACTTCGATATGAACCCCTTGCACTTCAGGATAACCTATCCTACATTGAGTTTTATATGCAGATAGTGGATCACAAAGAAAAGATATTACAGTCTAAGGTAATCTCCTTAGTAAAGTTATTATGGCAGCACCATTCGACTGAAGATGCCACATGGGATCCAAAAGAAGAAATGAATGCCAAATACCCACATCTGTTTATGATTACTGGTAAGTCCAAGTTGGAGGACCAAATTTTTTTCTAAGGGGGGAAGGATGTGATAGCTTAAAAATACATTCGAGTTAATTTTATATATTTGATATATTTAATTTAGCTTTGCATGTGTTTGAAAATATATAATTATGTTAAGGACATAGTGTAAAGTAAAACAGAAAAAGGATGGATAAGGATGAAGGAGCTGGAATAAGCATGAAGAGGCATGAGTAAAAGTGAGAATATTTGAAATGATGTAATATAATGAAAAATGATAACTATTAGACAAATTGACATAACAGAAAATGACAACTTTTAGATGAAGTGATATATGAAAAGTGATAAGCTTTTAGATGAAATGACATGTAAAAAAGTCTTTTAAATAAAACTGCATGTGAAAAGTAGTAACCTTTTAGATGAAGTGGCATGTTAAAAAACCTTTTAAGTAAAACGACATTTGAAGAGTGATAACCTTTTAAGTGAAGTGACATGATGAAAGGTGATAACTTTTAGATAAAATAGTAAGGTAGAATGGTGGCAAATTTTCCCTCGTGGCTCCCCACTCCTATAAATAGGGTATAGGAGAAAGGAGGAAGAGACATTCCGAATGACATAAAAATAATAAGAAACATAGATGTAAATGAAGAAGAGGGAATATGAAGTGTGTGATATTTGAGAGTATTTTAAGATTTTAAATAAAAACTTTAGAAAAACTCTGCTAAATTTGTGAAAGCAAAGAAAAAGAAAGAAAAAAAGAATAAGGCTCATGATCAAAAGGAAGCTATAAATAGTTATAAAGGTAAGATTTTTCTTAAGTTTTGAAGTTCAGTTTTTCTTTGATTTTTTAAATTAGTTTTTGAGTACTATGTTATATATTTTTCAGTCAAGAAAGTGATCAAAAATCATCACAAAACTCTGCCAAATTTTTTAGAGAAAAAAATCATAAATAAAGTCAAAATTCTTCCGAAATTAAGATTACAACTGCTAAGGACATAAGGTAAGTGGATATTATGAATTCATAGTCTAAATAGTTTTGAAGTATTTTATATATTTTATGTATAAAAATATGCACATGTTTAATTCGTCTTATGTATTTATTAAGTAAGTATTTGTTAAAGTTTTACTTTGATATAAATGTTATTTCACTTTATGTTTTTGAAATGTAATTTTGATATATGTGCATCACTCATTATAAAAAGAAATTATTCCAAAAGCACATGTATTATGCTAGACTTTAATCTGGCCGTATATAATCGTTTCGTGTTCGGGTCTATTGGCAAAGTGATAAGTGTGTACCCATACATAATCGTTCCGTGTTTAAGTGTATGGAAAAATAGTATGATCTGCGTGCCCTAATCATTCCACGTTCGGGAGGGTAGCAGTATTTCAAGGTACTCATGTATGTCGTTCCGTGTTTGGGTACATGGAGAACCAGTAATAAGTATCTATGCCTTTGGATAATGTATGGTAACTTATTAATCCTCCATAATAGTGATGGGTATACAACATGCATCTATTTTCTGATTTATGCTTTCGTCTTCTGATGTGTATTTGTTTTAGAAAGATTATATGATATATATTCTGTTGTGTGTAAACAAATTATACATTGTATATACTATGATGTAAAGAAACAATATAAATTTTGAACAAGGCCTTTTTTATCTATGCAGACTTCTTTACATTTTAAAGCTTTTAGTGATTCAAATTGCATGTCTAATGTAAATGTCTGAGATCTTAAAGAAAATGAATTTATAATTTAAATGCGGAAGCGGATAATAGAGTTAGGGTTTGCATTTCTTACCTAATAATTTAGAATACCCAATAGGGCTACGAGAATGTCCATTCTAAAAGAGAAATGGTAATTAAAAAAAAAACAAATAAATAAACATCATAGGACAACCTTCACTAGCACTTGAAGGGAGTCCGGGTGGTGAACTACTCACAACGCTCTCACTGATCGAGATCTGGATGTTGATCTTCTTGATATGAAATTGTTAATGAAATAGTGAGCTATACTATCCCAGTAAAAATATTACACTAACCACATATACAAAAAATTAAATGTTGGTAAAAATCAGAAAACAACTAATGGAGCATTTACTTTAAGTAAATACATTTAATTTCAAAACTTTTTATTCAATACGTACTATCACATTTTGTAACATCCCCGAAAATCCAAAAGGAAATATATAATAATTTAAATGCGGAAGCGAAATAAAACGTTAAGGTTTACATCCTTTATACAATAACTTAAAAGTACTAAACAAATATCACAGAATGAATTCTCTGAAAGAAACACGAGAAATGAGAAAAGTAAAGAAAAATATAAAGTATCTAGCATCTACTCGCAATCTTCTTACGGATCGGGCTCGGGAACCAGGTCCTCTTAATCTGAAATGGTTAAATAAGGGGTGAGCTACACTAGCCCAGTAAGGACATCACACTATATCACCGGCACATAAGTAAAGGTTGATAGAAAATCAAAAACAACCAATAGAGCACTAAATTTAAACCAATACATTTATTAAAAATAAAACTATTTACCTTTTTACTTACCATTACGGAATTTATAAAAACAAATTATAGAAGCAATAATATCATACAGATTACAACTTCATGTACGATCAGCAACATATAACATATCATAAATTCACATTTATTAACAATAAACTAAATCATAACCATTTCTCATTTCACCAGCCTACTAGTATCCATAAGGATTCATAGAGGTGTCCCCGCTACACGTGAACCCTTTCTCTTAACAATCTTAATTACATAGACGATCTCATACCTCGTCCGGTATGAGTGTCAAGACATTTAACCTCAATACCCCATCTGGTATGAGGGTGAAGTGGGTCGTCCACATACCCCGTCTAGTATGAGCGTTAAATTATCAAGTCTCCATACTTCGTCCAGTATGAGATAACGTTCACGGTAGGATTCCCTATGAACCCGTTCCGTCCACCATCTCCAAAGATATCTAATAAGGCTGTCGTCTTATCTGCCTTTTTTTTTATCACACCCATTTCCTATTTTCCTTTAGTTTCCGTTACCAAATCAAATATAATCATATAAACAAATAAGCATGCATCAGGTAATGCAATCATGTCTCAAATCTCAAAATCAAATAATGGTCAAATAAGACAGTAATACATGCATTTAAACCTCAAAATAGATAAACCGGATACCATCATGCTTTTAGACTGTAAAATAAATCACCAGAGAACAATGTCCTGTTTGGGCTCCATTAGCAATCCAAAATTTATTATGTACATCTATTTAATTTATACAAAATACCGTATTATTATTTATTAAAACTTCAATTCCATGATAGGAAATAGGGTGAGGGGTCCTTACTTGATTTGACGTCGAAAAACTAAATGGTTTACTGTGCCTATGGGCAGTCCCTGGGTTCCCTAAATTTTTTTCTTTGGGAACTGAAACGCACTTACGGTACCTACAAATGTCCCAAATAACCCAAAATTCGGTCTTAAGGCCTACTCGGCCAATTTCAAAAATCTAGCACGGTGGAGGTCCACCTCGGGTTGACTGTTTTCGGCTGAATTCGGTCGATTTTACATCCATTTCTGCGAGCACACACGCTAAAGGGCCTCGGTGGGCTGAAAAAATATGAAAAACCGAAACTCACCGGCGGCGGGGCTCTCCGGTGCGGTGGCTCCTCCAACTCATATTGCGGTTGGGTGTGTCGCTTCGATCAACCTGTAGAGAGGAAAACGGTGATCTCAACAGTGGAAAAATTACATGAAACGGGAATCGGAAAGGGCCTTATCGGAGTCCGTTTGTGAAATTTCCCACGGCAGCGCCGTTGGGCTTCGACGGCGTTTTTTGGCCAATTAGCCGATTCTTTCACTCTAATTTGGCCATGGGTGGGTTTAAAATTGAATTTTATCCAAGAAGAAAAATTTTTACCTTTTTTGGCGGTCGGAAAATGTTCCGGTGCGACAGTGGGTGGCGGCGGTCAGCTCCCCGGCGGCTGGGCAGTCTTCTCCGGCGAGGGGTTCTGGCGACTAGGTAACGGGTTTAGGTGCGGATGGGGTTATTTATACCCATCAGCTTTTTATCTGGGCCGTCCATCGCTTTTGATCTGGACCGTCCGATCGCGATTAAATAGGGAGTGAATCTGAACCGTTCATCGCGATTCAATCTGAACTGTTCGTGCGTGATTCAATCTGGGCCATCTGTGCGCGCGGGAACGGACCTCAGCCATTCGATCGCGCATAGGGGGATCGTCTACGTGGCTCCTCCCGCGTGGCCTCTCGCGTCAGCATCTCTGCAACTTGGCGCGTCCTGGTTGGTCAAGCCTGCTGACCGGGCGTCTAACGTGGTGCAATTTTTTAAAATTACATCTTGACCCCTGATTTTCTATTTTTCTTTCAAAAATACTCATAAAACCCAAAATTTTACCCTTTTTTTCTCAAAATTATTTTCAATTTAATCCTTAACAAATTTTTACCTCTTTTTTTATTAAATTAAAATAAATTAAATAAATAAATAACTATATTTAAAAAAATAAAAATAAAAATAAAAGCAATTATTGGGTGTTATACATTCCTCCCCCCCCCCCCCCCCCCCAAAGAAATTTAATCCCTCAAATTTGTCTCTCACTCTCAATCAAACAGCTGGGGATACTGGGCTCTAAAATATGATTCTAGCTCCCATGTAGCCTCCATTGGTATGTGGTTCTGCCATACGACCTTTACAAAGAAAATTTTTCAATTGCAGAGTAATCTGTTCTTTCGATCCACAATGCCGACTGATACTTCCTCATAGGATAAATTTTCCTGGAGTGGAAGAGGCTTGTGGGCCAAGACATGTGAGGAGTTCGGGTTATACTTGTGTAGCATGGACACATGAAACACATTGTGGACCTTAGAAAGTTCTAGAGGCAGTGCTAGTCTAGTATGAGGGTGAACCATATCTCACAAACCCTTCCGGTATGAAACTTCTCAATCCCGTCGAATTAAGGTAACGTTCACGGTAGGATTTTCTATGTACCGAGCCCGTTCACTCTTTTCCACGATACCCAATAAACCTTTCACATAATGATTTCTATCAACAAAACAAACACCAAGCGCATACCAACGTCTCATGTCATATTCATTGATCAATTTAAACGATATTTAAGCAAGCGATTTAATTTATCATAACTAATAATTGAATAACCAGATAAATCATGCAAGAAGGATCTAAATAAACTAGATAATCGAGAAGACTATAAAAACTATCAGTGTAAACATGCACAATATAATAGTAAGTAATTTAGGCAGTACAGGAAAATGAACAGGAAATCAAGACAAATGTGAACTAACCAGTTCCGCCTCCACTACCTGTAATATTTTTAGGATTTTTTCTAATTTTTCACAAAACACATAATTATCGATTATTAATCCTCAATTTACTGTAACCGAGAATAAGGTGAGAGATTCTTATCTGGATCGGTGTTTTGAAATGTTGAATTGTCCACTACACATCCCAATTGATTCAAAGTTTCCTGAATTTTTCTTACAAGAATCCAAAATACTCATCACATACCTAAAAATGCTCAAAATATCCAAAATCGGTGTTGAAAATCCTTTCCGACCAATTTTAGAATTTTGGCGCTGGCATTGCCGCCCCAGGCGGCAGTTCGTCTCGACTTGGCCGATTTTGGTCAATTTTGGCCGGTTTTATACGTACCCCTACGAAAAAATATGTTAGGGGGCCTTGTTGCCAGAAATCACAGAAAAATCGAACCTACCGACGAGGGGTTCTCTTGGAGCGATGGCTCCGCCAGTTCTCCTTGGCAACTAGGGTTTCTTCTTCGGCTAGCATGCATAAAAAATGAAAGTGAACACAATAGTCAAAAAAATTGTATAAAATAGAAAACGGGAAGTGGTTCATCGGAGGAGGTTTTGGCTGTGGCAACTTCACCGGTCTTTGTCCGTGATTTTTAGCTCATCTGTCGTCCCTCTTGCTCCGATATGACCACAAGAAGGATTGAAATCGAATTCCAAGTAGGTAGAGAAAAATTTTACCTTCTTTAACGGTCGGCAGTGGCTCCGTTGCAGCAATGGTTAGCGGTCGACCTTCTTCTCTAGTGTCTGGTTCTTCTTCTCCGACAGGGGATGACAGGCAGGTTGAGGTTCCCCTGCGACACTATATTTATATACTCACCCCGCATCGATCTGGATTATCCACCCACTTCGACGTGGAGTGAGGAGAGTCATCTGACCGTTACCTATTTAGGCCGATTGCATGGGTGAATCTGGACCGTTCATCGTGATTGATTTTGTTCTTCCGATCGCACATAAGGAGGGAACACATCTGAGCCCTTCATGCTTGCAGGATCGAATCTGAGCCGTCAAATTGCTGGGCACGCATATCACCCACGTGGCACTGACATCAGTGTGCTTTGTCACACGGCGTGCTCTGGTTCGTCGCATTTGCTGACTGGCCATTCCACGTGACTGAATTTTTTTTTTTTTTTACATTTTGACATTTTGTTTCTAATTTTTCTTTCAAAAACACCCCCCGAACTAAATTTTCACTCCTTTTTTTCAAAATTGCTTTCAATTACGTTTTTAACCTATTTTTAATTATTTTTATAAATGTCAAAATTAATTCCGGGCTCGAGTATTACATCTTGTGCTAATTCTCGCAAGTTTATCATTGATTTATGTGTCTTTCTAGGTGATTTTTATATCTTGGAAGATTAAAAAATAACAAATTATTTCTCGATCTTCTTTTAAAATAGAGTATCAAACTATGGCTATGGTCACTTGTGAATTGTAATGGTTATAATTTTTGCTTCTTAATTTGTATGTTACTTCTTCTACTTTAACATTATATTGTGATAATTTATTTTCTATGAGTATTGCAAAGAATCATGTTTTTCATGAGTGCACTAAGCACACCAAAATTGGTTGCCATATTATTCGTCAAAAAAGTTTTAGATGGTTTCATTTATTTGTTGTCTATATCATCTTCTCATTAGTTTACTGACTGTTTTACCAAAACACTTCCTCTGTCTCAGCTTCATTAGACTATAGTCAAGTTTGATATCCAGAATATGTATACTCCAGTTTGAGGGAGAACTATAAAATTATATGTTATTGTGGTACTTAACGTAATTTCAAAAAATATACGGATTTAAATTGTAAATAGTCATAAGTTTAATTTTTTTGTATAAATATTTCTTTCGACATTTAATAAAGTACAAAAATTATTTTTTACTTTCTTCAATCTCATATTTCTCTTTCGTAAACTTTCTTGAGTATCATTCAATCTACTCGGATTCTCACCAGATTTCTTCTACATTCAAGAAATCTTGTTTAACTTTTAGTATAGATTCTTTACAGAATTTAATAAGAAATTTAAATATATTGATATATTTATATAACTATTTACTTTAGTGTATTTAATTTTAAGTTTGTTACCAAATATTGCAATGTCGTATACATGGTTTAGTAAAGAAAAGGAGTTCGATAAAACTCTCTTATTTGGATTTAAAAAGCTCCTTGTGAAGCTTTTCATGTCTTTCAAAATTTCTTAGTTTTAATTAATAAATAGTGAGTCACTCTTCACCCTTATATATATATAAGATATTGGTTAATAATGGATTTTTGTATCATAATTTGTTCATCGTAATAATTATATTTAATAAATTTATAGTTTAAATATACTTTTGATAATTAATAATAATATATTTAAATACATCAATATAATAGTACACTAACCATATTTTTTATTTTAATAAATAATAAATTCTTAAATAAGTGCAATAATTATTAAATACTTGCAAATGTTTAGATAATAAACATATTTATAATTTTATGCTTAATATAAAGCATCACTTTTAATTATTTTTTTACCATCTATATTAAAAATCAAATTTCTTTTCTAGTTGTCTCTTTTAAATATATTTATATAATTATTATCAATTATAAATTTTATTTTTTTGTATTAATTCTGGTCTCCTCTAAACATATTTACATAATGAGCGTCTAAATTCTAAATTTATTTATATAAATATTTGTAGTTGTACACTTGTTGCTTCTTATCTGTTTATTATAATTATTGTATATATTTAATAAATTATCAAATAAATGAAACTTTCTTTATTCATATACAACAAGGATGATACCTTATTTCGTTTATATAAAATAGTATGGAATTTCACCACAGCGATCAACAACTATATAATAAATTATTTGGGTATTAAAAAATGATTTTATGTGAACGAAAAATATCCATAGAATATGTTTAAATTAAAAAAGAATGATTCCAATTACAAATATCAAAAATTACGTAAATTTGTTTTCAGAACACGTGATTAGGCATATTAAGAATAGCAGCCTGTCAAATCAATTTTTTTTATATATCAAATTGATTAATAGAATATGGAAAATTTTACAGTAATTAAATATAAGAATATTCAATTTTATATTATTTGTTTGGAAGGAAATGGGATTGAAGTAAACCAGGCATCATAATTTTGACAATTAATTGATTTGACAAGTCCAATGTATAAAAGTCAAAATTCTTCTAATACCTCAAAATTAATTTTTTTACTTTTTTAAGTTTGACTTCCTTTCATTTACTAAGTTTCTTTTATTTCTTGTCCGCCAATTAAATTTTAACCAAAATGCAAATGCAAATTCCCACAACCATAAAATTCCAACACGTTTCATGTGAGAAAGTAGAAGATTATGATAGCCCAGACGTTTCTTAGGAGGAAGCCAAGTTTTTTTGTTCACCAAAGTGGGTGCTTACTCAATTTCCTCTTCTGCTTTCCTCGGCTTTTAAAGGGCTAACTGAATCCCTCCTTGTGGAGGGTGAGAAGCCTGAGAAACGCTGAATATCCTACCCAATAATCTTTGTACAAAGCTTTTACTATTCGCAATCACATCCTGGTAAATTGATAATAATATGTGTGAAATTTACTGTCAGATGATAAATTTTAACCTCTAATTCAACCAACCTACTCAATTCCAAAGTCAACCTCGCAAGAAGATTCATCAATTGAAAAGGAAACGAGAGGGAAAAAAAAAAAAAAAACAGAAGATCATGAGAAGAGACAGCAAGACTACAATGGTAGCAAGAGAAAACAGGGTCTAGCAATCACTAACGGCAGAAGAAATACCCAAGAACAGACTACGACTGTCCTACGCAGGAAAATAGAAGGAAACAGAACCACTATTTAACTGATGACTCTTATATTGAAATACATGACCTACAGAAGTAAGCAAACATTTATTTGTAGATGGTATTTGATTAAACCATCATGCCTGTAAATAACCCTGGAACCTCTAAATTATAACGACAGCCATGAAACAACAAGCATCTCATTAAGGTCATCGACCATCCCAAATTCCTTGACAAAACTGACAAATGAATAGCTCTAATCACTGCTAGACCTTTGGATGCCAAAGAATTGTACATGAAATGTGGCGAATTACAAGGCTTTCTACTCCAGTCTAGCTAATGACTTAAATCAATGAGAGAAAATGGAATCCATGGGGAGGGGGGGAAGATGAGCTATACCTGAAAGTATTATATACGAACCCGATCTGGTGGGTCCATATGCTTGTTCCATGTTATATCAGGCACTCTTCAGAGCTCCAATCCATCTGAAAGCTTTCCGAACTTCTTAAGAATGTTATGTCATTGAGAAACCTCGGGCAGGCATTGGAAGCATTGGGAGCATTAAAAACAACTTGTGTGGATTGCATCAAAAGATACATAACATGGAGTAGTTTAGACCCCTTCAGATATCCGTATGTACACATTAAGGCTAACCATACAAACACCAGCCAGGCTATGATGAGTTCTTATTTGCTTTTAGGTTAACCATGAGTAACAACTATAGGATATTACACCATAGCAGAAGCAGTACGGCGAAGATCTACCACCTCAAATTTCCCACTAGTCTGCCTACCTTTGAAACTCCCATACCTTCCGGGATTTTGCTGAAACAGAGAACTAAGCATTTTTTCCAAAGTTTGCACCGTATACTTTGCGTACTTGCTCGAACTTGGGTCCTGCTCAACCAACGGCCCATAATTCTGCATATAGCTACGATAAACAGGCAAAACAGCCTGCATGATATGCTGGCATGTTTTCTCTCTTAGATCTCGCTCTGGCACAATCCAATTAGACTGCTTCTTATACATCTCATCAAAAGCCTCATTGAATGATCTCAATCTTTTCTTGACAAGGTCACGAGCAGTAGCACGCCCACCTGAGAACAGAATAAGACCTTCTCGGCTTAAATGTGCTGGAAGCTTCCCCCAACTGTCTCTCAAGAAGACTGTTGCATAATACTCTTTGTACTGCTCATGCTCTCTTAACCATGAATCTCCTAAGAGATCCCCCAGCTTCGTTCCCTTCAAGTGCTTGTACAAATGCCAGTGGTTGTTCATAGCAAAAAGATTCGAAAGACTTGTGTCTTCATAGGATTTCATCCATGTCTCTAAATTCTGCTCAATGGCTTTAATTATGTTAATAACTTCCGTGACAAGGAGCCTCTCCTGGAATTTCTCATGCTTCCAACTTCGATGAATGACTAGAACCTGGGTCAAGATAGGCTTATAATTATCACCAAGCAACTTATTGCAATACTCTGTAACAAAGCTAACCAATCTAGGAACACCCCCATCAGGAGGAGGCGGACTCTGCCTCTGTAGCTCAACCTGGACCAGAAGTTCCCAGAATATTTCTGATGCCCCATCAATAACCCTTTTGATGAGATCCCTCGTCAGGTTTTGGATCTCAACACAAGCCACTCCACCAAACAACCGGTTAAAATCCAATCTCAGTTTGTTCAAAGAAGCAAAAATATCCAATAATTTCAGAAGTTTGATAGGATCTTTCTTACTCTCTGTAACAGTCTTCCCAAATTGAAGAAATGCAAGAATTCCTGCCTGTGCAGCTATCTTGGCAAAGCAACCCTTCCACACATCCAATCCAATTCTCTCAAAAACATCATTACAAAGTGTGTACTCTGCCTCAAATAAATGCTTCACTGCAAACTCCAAATGTTTTCCCCACTGTGCTATGTAGCCCTCTATACTCTGTATGTCATTGAATTCTGAGATGGAGATCTCCAGATAGTCCAAATTAAGAGATTGTAAACTGGCTCTAACATTTGCACTTCGGACTTCAACATAGATGGAGATGCACTTGTCAAGCTTATTATTGGCAATCAACCTACCAAGAATTGCCTGTACTTTCTGAACAACAGTCACAGGCAAAGGGGACGGGGCAATGCAAGCTTGTTCACCTAGTGCTGATGAAGATGACATTGGGAGTGGGACACTATGATCTGTTAGCAGTCGCCTGAACTCAGTCTCCAATTTCTCCAGGGCAGCATCCAATAGCCCACCATCAAGATGTACTTTTTCCCTATCGATTTGCAAATCTCTAAGACCCTTTAATGACTTCTTCAGGTTTGAAAGGTACCTTTCATCAGCAACCCTATTGTCCTCCAGGTACTCTACTATGTCCTCCAACCACTGAATTGCCAGTCCACAATTATCCCCCAAGAACCTCAATGCCTCTTCCAGGCGTTTTTGCACCGATAAATAACCAGGGAGATCGTTCCTGGGATCTGACAATAGTGACTTTTCAAGCCCATGAACGGCATCAAAAACCTTGAGCACTGCTGCGGCAGGGGCTACAGCACGATTAATGTGACCTCCAACGGCAAGAAGGGCATCCCTGTCAGCGCGGATGGGCCGGACTGCAGCTTCAAGAGATGGCAACCTCTGGTTAATCTCATCTATTCTCGGCCCTATTTTTTCAAGAGCTAATCCTATGGCTCTTGATTTCTCTAAATTTAACTTCAACGACTTCCTCGCAGCTATCAAGTTGTCAATACAACTTTTATTAGCATTACCCATCGACGATGCCATTTAAATCTAAAATCAAAACCCTAGCCCTTGAAATCCCAACTTTAAGCAATTTGAACCCGCTATCTCACTCAATTTATGACTCAATAAGCAGCAAATTTTATACTTACAGATAACACTCAATCTTCGCTACGAGTGCTTTTCTCAATCCCTATCGGATTCATCGCGTATAGCGCCAAAATCAACCCGGATTTTTCAGTTGAGAAGAAATCCTCATTTTCTTCACCGAACTTCACCAAATCGAACCGAACTAAAAAGTAACAAGCAACACAGAAACTTTTAGCAAAAAGCTGCCAAACGATAAGTAAAATATTAAAAGGGCTGGACTCTGTGCGTGAGAGAATGAGAGGAAGCACAGGGATATGGAAAAGAAAACATATGCCGATGGGATTTGAGAGAGAGCGAGTTGACCCGGCGAGTTCAGCTGGGAGAAGAGTAGTAAAGGAATCTGAATCAGTTGGTTTGTGATTCAGAGAGAGAAAATGAAAACCCTAAAACAAAATCTGAAGGGAGAAGGGAAGAAAGCACCTTACGAACTTTTGATTAGACTTTTGGAAATTCGATGGATCATGCCAAAGTGCATGACAGTAAAGCAAACAGGCTTCTCTGTACACACTCTAAACATAAACGCTCCCTGATTTCTTCTTCTCCTTTTTTTTTTTTCCCTTTACAACTCTCACACTGCTTATTTATTTCCCATTTGTATATTTTTAATATGGATGAAAATTAATTTAGATTTTACTCATAAACTCTGTCATTTAATTTATTATCTTGAAAGTTTTAATAAACTAAAATTCTGTAGCTTTAACAATTAAATTAATTTTTATACATGAAATTTTAAAAAATAATAATAGTAATTTTTTTGTCGCCCGGTTATTGAAAATTTTACTTGTAAAACATTAAATGAAACATGAAAATGATGAGTTTAGATTGGAATGTGTAGTTGTATGGAAAATAAATTTTGGTAAGTAATTACTACAACCTAATTAAAAGTTAAAATTAAAAATTTTAATGTAACAAAAACACACTAGGTCAAAGATCATTAGTTTAGATGTTTCGTAACTTAATTTTTATTAAGAGGGTATGGTTTCTAATCTTCCAATAAATTTTAGTTCCTTTTTTTTTTTTCAAAATCCAAAAAAAAGTACAGTTGATAAAAAAAAAATGTTACTGGGTTACGGTTGAATGCATGTGAATAATTGTCAAAACCCACGAACATGAATATGATCATGTCTTTTTGAGTTTGATATGATATATATATATATGAATATTCTGAACATATCAGAAAAATATTGTATTAAAAATTATAAAGCGAATGTCATATTCGTTATAAGTTTTATTTATGTAGTCTAACTTGTATAAATTAATTAGCGTGGAAGCTGAAATTCATCTGTTGGGCCTGTCTCATTCAATTAATGAACATATCATCCTTTTTTTTTTCTTATAATTATTATTATTGTAATAGCCTAGATATGTAAGGGAGGTTGGGATGGGTTTGGAATGGGTATAAAAAGGGCATCGGGTAGAGAGAGGAAAGAAACAAGAGAGAAAGAAGGAAAAAGGGAAAAGGGAAAACAGAGAGTGCGGGAGAGAGAGAGGGAGACGATTGCGAGAGACGGTTAGCCGGAGGCAAGTGCGGGAGGAGAACTGATCGAAAGTTCAGAAAGAGGGGAGGTCACGGTAGCTTTGGGAGATAAAGGAGTATGAAAGCAAAAGGAAAACGGAATTTGGAGTTTCAAACTTAATTATGGCAAATACACTGTGAAATTTTGTGTTGCAGGTTAGCTAAGTTAGGGAGACGGAGAGATGTTGTAGAGGAAGAGGTCTGATGGAAGGTCGAAGTTGAAGGAAGAAAGGGAGAATGGGCAGTCGTAGTCGTCAGGGTGAGATTGATTTTAGTTGTATCCGTAGGCGCAAAAGAGAGAAGTGGAAGGGACTCATATTTATGGTTGTGTGTGAGCTAGAACCGATTGTGAGAAGGAAGGAGTGGTGCGCGACCGAGAGGTAGGGGAAAAGTGAGGTCTATATACACTAAATGTATAGATGTATGTATAAGCGTGTCGGTACAGCTTACAGTACGTGTTGGTGAGTGCATTAGACCATTTGGCTATTGAGCTCGGGTTTTAGAGTGCAGGAATGGCGACTGATAGCTCACAGTGGCGGTATGTGGAGAAGAGTGAGTGTATGAGGCCATTTGGTCTCTAATTTCGAGTTCTGGTGTACAGGCATGGCAATTGGTTTTCACAGTGGGTGTACGGGTGGGTGCGTGAGTGTGTGAGGCCATTTGGCTACTGTTTATAAATTTCAGTGTGCTAGTAAGGCGATTGGTGACTCATAGTGTGTGAATGTATATATACTTGGGTAGGGGAGGCCTCTTGGCTAGTTTTCACATATTCTGGTGTGCTGGTATGGCAATTAGTGGCTCGCGGCATGTGCATGTGTAGGTGTGTGTGTGTAAGGCCTTTGGCCGATGCTTGTAGATATGGATATGCCGGTGTGATGAGTTGTGACATGTTGTATTTATGGCCACTTGGTGGTCGACAGGGCACTCACTTGGTCAGGTGTGTGTGAGGCTGTCGGGCGGCATTGGTGGTGTTCGGTGGGGTCATTTAGTGGTCATTGTCGCGGAGTTAGCAGTGTGTATTCGATTTTTAGGTGTGATGGTGCATGAGGCCATGTAATGGCCGACATGGTGATTGTGGTTGTTGTTGGGGTGAGGTCACGGAATGCAACAAGGGTGTGCGTGTATGGTCCTGGTGGGCCAGTATTGGAAAGTGGATGTGTGAAAAATTGGTGGGGTAGATTGAGAGTGTGTATGGGTGAGGCATAGGGACTACCAAAATAGTATTGAATTGGTAAGGTACTATGGTCGAAAAGGGTAGAGTGCATTCTCATTCTGTGATTGGAGAAGTAGGGGGTTAACAGTAAGGGGCTAAGAGGGAGTTGGGTTGTCATTTATTGGTTATCAAGGGAGGAAAAACAGAATGATAGAAGTAGGGAGATGATAGTAGGGAGGGAGGTTATTTAATTGTCATTCGTTAGCTTTTAGTTCCAAATTTTATCTTATTGGGTTATGTATACTCATTACTTTTATTTTCAGATATTTTGAGGCGGGAACCGGAACCGGAGTGGTTAGTAATGGAGCACCGGACTTAAAAGAAACATGATATTATCAATTATAATGAGATATAGTAGTATATCCATCATATTAAAATAGCATTAAAACTTCCATGTGTATGGTGATTGTTGTAGAGTTTCTTTGATTGTAGAGTTGTATCATTGTAACGAGAACTGATTTACTTATGAATTGATGGATATGAGATTTAGTTTGAGGTTCTAAATATCTTGTTCTGGGTAGGAGGATGAATAGTGTATAATCATATAGTAAAACAGTACAGGGGTGTCACAGTTGGTATCAGAGCATCATCATAGGACAGAGAGTGTTTAGCAAGTTATGATATCCCTTATTTTTCAAGGAAACAAAAACTAATGCAGGGTGTTACAATGCAGGTAGATAAGGAGAGGCAATGAAAAGAGGTAGGAGCTGACACCGACGAGGATCGACGCCAGCCCCTCGGGAGATGCCGACAGCATTCCACGAGGCATTGTCGTTCCAGCAAGTGCCACTTTTCGCATTTCAAGAGTCGCCCCCATTCACAGCAGTACCACCCGCCACTCATCCTAGACCATCCCAGGTGCCGTCAATGGGACAGACCACTGGCCACCAAGATGACTTCAATCAGTTATGCAAAGTAGTGAAGAGTCTAGCCATTATGATTCGGGATAGGGAATTAAGGTCGGAGCCATCCTTTCAGGTACATCAGAGTGTTGGCCAAGGGGGGGCTGGAAACGAGTAATATTGAGAAATATCAAAGATTAAATCCCCCTGCATTTAATGGAGGTTCCGACCCACTAGTTGCAGAAGATTGGATCAAGTAAACCAAGAAGTTATTTGATGTAATAGAGGTAACAACCAAACAAAAAGTACAGCTAGCCACTTTCATGTTAAGAGGATCCGTTGAACGTTGGTGGAATCTGAAAAGAGGGACTCTAATCCCTTCAATGACTTGGGAAGTGTTCCTAGAGGCGTTCAATAATGAGTACTTCCCAGACTTTCTCATACAGAGAAAATAGACTAAATTTACAGAGCTATGTCAAGGGAAGTTGTCAATGACAAAGTATGCAGAGAAGTACATAGAATTAGGTCATTTTGCTTTGGAAGTTATGCTGAATGAATTGAAGAAGGCAAGAAGATTTGAGAAATGACTGAGACCAGATGTGTGTTAAAACTCCTTACATATGTGCAGGAGAAATGCCATAACATCATACACACTCTTTACATATGTGTGTTAAAACTCTTGATTCTAGTATTTGTATGATATTTATTCCATAAGACTCCTTGTAATGTCTTAAATAATATTTGAAAATACTTTGATTCAAGAGGGCCTATTCGACACTCAACTTAAGGGAAGAAGATAGAGTGGTAAAAGGTAAGAGTGGGTGAGATTATCAAAAGATAAAAGTTAAGTGAGTAGAATATGAGAGAACTGGTAAAGAGTTTTTTTTATTAACCCTTTTGCAGGAAATCTTCTTGAAATGTAAAGAGAGCGTTAAAGTCCCACCAACATAAGGCTCTTTATGGAGATTATACAGGTAAAATTGGCATAACTTAATTAAAAGGTAGATAACTTGAATAGTGGTCGAAGTGAAGCAAGAAACAGGACTCCTAACACCAGAGGACCTAGAACCTGAATCCCCAATGATGAGGCCAAGTCCTGTAATAGTTATGAAGAATAATATCAGGTTAAAAAGAAAGAAGATAGGAGAGACAATAATATTAGTTCCATCAAAATAAAGATACCATCATTCAAATGTAGAAATGATGCAGAAGCCTACCTGAAGTAGAAAAGAAAAGTAGAGTTGGTCTTCGACTGCCACAACTACAGTGAAGAAAAGAAAATCAAGTTGATAGCTATAGAATTTACTAATTATGCCCTAGTGTGGTGGGATCAACTAATCCTTACTAAACAATGTAATGGGGAACAACCAGTCTCCACCTGAAAAGAGATGAAGGTCATCATGCGAAAAAAGGTTATACCCTCTTATTACTATAAAGAAATGCATTAGAAATTGCAACATTTAACACAAGAAACTATGTCCCTTGAGGACTATCACAAAGAGATGGAGATGGTCATGATTAGGGTCAATATCGAAGAAGATCTAGAAGCAACCGTGGCAAGATTCTTGAGAGGTCTTAATAAGGAGATTGCTAATACCATAGAGTTGGAACACTACATAAAGTTGGAAGATAAAGTGCACATGACCATGAAAATTGAGAGACAACTCAAGTATAAAGGGAGGGGCACATCATATGTCAATCCTACCTATAGCTCATAATGGCCCAAGGAAGAAGAAAACAAGGGAGCATATGAGAAGAAGGAAAATTCTGCAACACCTAATCCAATAGGAAGGACACCTAACTCATCTCAAAAGCATAGTACAATTAAATGCTTTAAGTGACTTGGAACTGAACATATTGCCTCTCAATGCCTAAATAAAGAGATCATGCTATTGAGTGATGATGGTAAAATTGATAGTGCCAGTGATTGTAAGAATGAAAATAATTATAGCATGCCACCACTAGAGGATGTTGAAGAAATTGTTGAATATCCAGTTCAGGAAGAAGCTTTGGTTATCAAGAGAGTTTTGAATGTCCAAGTGAAGCTGAAAGAAAGTAACAATAGAGAACACATCTTCCACACTCGTTGCTTTATAAATGGGAAAGTATGCAGTCTCATTATAGATGGGAGTAGCTGCACAAACTTTGCTAGTACTATCCTAGTTGATTAACTCTAGTTAATGTGCACACGCCATCCTCACCCTCAAGTTACAGTGGTTGACTGATTGTGGAGATATGAAAGTGACTAAGCAAGTATTAGTTTCATTCTCTATTGAGCGATACATTGATAAAATACATTGTGATGTTGTGCCCATACATGCTAGTCACATCCTACTTGAAAAATCCTAACAGTATGATAAGTGTGCAACTTATGATAGCTATAGGAGTCATTATTCCTTTAGCATGAGTGGTCAAAATTTTACACTTGCACCGTTATCACCTAAGGAGGTATTCAAAGATCAAAAGCAGCTTAAGAACTCTATAAAGTCTGGAAGGATTTGGCAACATAAAGAGAGAATGATAATAATATATGGAAAAAAAGTTAAGGAAACCATCTTTCAATAAAAAATTGTTAACCCAACTCAAAATTTATTTGTTTAATGGTATTGTTTTGCAGGACATTTTCTCAAAGAAAATAAGAATGGTGAAACCCCTATATAAGAAGTGTCTGATTCGAGGATAAATAGTTTTTGAAAGGGGAGGGGATGATGTGAACATGGATATGAACCATAAAGAGAAGGTTCAATCCAAAGGAAGAGGAAAATAAGCCCAACAATTTAAGGATATAATAGTAGTTACATCTTAATCCAAGTGAAAAAGGGAATCAAACAAGAAAATGAAAGACTTTTAAAGAACCAAATCCCAGCTGAAAATAAAAGATTATGGCCAGCCCTAAACTTCCATTTATTTTCTCCCTAATTTTCTACAATTAATTAAAATCTTCTCCATTAAAAAGAGTTTCCAAAAGAGAATATCTTATCTAGCCTAATTAGTCAAAATCTTCATAATTTTTATTAAATTTTCAATTAAAATAATATTTAATTTTTATAATTAATTTAAGAGATCTATGTCCTTGTATTGTCTGTGGCTTTATAAATAGGCTTTCAATTTTTAGTTGTAAACAATTCAAAATTAAAATCAATAATATTGTGAGTCTTATTCAAGATATGTGTCTTCATCCTTCTTGTTAAGTAAGGATTAGTCAACTTATCAAGGTAATTTCTTCTGGTGTTCTTCCATTCTTCTTTTAATCCTTCATTTTTTGGTAATTTTACCTCATATCATTCTTGATAGAGTTAAGTACGAAGGGTTTTTATAGGAGCAAATTCCTTTGATGCCTTGAATGAAATTGTGTGAGTTCCTAATCACATTGGTTGATTTTGGGTTCTACATCATTGCTTGTATGGTGAAATTTTTGAAATCTATAATGATCACAAAAGTTTGAAGTACTTGTTCACATAGAAGGAACTCAACATGAGACAGAAATGTTTGATAGATCTTTTGAAGGATTACGACTGCAAGATCCTATACCATCCTGGTAAGGCTAATGTAGTTGTCAATGCTCATAGTTGGAAGAACTCGACCTTATTGGCACACATGATGATTTTAAAATGGAGAATATTAAAAACAATCTAAAGTCTTCGATTGAGTCACTATAGTGAAGGCGCATATATTGCCTATATTAGGATCTAACCAGTTTTATTCGGAGAACTAAAAAAGCCCAATCTACGAATTCTAGCATGGAAAAAAAAAACCAAATGGAATCAGGAGATCAGCATGATTTTTGAATGTTTAATAATAGGATTCTTAGGCTTTGAGACTGTTCATAGGAGCCTAATGATCCCCAACTTAAGTTATACATTCTGAAGACTGCTCATGCCTCTAAGTTGGCTATCCACCTCGATAGTACAAAAATGTATTAGGATCTAAGACTCGATTTTTAGTGGCCAGGTATGAAGCGTGACATTAACGACTTCCTCTTTAAGTACCTCACTAGTCAACAAGTTAAAGTGGAACATCAAAGACCCAGTGGTCTCCTATAGTGCCCTCATATTCCCAAATGAAAATGAGAACATGTGACTATAGATTTCGTCGTAGGATTATTGAGGATTAATTCAGGTCATAATGCAATATGAGTCATAGTCGACAAACTGACCAAGTTAATCCACTTCTTAGTACTAAAGATCATTGATTATATTACTAAGTTGGTTGGGCTATATGTGCAAGAGATTATCTGAGTCCACAGTACCCCTGTTTCTGTTGTGTCAAACAGAAATTCTCGTTTTACTTCTCGATTTTAGACAAGCTTCTGGAGCAAAACTCTAGTCTCATTCATGGGGCATATTGTTATATAGGAAGTTCATAAGACCAAGTGTATCGCCATGGGGCGCACCCGTGTTGTTTGTAAAAAAAAAAGACAGAACTATACAAATGTGCATTGACTACAGATATTTAAATCAAGTAACAATAAAGAAAAAATATTCACTTCCAAGGATAAATGATATCTTTGATCAATTGCAGGGAGCACAGGTATTCTAAAAAATAGACCTTTGATCCGGGTATCACCAATTGAAGATCAAGGCAGAGGATATAGCAAAAATGGTCTTTCGCGCCAAGTATGGATATTATGAATTTCTTGTTATGCCTTTTGGACTAATAAATGCCCCTGCAGTGTTCATGAACTTGATGAAACGAGTGTTCCAACCCCTCTTGGACTGGTATGTAATTATTTTCATAGAAGATATACTAATATACTCAAAAGATTTAGAGGAACATGAAGAACATCTGACTAGCATATCAATATTACTGCAAAGGGCCAAATTATTTGCCAAGTTCAGTAAGTGTGAATTTTTGTTAAATAAGATATCTTTCTTAGGGCATATAGTGTCAAAAGAGAAAATTTCAGTGGATTCGGCAAAAGTAGAAGCAGTGGTAAAATGGGATAGACTAAGCACTATAATTGAGGTTAGAAGTTTACTGGGATTAGCAGGGTACTATCGCCAGTTTGTAAAAAGGTTTTCGAGCATAGCAGCCCCACTCACAAGACTGACGAAGAAGGGCGCAAGATTTGAATGGAATGAAGATTGTGAGAACAGTTTTGGTCAGCTCAAACGAAAACTCACTACAATTCCAGTATTAGCCTTGCCCTCGGGAAGTGGGAGCTACGCGGTCTACAGTGATGCTTTTTATTTGGGTTTGGGGTATGTATTGATGCAGCATGGAAAGATAATTGCGTATGGATCTAGACAACTAAAGGTATATGAAAGAAATTATTCCACCCATGATTTGGAGTTGGTTGCAGTGATATATGCCTTAAAGTTATGGCGATATTACCTATATGGGTAGACCTTTTATGTATATACCGATTATAAGAGTTTACAGTACTTGTTTACACAATAGGAGCTCAATATGCAGCAGATGAGGTGGATAGATTTGTTGAAGGACTTTGACTGTCGAATCTGTTATCATCCGAGAAATGAGAATGTAGTAACCGATGCTCTTATCCATAAGAGTATCGGAATGTTGACCCATTTAACCATAACTGAATGGGAATTATAGGGACCATGCAGAGGCTGGAAATTCAGGGACCGCAGCAGGGCAAGTATGTAGCCAGTTTAAGAGCCCAGCTGAGTCTAATTCAGAAAATTAAAGAGTGTCACATGGCCGATGCAGGGGTTACAGCTGATCAAGGAGGGGGTGGAGGAAGGGAATTCAACTAATTTTAGCATATCTGGGGATGGACTGCTTAGATATAGAGGCAGGATGTGTGTGTCCAATAACAAGAACTTAAGGACAAAAATTCTCAAGGAAGCCCACAACATAAGATTTGTCATACATCCCCGGAATACTGAAATGTATAGAGATCTGCAAAATCATTAATAATAGCATGGGATGAGATGGGATATTGTTGAGTATGTGTCAAGTTGTTTGATTTATTAATAGGTAAAAGCCGAACATCAAAAGCTCGGGGGTTTATTGTAACCGTTACCTATACTAGAGTGGAAGTGGGAGCACATCTTTATAGATTTTGTGATCGGTCTACCAAGGAACTGCATGAATCAGGATAGTATTTGGGCAATTATGGATAGACTTACTAAATCGTTACATTTTTTAATTACGAAGATTTCAAACTTGGTGGATCATCTTGCTCAGCTATATGTGAGGAAAATAGTTCGACTGCATGGAATCCACGTCTCTATTGTCTCATATAGGGACCTTAAGTTCACTTTGAGGTTCTGGAGAAGTTTACAATCAGCAATGGGCACGAAACCAAACTTTAATACTGCTTTTCATCCACAAACATATGAACAATCCGAAAGAAGTATACATGTGTTAGAAGATATGTTACGAGTATGTGTTTTGGATGTGGGAAAAAATTAGAAAGAGATGCAACCATTGATAGAGTTCGCTTATAACAATAACTATCATACTAGTCTTGGGATGACCCCTTATGAAGCTCTTTATGGTAGACTCTGCAGGTCGATGGTTTGTTTGGATGAGGTAGGAAAAAGATAGTTGTTGGGTCCAGAGTTAATGGAGGATATGACTGCTAAGATATTAGTGATAAGAAAGAACTTGCAATCAACTCAGAGTAGGCAAAAGGAATATGTGGATAATAGAAGGAATGATCTGGTGTTTGAAGTGGGTGATCATGTATTTCTAAATGTGTCACCCATAAAGGGTTTATTGAGATTCGGAAAGAAGGGAAAACTGAGTCTCCATTTCTTTGGGCCTTTTGAGATTATGGAAAGGGCGGGTGCAGTGGCTTAGTGAATAGCACTCCCTCCGAGGTATGTGGGGATGCATGATGTGTTTCATATTTCAATGTTGCGAAAATATCAGCCTAACCCGACACATATTATTACATCATGAGTTGTTACCCTTGGAGAGAGACTTAACGTATGAAAAAAAACCACTGCGTATCATGGAATAGTAAAAGAGAAAATTACGAAGTAGGACAATATCAATGGTGAATGTACTATGGCAATATCACTCAGAGGATGAGACAACTTGGGAACGGGAGGACGAGATGAGAACCAATTATCCGCAACTTTTTTCAGGTAATGTAGTATAACAAAATTTAAGGGACCAAATTTTTTTTAAAATATTATAATAGCCTAGATATGCAAGGGAAGGTAGAATGAACGATTGGGATGGGGTGGGCGAAATCAACGTTCAGGATGGGAAGTTGGGATGGTTATAAAAAGCGCATCGGGCAGAGAGAGGAAAGAAAGAAGAGGAAAAGAAGGGAAAAGGGAAAACAGAGAGTGCAAGAGAGAGAGAGGGAGACGAATGCAAGATACGGTTAATCGGAGGCAAGTGCAGGAGGAGAATTGAGCGAAAATTCGGGAAGAGGGGAAGTCGCGGTAACTTTGGTAGGTAGAGGAGTATGGAAGCAATAGGTAAAAGGAATTTGGAGTTTCAAACTTAATTAGGGCAAATGCACTGTGAAATTTTGTGTTGCAGGTTAGCTAGGGTGCAGTGAGTTAGGGAGATGGAGAGATGTTGTAGAGGAAGAGGTCTGATGGAAGGTTGAAGTTAATGGAAGAAAAGGAGAACGGGCAGTCATAGTCATCGGGGTGAGATTGATTTTAGTTGTATCCGTAGGTGTGAAGGAGAGAAGTGAAAGGGACTCAGATTTAGGGTTTTATGTGAGCTAGAACCGAGTGTGAGAAGGAAAGAGCAGTATGTGACCGAGAGGTAGGGGAAAAGTGAGGTCTATATACACTTAATGTATAGGTGTATGTATAGGCATGTCGGTATAGCTTACAGTAGGTGTTGGTGAGTGTATTAGGCCATTTGACCACTAAGCCCGAGTTTTAGCGTGAGTGTGTGAGACCATTTGGTCTCTGATTTTAGGTTTTAGTGTGCAGGTATGGCAATTGGTGTTCATAGTGGGTGTACGGGGGGGTACGTGAGTGTGTGAGGCCATTTGGCTACTGTTTATAAATTATGGTGTGCTAGTAAGGCAATTGATGACTCATAGTGTGTGTATGTATATGTATTTAGGTGTGGGAGGCCTCTTGGCCGGTGTTTACAGATTCTGATGCTCTGGTATGACAACTAATGGCTCGTGGCGTGTGCGTGTGTAGAGATGTGTGTGTAAGGCCTTTGGCCGATGCTTGCAGATATGGATATGTCGGTGTGATGAGTTGTGGCATATTGTATTTATGGCCGCTTAGTGGTAGACAGGGCACTCACCTGGTAAGGTACGTGTGAAGCTGTCGGCCGACGTTGGGTGGGTTGGGTGGGCCATTCAGTGGTTGTTGTCGTGGCGATAACGATGTGTATTTGATGTTGGGGTACAACGGTGCATGGGGCGATGTAATGGCAGACATGGTGATTGTGGTTGCTATTGGGGTGAGGCCACGGGATGCAGCAAGGGTGTGCGTGTATGGTCCTAGTGGGCCGGTATTAGAAAGTGGATGGGTGAGAGTAGATTGAGAGGGTGTATGGGTGAGGTGTAGGGTCTACCAAAATGTTATTGAATTGGTAAGGTACTATGGTCGAAAAGGGTAGACTGTGTTCCTGTTCTTTGATTGGAGAATGAGGGGTTTAATGGTAAGGGGTTAGGTGGGGTTAGGAGGGAGTTGGGTTATCATATCAAGGGAGAAAGAACATAATGATAGAAGTAGGGAAATGATAGTAGGGAGGGATATTATTTAATTGTCATTCATTAGTTTTTAATTCTAAATTTCATCTTATTAGGTTATGTATACTCATTACTTTTATTTTCAAATGCTTTGAAGCGGGAACCGGAACCGGAGTGCTTAGCAACGGAGCACCAAACTTAAAAGAAACATGATATTATCAATTATAATGAGACATAGTAGTATACCCACCGTATTGAAATAACATTGAAACTTTCTATGTGTATGGTTATTGTTGTAGAGTTTCTTTGATTGTAGAGTTGTATCATTGTAACGAGAACTGATTTCCATACGAATTGATGGATATGAGATTTGGTTGGAGGTTCTAAATATCTTATCAGGGGTAGAAGAATGAATAGTGTATAATCATATATTAGAACAGTACATGAGTGTCACAAATATTATTTTTATATCCTTCTAAAACCTCTTTTTCTTTTAATTTTTCATCATTTTAACATTTCTTTAAAATGTATTTTTAAAGAGTTTGTATTTTCCAAAAAAAAAATATTTTTTGAATATATTAAAACTTTTTAAAATAATTTTGTAAATTTTAATACAAAGTGAGTTTTTGGATCTTAACATGTCAATGAACTAATAAACATGCTTATTATTGATTTTTAAAATCATATTAATCAGAATAATAATTATTGAAAACTAAAATTCACAGAAAGAAGGGGCCAAAATAAATAATTGTTATATATTTATTTTGTGTTTAAATATACAAATAAAGTGCCAAAATTTCATGTGCTTGAAGTAAAATCTGAATTCCACCGACCGCGATTCAGCCTTCCAAGGAATCTGTTATCGATATATATGTCCAGACATCTGTAAAGGGCGCGTGTATGTATATATTAATTAGGATGGTGAGAAATTTTGTCGTCTAGTCCTCGTCTCTGATCGTCGGTGAATTGGCCCGCCCACGCATGTACGTGAACGTCCTATCTATTAAGTCAACTTCTATCCACATAATTTTTTTTTTTTTAAAGAAAATATTATATTATATTTTTAAAAAAAATATATATTAAGTCAAACTTTCAATTCAGTAAGATTATTACAACTAAAAAAATTTAGATATTAGAAAATATTTTTTCATTTAAAAATATTTTTTCTTACACTAAGAATTAAATTAAATTAAATTTTATTTTTGAACAACAGTAAAAAAATCACTTTATTTTTTTTTTGTTTTGTGAATTACATAATTAAAAAAACTTCTCTCACACTAAAACGAGTATATAGCGAGCTATGAGTTGCTTAGGACATCAAATTAAAGATTATTTTGGTTCTATAACAACAATGATATTTATATTTGTTAATTAACAAAAAGCACAAGAAGACTATTCAAACTCAACAAATTTGACTTTTGACATTAATTTCTTATTGATTTCCTTCATTAACTAAGCTAGAAAAGGTCATTTAATTTTTGGGGAAATAGAAATCTTTAATTATGGGAGGAAATAGATATATATATAAACTCAATATGATAAGTTTGACATACGCTCTATTAAAAATTCTCACTTTTTTAAAAAAAAAAAATTACATATAAAAATAATATGAACAAAATTAAATATTTTAGATAACATATTATATAAAATTCACATATATGACTTAATTAATTAATTAACCACAGCTTTAAAAGGTAATCAATTCCTTTCTATACTTGTTAATGTTCAAACTCTTTCCTTTACTTTTTTTTTTTTTTTAATTTAAATCAACCATGTATTTCTGAATATATATAAATCATTTTTTCATTATCAATGATGTTAGTATTACCTTACACATTTTTTATAAGGTATGTTCACATAAGCAATGAAATAAACTAGAACAACTCCTTCATCTTAAAACAATAATCATTGTTGATGACCCTCCACAACCTACACTGCTTCAAACCTTGCTCTACCTGATCATTAACGTCATATCTCTTCTCCTTCTCACATCGCTCACTATGTAATCTTTCCTCAAACAATGGCAAGCGTTTCATTTCCAACTTCATATTTTTATATTTTTTACTTTCTTCTATTTTGGATTCTCCCTATTAGTTAGAGCATGTTTTTTCTCCACATCCTTATTTCCTCTTTACTTTCAACCTATTTAACTCTCATTAACCAATAGACTCTCTCATCTAACGTTGACAATGAGCTCCTAATTTAATGCGACCTTATTGTGACATCTCCTTTTTTTTCTAACCATTTTCAAAATCATAATTTTATTAATTAGATTGATATTTTCTACCAGTTAAAGATTACCATCTTTTTTCAATTGGATATTGATTATGCCAAAAGAGACTTTAGTTTGTTTGTTATAGATCTTTTTAGTAGGTTGTAAATTGGCATCATCAAGTTAAAAAAAAAAAAAAAAGTTATTGAATCACAGCTATAAAAATCAATTGAGGATGGAAATCGACAAGTTTGGTGGTTATAGAAGGTAATGTGGAGTTGATCCATCTTCTTGATCTTCACAATGATCTTTAGACTCATAGCAAATAATTTTAAATATGTTGTCGATAGTGTTGAGCGACGATGAGTTGAGAAAGATTGTGTTTAAAGAAAGCGGATTGGGACCTTTACTTAAGATTTTTAAAATAGAGTTCATGTTATTGAGCAAGAATGTGTGTCAATATTGTTGAAGCAATTACCACTAATCTAAACCATGCTTTGACCATCTTTACATAAGACATCTTAAATGTATTCTTTGAAGTATGCCCATTTAGATAGGAAATGCATATGTTGAATACTTCTAAAAACATTGCAATAATGAAAGACAGAGAGATGGTTTGTTATCATATATGTGTAAGCAGTGCTAATAATATCAATAGACATTTAATGGTTAAGAAGTAATGTGAATGTATTTAAAATTATATGTTTAATTTAAAACAATATATATATATATATATATGGTGAGGTTTGATCATTTTTTGATGGCATAAGGAGGTAGTAGATTAACTTACCACGATAATAAGCTAAAAATTATAGACTTAATAATGTTGAATTCCATTATAGATTCAGAACTATTTTGGATCTTAATGAACAACCTAAATAAAGGTGCATTTCGAAACACCACAAGAACCCCTACCAGACAACATAATAATGATATAATCCTCAGTAGCCGTGACTAAAACAAAGTTACTCGAGGGTTTCAGAATTTTCTATTTTAACAAATATCTCAAATCAAAGTCCAATTCCAAATTGATTACTTCAAACACCAACAACCACCAAATTGACATTAAATAACTCCCACCGCCCCAACAACTCATTCACTCCCATTTTAGATGCTCTCTTTTAGCAGTCAAAAGTCAAAAATAAATTTGAATATTAATTAATAAATTTTTAAAATAATCAAAAATCAATCAAATTTGATTTTAGTGCACTTGGCAGATTAAGATTCTCCAAACTCTTTTTTCTTTGATTACGAATTAAATTTACATAAAACCCCCTCACCTACTAACATATTACAAAAGTCTACCTCTTTCTCTTTTTTTTTTTTTTTTGGGTCGCTCCACTAACTAAGCATTTTTTTCACGTTGACTCGAAGACAAGCCCAACGTTATCCTGTAACGCGGGTTGAGTGTGACGGTGCTCCCCTTCGTACGTAACGATAAGCATACTCGGATCGTCTACGGCCCTCTCCACGTGTTTCCTCGCTGGGCAGCCCCTCACTGTACTGCATTTGTAGTAACCCCTGGCAGATTTAAAAAAAAAAAAAAAAAACAATTGGTCAACATTGAAAAGTCTTCGACATTGGTGATCTATCATTTTTTTTTCCAAACAAATCAACGGTTAGGAGGAGAGGAACATGATAGTTACCGTGGGTGTGGTGAGCCTTTGATCGGCTTCTGACCGTACTTTCTCCAAGAATACTCATCCGGTGGAATATCGGCGATCTTGGAACTGATAGCTGGGACTCTGATGGTTCTCTTCACGCGATTTTTCCTGATTAATTAAAATGAAAAAAACCGTAAATAAGATATTCAAATTAATTTACTCAATTATATGATCTATAAAATTATAAACAAATATATTTCTTATCGTGCGCTAGGAATGCTAATGTGTACAGTAGGCGAAATTGTCCCAATTTTCAAAGGTCAAAAAGCAGCGAGCCCACAGTATTAGAAATAGGACAATAAAGACAAAACTGTTCAAACCCCGAGGATCAAAAGTTCTGATACCCGTCTCCACTAAAAAACACATCAGTCATTCTCACGCATGATGTGCCGGAACTGCTCCGCCACCAGAAATCGTTGACTTTTAAATTCACCGATTTAACAAAAGCGAGTATGAGTCAACTCGACTATTCACAGTAAAATCGACCAAGTCGCTCGTTCGTAATAAGAGGATGTATGCAGATTCGTGATTTATTTTACATTTTGATGAATTAGCGAAAGACAGGTTATCGTTTTAATGTTGAACATAAGTGTTTGTTTCGTTGATTAGGGTTGACGGACCGAGTTAACTCACTAGGGTCAAAATCTTTTTTAGCATACTCGAATTTACTACGGCATCTAATAAATTTCATGCGTGCTGCAATAGTCAAAAGCTTAAATATGCAAGGACTATATTCTAGGGCAGTGTTAAATAAATTAATAAAATGCGCCGCCTGTGACACAACGCTGCGTACCTTCTTTTCGAGCAGTGGCACTTGCCGCTGGCGGATCCGGAGAGCTTGCCAGACATATCATCGGAGTGTTCGTGCTCGTGGCACCTTTTCTTGTACGGTGCCGCCGACAGAGGAGGCTTCCCAGAGGACGGTGCCGCCGGCGCCAAGAAGATCGACGGCCCTTGCTTCCCGTTCGAAACGCTGCCGTCTCCAGTGATAGCAGAAGACATAAAAGAGGAGCTGGACGAGACACTAAAGCTTTCCTTGGTGAACTCAAGCTCAGCGCTCTTCGTTTTAGAACCAAACAGATTAGGTTTTGTAAAGTCAAGAGTCAAGCTCTGTGGCGGATGTGATTGAACGAAACTTGCCGGAGCAGTGACTGCGGACGGATTAACAACCTGAGTGTTGAACGGTGCCGGGTGCACGGTCGCCGGCGCTAGGGTTAGAGTTTGAGAGTGAGGTAGAGAAAGAGAAGCTGACGATGAGGAGGGCGAGGAGGATGAAGAGGAAGACTGAAGGGGCCCTCGCCGGAAGCGCGCGTGACCGGTCCGATTGAGGAGGGAAATTACCTTTTTGAATTTGGAAACAGTGAGGTCAGTCAAGTCCGTGCAGTCCACATGATTTTCAGTGTTAGGTTGGTGAGACAATAGTCGGATCAGGTGCTCCATGCCCCTCAGGCCTTGGGATGCCGCTTCCTGTATGGCCGTTTGATCGTCCATCTTCGGAAAGCTCATGAGATCGACGGCCATCTTCGATTTCTGTAGACGGCTCTGCAGGTGGAAACAGAGAAGAGAAAGAAGAAGCTTAGAGAGAGAGAGAGAGGGATTTAGAGCTCAAAAGAGCATTGAATTGAAATGTACAGAAAGGTTGAAAAAAGGGTAGTTGGTTTGAGAGGGAGAGAGGAAGAGAGGAAAGGGATGATATAAGGAAGAAGGGGTGACAGGGTGACCGGGTAAGTGATGGGAGTTTAGTCAAAGAGGTAATTGATCCAACGGCTGAGATGAGTTTGAAGATTTCAATGGCGAAAAAAGAAATAAGAGATCAGAGGATGGTCTGCTTGAGTAGTGGACAGAGGGGCCCACAAATGGAAATATTTAATATATTGGGTAAAATAAATAGTATAAAGTGTTTATGTTGACAAGACTAGATAAAAAGGATGAAAGTTCAATGTATATTGATTTTTATTTGAAATAATTTTCTCTGAATTTAATATTTATTACTAAAATAGTTTGTAAGAATTTATTATTGTGAGGAATACGTTTGCTTTGAATATTAGATATAAAAATGTAAATTTTTTTATTTTTTATCATTCCATGTTTTAAATGTAAAAAAATCACGCTGTAATTTTTATTTTATTTTATTTAAATTAATTTTTCAATTGGACCTATAAAGTTTTCAATATTCAATTCCAAAAAATTTTATTATAGTAACACTATTACTTTGTTGACAAAATGTTCATGTTAAAAATTTTAAAATTTGTATAAGTTAAAAATAATAGTGATATGATATGTCTTCTTTATTAAAGTTAAGGTGATAAGGATTTTAGCCTAATTAATTGTAATTATAAAATATCTTAATTTTAAGATAATTATAATTGGGTATCTAACTTTACCAGGTTTATATTTTTTATTTTTTTATTTTGAAAACATTTATCTTGAACTATCCATGAAACTTTTATAATAAAATGATAAAAAAAAGACATTTAAATTTTAAAATTGAATTATTGACCTAAATTTTAATTGTAAAGTTTTTCGTGATATAATAATTCAAATACCGTTTAATCTTATATAATAATATGCGTTTTTCTAGAACGTTTTACTCCCATTTTCACGTCCTTTGACCGTTGACTAAAAAAATTAAATTAATTCTTTAATTTAATTGCGGAAACATTTCAAAAGTTAGGTTTAACTCATGAGTTAAAATTCTGCGCAAGGCAGAGGTTCTGCTCAAGGCCAGAGGTGGGGATCGCGCGTACCAACTTTGCTTTTTCTATTTGTCTCTTTTATTTTGTAAAACTGTTGACCAAACTTTTTTTTTTTTTTTTATTAGTTATGGGTGACCCGGTGTTCCCGGTAAAAGCCTTCTGAACTGTCCGATCTCTCCTTTTTGGATCCAACGGTTGATTTGAACTTTTGAGAGTTGACTATGACTTTCTTGTGCTTTTTTACTTTGGTGAACCCCGAAGTGCTACAGCCACTGGGTTTTTTCCACGTGGCGCATAGCTGGTGCCAATTCAAAAACTATCAAATTTGTATAAGAAATTTTAATTTTTCAATTGGTAAGTTGGGGTTTAGATTTTGCTGTAAATAATGATTTAGTTCTAGAATCTGCTTTAAAATATTAATTAATATGAATTTTAATAATAAGGAGTACAAATTAGACTGATTAGTTTTTTAATTGAATTTTTGAAGTTTAATTTTGTAATAGAAGATATTTGGAAAACATACTTTAAGAAAGAAAGAAAGAAAGAAAGAAAGTAAAAAAAGATAATGAAAACGTTGTTGTCAACGGAGCAGATCAATAACGTGGGGTTGACCCGACCAGGTGAGGTTACTGAGAGATTCCCACGTCTCCACTATTATTTTTTTTAAAAAAATAAATAAATAAAAAAATTGATAGCTGGATGCTCTTTGGAAAAAAAAAAGAAAAGAAAGTCGTATGTATATATAGATTGATAGTTACTTGATTGTAATTTAAGACGTATTAATTAATTATTATTTTAAAATCAATTAAGAAACTTAACTTAATTGAGAAATTATCATTAATAAACACAATTATAATTATACTCTACTTTTAAGAATAATTCGTTATTTGTTTCTCTAATAAATACAAAACACATCATAACATGATATTATGCATTCTTATTTATTTTCCTCCTCTCGAGTTTCTTTCTTTTTCTTCTTTTAATAAAATATTGTTAGGGTAATTTTATTTATTTATTATTATTATTTTTTTACTTTTGAATTTAACATAAAATTTTGGATTACATTTTCTTGTTATGGGAATTTTGAATTTAACATAAAAAAAGGTCAATGGAAAAAGAAAATGTCAACGTACATTGTCGTGAGATTCCAAATATACATACGACTTTCTAATACAAGAGAGAAAATAATATTCTTTTGTAATTAATTAATATAATATAAATAGCAACGTGCATCATTATATTAAAAAAAAATTTAAAAAAAGAAGATAATCAACGGTTAATATTTTGCTAATGTATGATGTATAATATGGTAACTTGCAAGACTACAAAAAATAAAACGATAATTTAAATGACATATTTACATACATATAATTAAGTTATATCATATATTAGTGGGTTTACTAATATAAACTCTCATATAAAAACCAATTTCATTTTTCTTTTCACTAAACGCACATTACGCTACTACCAATTAAATTATATAGCTTAAAGTTTTTTTGTCAATTTGCATTTTAATAAGATCAAAAGATGCTTAATTATTTAACTAAATAAACTTTGTTTGACTTTAAAAACAAATAAATAATTGCTTAGTGCTATAAAGTCATGACACACAAAAAAAGATTCGTATTAGGATTTGATTCATTAATTAATATTAGATATACGGTCAATAGGCATATTTTATATATATATATATATATGTATGTTGCATTATTATATTGTTTATTGCACGAGTAGTCCTTTTAAATTAGGAGAATATTGTATATCTTCATTGTTATCTCAAATTGCAATGTAAAGCAATTAGTGTGGCTTTTGACATTCAGTTATTTGTGGCTTATTATTTTCCTTAAAAAATTACAATGTTAATCAATTACTTATTTATTATACCCACACCATTACATTAGAGAAAAAGATGTAGAGATTTCATAATAAAATATATTTGAATTTAAATAATTATTTTTGTATTAAATAAAAAATATTATATCTAAAACACAAGTATACGTTAATTCATAGCTAAAAAATCCGCACGTTTTGTGATAGATATTTTAAATTAATACATGATTTTTTTGGAGTTTTTACTCTTTTTTTGGTAATTGAACGACAAAATAAGAAAAAATTCTATCACAACCGCTTATTAGTATTCTTAAATTTTAATTATTTATAATTTGACAAACTATAAATCAAAAATAACATTGTTAATATCTGCATATAAAAAGAACTCACATTTATCTAATGTATTAAAACTCAACATCTACTTAATATTAAAGGATCACATTTAAATGACCGAATTAAATTAATAGTCATTTGTGCACAATAAACTCATATATAAGCTTATACAGTTGATTAAAACTTAACAAAAAAACATAATTTTTTTAAAAGTTAATTAGAATTTCATCAATCAAAAATAAAAAATAAATAAAGCTTCCTCAATCCATACATTTGAGGCAATTTTTAGAAATTTTTACGGTTGGATATTGTAACGACCCGGAACATGGAAGGAAATAGAATCATAAATTGAATGCAGAAACGAAATAATAAAGTTAAGGTTTACATTCCTTACACAATAATTAGATTACCTAATAGGGATACGAGAATAACTCTTCTAAAAAAAACGAAAATTAAAGAAATAAATGGAAAGTAAACAACTTGTCATTCTATTCGCAATCCTATTATGGATCGGGATCTGGATCTTGGTCCTCTTGATCTGAAATGGTTAATAAAAGAGTGAGTTACAGTATCCCAATAAGAATGTCACATTACTCACCGATACAGAAATAAAAGTTGGTAAAAATAATAAAAACAACTAATAGAACTCTTAATTTAAGTAAATTCATTTATCATAGATAAAATTAGTTATTACATACTTATCATAGTGAGATTTTCAAAACCGACCTATAGAGGCAATAACACAAACAACATCATAATCTCATTTTCAATTAGTCATAATAACAACTTTTCCTTTTTATCTGCCTATTGGTATCCATTGGGGTCTATAGGGATGTCCCTATTACGCGTATTCAACATTGTCAATTAACTGGCCGTCCCCATATCCCGTTCGGTATAAGCGCCAAGAATACCAATTCTCAATACCCTGTCCAGTATGAGGTAATGTTCACAGTATGGTTCTCTATGTACCCGGTCCGTCCACCATCTTTAAGGATATCTAGTAAAGTTACCATTCATTCATTCACTTAATCAAGTAATTTTTGGTTTACATTTAATTTTCAGTTTCACAATTTAACTGTAAATAACACAAAACAAGTAATGCATGCATCATAAAAACACAACTGAATCATCTTATCAACTTCAATGTATTATTATGAGTTTAAAACTGTAAAATCAATCAATATGTTAAAACATGACAAACAGTAAAAAAATAACTGGTTCCAGCTCCATTAGTAATATATAATTAATTATCGAATTTTTTTAAATTATGCAAAATACTTTATTATTTATAATTAAACTTCAATTTCATAATAAGGAATAAGGTGAAGGATTCTTACATGAATCGGTGTCCAAAACACTAAACTTTCAATTGCGCCTACTGGCGGTCCCCGGGTTCCCTGAATTTTTCTTCGAATATTAAAACACGCTTCAAGTACTTAAAATACTCCAAAAAACTCAAAATCGGTGTTAAAAACCTTTTCTGACCAATTTCAAAATTCTGGCACGGTGGCACCGTCGTGCTTCGACGACTACACCGCTGTCTGCAGCGGCAGTTTGCCTCGGACTGGTAATTTTTGGCCATTTTTGAACGATTTCGACGGGTTTTATACTCATCCATGCGAGAAAACACGTTAAGGAATATCGGTTGACCGAAAAAAATTGAAAAACAAAAACTCACAGACATTAGAATTTTGCGGTGTGGTGGCTCCGCCGACTCACCTTCGCAGTTGTGCCTTTTTCTTCGATCAATCTGTAGAAAACAGGATGGTGATTACAATGGTGGAAAAATCACACGAAACGAGAATCAGAAAACGGCTCATCGAAGACATTTTTTAGTTTTGTCCGCTGTGGTGCCAGACTTTACTCGCAATTTCTGGCTCATTCACTGGTCATTTTACTCCAATTTGGCCATGGGGCGTTCAAAATCAAATTTCGAGTGAATGAATTTTTCTTTTACTTTTTTTAGCAGTCGGAGGTGACTCTGGCGCGGCGACAGGTGGTGGTCGGCTCCCTTCTCCGGCAACTGGTTCTTCTTCTTCGGCAAGGGGCTGGCGGCTAGGGTTAGGGTTCAGTGTGAAGTAAGGTATTTATATCTATCTCTTTTTAATCTGGGCCGTTCATCGCGTTTAAAGAGTAAATGAATCGGGACCGTTCATTGCAATTTGATCTAAACTGTACGATCGTGTTTAAAGATGGAATAAATCTAAGCCGTTCATTGCGTTTAATTACGACCATCCGATCGTGCCTAAGGAGAGAACGGATCTGGACCATCCACGTACGCGGGAACAAATCTAGACCGTCCGATCGCGAGCACACGGATTGCCAGCGTGGCCTCCCGCGTAGCAACGAGTTAACGTGCTTTGCTACGCGGCGCACTCCGATTCGTCGGGCCTGTTGATTGGGCGATCTTATGTGACACATTTTTCTTAAATTACGTTTTGACCTCCCAGTTTCTGATTTTCTTTTAAAAATATCATCCGAACTCAAATTTTCACCCATTTTTTTTAAAATTGTTTTTAATTTCATCATCCAACTAGATTTTTCTAATTTTTACATTAAATAAAAATTTATAAATTTATAAATTATATTTAAATATATTTATTATTATTATTAATTTTTTTAAAAAATTAATACCAAACTAAATTTGGGCCAGGGTATTACAGATAGTGTAGAAATAAGAGATAAGTTTTTTTAATTATTATAATAGAGTTACTAATTACAAAGAATACAATAGAAAAATTCAAATCTTACAAAGAGACAATGTCTACTAAAATCACACACAATTTGGAGGTTTAAAGCTAACTGGGATTACATAAACCATGGGGAAGCCGTTCAGGACTCAAAAAATATTACGAACATTTGATCCAGAAAAAGGTCAAGATATGACATTTTAATATCTTTTAATGCAAAAAACGTCTCATAAATGAAGAGACAAACTGTACTCCCCAGTTTAAGAAAATGGTTAAAAGACAAAACTTTACTCCCCATCTAGTGCAATCATGAACAAACATATAACATAAAGATTACAGGCCTATTACAAGACCAAATTTTATATGATTTTATGAGTTGAGAAGAAAAAAGAATATGAGCAAATTTATGATTTTGCTTATATTTCAGTATCATTTAATCTATTGTTATCGTATTACATAAAATCATGTATTATTATTATTATTATTTTATATTTTCTTTTAATTTTTTTCCTCTAAATTGCGATTTGTTCTTGAACTTCCATGTGTCTCTGTTTAAAAGCTCAAACATGTTTTAAATGTCCACTACAAAACTAACGGCTTAAGGCCTTATGTAACACCCAATTATTTTTATTTTATTTTGTTATTTCTGTATAAATATAAATATGTATTAATTGAATCTAATTTAATTTAATTTATTTTAATTTGATTAAATGAAAATAATAGTAATAATAATAATAATAAGGGTAAAAAAATAATTGAAAATTTAATTAAAAATAATTTTGGGGAAAAAAGGGTGAAAATTTGAGTTCTGATGGTATTTTTAAACAAAAAATCAGAAAAACGGGTCAAAACGCAATTTAGAAAAATTACGCGCGGCATCAGCTGCCTGATTAGCAGTCTCGACCAACCAGGACGCGCTAGGTGGCAGAGACGCAGACGCGGGACGCCACGCGGGGGGAGCCACATGTTCGATCCGCGTGCCCGCGATCGAACTACTGAGACCCGTTCCCGCGCGCACATACAGCCCAGATAAAAAACACGCACGGACGGTCCAGATTGAATCGCGATGAACGACCCATATTCACTCCCTATTTAATCGTGATCGGACGGTTCAGATTAAAAGTGATGAACAGTTCAGATCAAAAGCATATGGGTATAAATAACCTCATCTGCACCCAAACCCTAACCCTAGCCACCAGAGCCCTCGCCGGAGAAGACAGCCCAGCCGCCGGGGAGCCGACTGCCGCCATTCGCCGCCACACCGGAGCAATCTCTGACCGTCAAACGAGGTAAAAATTCTACCATTTGCTCAGAATTTGGTTTCAAACCCACCCATGACTAAATCGGAGTAAAAGAATCGGCCAATTGGCCGGAAAATACAGCTGAAGCTCAACAGTGCCACCGCGGGGTGTTTCGATTTTTTGCCTCCAATGAGGCCCTTTCTGATTCCCGTTCGATGTTATTTTTCTACCGTTGTGATCACCGTTTCCTCCTCTACAGGTTGACCGGAGCAAAACGCCCAACCGCAACGTGAGCCAGAGGAGTCGCTACACCGGAGAACCCCACCGCCAGTGAGTTTCAATTTTTTGTATTTTTTCGGTCCACTGAGTGTGCTAAGTGTGTTTTCTCGTAAGAATCAATACAAGTTTGGCTGAATTCGACCGAAAACGATCGAAAACAGCCAACCCGATGCGGATCGCCGCTGCGGGCGGTGGCACCGTCGCCGGAGCACGACGGAGCCGCCGTGCCGGAATTCTGAAATTGGTCGAGTGGGCCCTGGGTCTGATTTTTGGGTTTATTTGAGACACTTGTAGGTACCGTAAGTGTGTTTCAGTTCCCGAAGAAGAATTCAGGGAACCCAATGACCGGCCGTAGGCGCAGTAACCATCTAGTTTTCGGCGTCGAATCAAGTAAGGATCCTCACCCTATTTCCTATCATAGATTTAAAGTTTGAATAAATAATAATACGGTCTTTTGTACAAGTTAGATAAATATGCATAATTAATTACGGATTGCTAATGGAGCCCGAAATCGGACATTGTTCTCTGTTGATTTATTTTACTGTTTAAAGGCATGATGATATCTGGTTTTAGAGTCTTAAATGCATGTATTACTTGACCACTGCGTGATTTTGGGATTTAAAATATGATTGTATTACCGGGTACATATTCATTATTTATGTGATTGTGTTTAATTTGACGACAGAGATTAAGGATAAACAGGAAAGGGATGTAATCAGATAAATGAATAAGATAACAGCCTCACTAAATATCCTGAGAGATGGTGGACGGACCGGGTTCATAGGGAATCCTACCATGAACGTTGTCTCATATCGGACGGGGTATGGAGACTTTGTCATTTGGCACTCATACCGGAGAGGGTATAGGGACGACCCTGGCATTAAGATTGTTAATAGAAAGGGTTTACGTGTAGCAGAGACACCTCTATGGATCCCCATGGATACTAGTAGGCTGATAAAAAAGAGCAATTGTTATTTGATGATTTGAATATAAAAGTATAATATGTGCTATGTTACAGATTATATATGAATTCATGATATTTATAATGTTATTGTTTCCATATGTTTTTATAAATCTCACTGCGGTAAGTGGACGGTAAATGATTTGATTATTGATAAATGAATTTGTTTAAAATTTGTGCTCCATTAGTTGTTTTTGGTTTTCTACCAACCTTTACTTCTGTGACGGCGATATATTGTGATGTCCTTACTGGACTAGTGTAGTTTACCCCCTTATTTAAACATTTCAGATCATGAGGATCCAGTCCCTGAGCCCGATCCGCAAGAAGGCTACGAGTAGACCCTAGATACTTTATAGTTTCCTTTATTTTTTTTATTTTTCGTATTTCTTTTAGAAAATTATTTCGTGATGTTTGTTAGTACTTTTGAGTTATCGTATAAGAGATGTTAAGCTTAACCTTTATTTCACTTTCGCACTCAAATTATTATATACATTTCTTTTTAAATTTTCGGGACCGTTATATCTTATGTCAAACCAAAAAGAAAAAATTGTCGAGGAACTCAATTGTCACCAAAAACAAAATTAGTCTGGCTTGTAATAAGACTAAATCACACAGTCACATTGTACTTAGACCTTGAAATTATTTGAAATGAAGTACCTTAATTTCGCAACTAGTTAGATAGTCAAATTTTATGCTGCCCCAAGTACATTCATAAAGATGGCTCTTTGTGCAAGACCATATTAAATGTTGAATTCCATTTGGGATTAGATCCTAATCTCACATTAATTCTCGTAGTTAACTCTTCAAGTTCAACTTCCACAAATGTTTGCAGATTTTTGCCATCAGACTAATCACCTAAACTGCCATTTGTAGAATGATTTTGATGTTATCCTCAAGCCACTCCTTGAAAGTTTTATGATACCACCAACTGCCTTTTTCCTTAAATCTATGGTTAGCAAAGAGAAACATCGGAGATGAGGTTCAAATATTGTCCTCTCTAAGGTGTCAGTTAAAACTTTAACCGGAATTGAGAATTAAGAATAAATATACGAATAAACTTTTTTAATAAAGAAGATACTGATCTCCCAATATAATCAGCCAAGACTCCAACCGAATATAATGCTTTCCCAGGATTTAAGCCACATTCGGTTCATTTCCCATTCAATTTCTAGTAAATTCTTAATTCTGATTCTCATTTTAGTCTTAATAACTATAATTTATTATTTTTGAATTATCACTAGCCCATTTTGAATTCTTTGTTCGGGAGTATAATTCAGGACAGGAGTGATGGTAACTCAAACACAATATTATATTACAATTAACATATTTAAGACTAATAGAAAATTATGTAAGAACTAAATGGGAAATGAACCAAACACAACATCAGTGACTTCTGCTTAAATTCAATAATCTTTGATTTAGAGTCAAGTAATTGGATATATTTATCCACAGTGCCAAAATTTTTCCCAAAGTATATCAGTCAAAAGTCCTCGACAAAGTAAAATGCAGAAACTGTATGAGATGGAGCGGCGAAATACTTTATAACAAGACAAGGAACCATATGCTGAAACAGATTTTCACAAAGATAATGATCCTACTACTATGAGAATTTGTAATTTTCCTTTTTGTCAACGAATCATCTTTTCTTACTCCTTAAAATTGGTAAAAGTATTCCAGAATTAGTCTTCTGATAGATGAAACTCAACTTATCAGTGCATAGTACAAATGAAAATTGCCGAACAAAACTATTTAACATTGCAAGAACATAGAAAAATATTAAATAGAAGAAAATGAAAAGTAAAGCAGATTCTTAAATGATATCTTATCAACTAGAAAGCATCAGCTAAGAGAAGTACCGGCCAAGAAGAGACGCCTGGAAGCTCTGTCGCAGGTAATGATTGGCTTCCCCCGCTCTCAAAGGCATATCCTATTCTGACTTCAGGAGTTGAAACGAAGGAGAATAAAACTGCTTTTCCATCCAGAATTGGCATCAATAAAAGCTGTAAAAGAGAAAATCACTGGAATAAATATCAGTAGGCATGATGACCAATACAAGTAAATTAAACACAAACCTTTGTAGAATAAGAGATTCCTATGCATACATCACCCTTGATATGGAGACTATTTATCACAATCCGTGCAGTCCCAATCAATGGCCTGGCCAGCTTAGCAAGCTACAAAATGCTAATGTCGTTGGTGTCCCAGTCAAAACCTAAACGCATTACTCGCTTTCAAAAAATGCACAATCAAACATCTAGTGTGTTACAACATAGGTGAGAGAATGAAATAAAAAACCCATAATCAGAAAAAAGAATTGATTAAGCATTAGGTACTCCTACAAATAATTCAAAAAAATTGAGCCAGAATCCAGACATGATCTCCTCAAGTACACCAGCAAGGCCCATGAAGACCCAAACGAGGCGCACATGTAACTAATGAAAATTTTTTCCTATACGAAGGACAGTTCCCAACATGCAATTTACTATTAGCAACAATTCCTCTCTCAGCTTGCTTAATTAGCTTTAAGTTTTTTAGCCAAAAAAAAAAATGAAAAGAGAGCACTTGACTTACTATAAGCCTTGATTTTCGATGCTTTAAGCATTTCTGCAAACAAAAGAATTTAACAAACCTATCTCATTATGCAAAAGGGAATAAGATTATACCAAAAGATGTGTAATGGTTATTATCAAATAATAAGTTGCAACCAGATTTTCCAAAAGCTTAAGCTGGTACAATGACCGGTTTTATTGTTTATATTTATCTCAACAGTTATGATTGAAAAGAATGACTACGTCTTCCAGCCAGCATTAAATGTTTTATTCAATCACTTCAAGCGAGAACAATGGTTATTAGTTGGAGCTGCACAAGAGAAATACAAGATTTGAAGAGAGTAATTTACCAGATATTAATATTGGAATGTTGGAGTCCCACCTCTACCAAGTACGCAAATCTTATTGAAAGCCTGGGGTTCGTGAAGTTAGGCCAAACTTCCATCATATAAAACTCAAATCCCAGTTAAGCAGAAATGATGTTGAAAGTGGTGGCTGATACCGATGTATGTAATATGACTTGCTTCCACTTTTTGTTTTAAGTCTTCCGCGAGTACTCGGCATTGATGATTCCCATACTGCTGACATGATAGCCGTGTTTCCTAACATTAGCACCATGTGTATTCTTAACAAGAAGTAAAGGAACAAGAACAGCTTCTAAAGCTATAAAAGGAGAAATACATAGAAGAATTTAGAAAAGTAATAGTATTACAGAACAGAGGAAGAAAGAGGGAAAGGAACTTGCCTGAACAGTTGTCCATAATGCAACACCAAGAGCAACCCAATTTGACAAAGAGAAAACCCATCTCTCAACAACTCACAACACCAAAATCGCAGGAATCAACAAGATCACAGAAGGTCTCTCCGCCATCAGATGCTTGAAGAACTCAACAGCATCTTCGACATTGAGAAAAGTCGTCTTCTTCTTCCTACCCATTTGAGTCATCACTCTGGAAGTTTTTGCAACTACAAATTCAGATCCATAGGATCAAGAGTTTTCCAGGAAACCTGAAGAGACTTTCCCTGGAAAATCATTGCTGCCAAAAGAACATTTTTCAGCAGTTTTTTTTTTTTCTTTTCGCTAAAAGAGAAGCTCAAGCAGCAATGACTGATGGAAGGAGGACAGCTCGAGCGTCGAAGGTGAGGTGGCCCTTGGAGCTAGAAGATGAGACCGGCGGAGCCACCGAAGAGACCCACGTTTCTGTCTGCGGAACTATTAAGAATAATTAATATATTTAATTGTAACCGTTTTCATTTCTTTTTTTCTTTTGTCCATTGCCCACGTACCAGCACTGGTATGTTTTTCTGCTTCGGTATGTTTTTCTGCATTTTTATTTTCTTCTGTTATGGTGCCCATGTGCCCTGCATTCTGCTTTATTTTTGTTTCTTCTGTTATGGTGTCATTACTGGTGGCTATATATATTGTGTAAGCTGCAAACGTATGAATTAAATAAAAATATTTTTCTCACTCTTAGGTTCATTTTGCTCTGTCTCTTTTCTGTCAAATTTTCTATCATGGTATCAGAGCCTTAAACCTTCAACTAACATTTTTTTTTGGCTCAGTAGTTGAGCTACAAAACACTTGATCTCCTAGAGATCAGTCTGATGACCTCCAAAATCCATTCTTCCTTCACAGTGCTGACCACCCCGGTTTAGTTTTGGTATCCAATCTTCTCAACGGGAACAACTACAACACATGGGAAAGAGCAATCAGGATAGCACTAACAGCTAAAAATAAGTTGGGATTCATAGATGGAACCCATGATCAACCAAGCAGCACTGACCCCCACGCCACAGCTTGGTTACGTTGTAATAGTATGGTGGTTTCTTGGTTGCTGAATGTTGTCATCAAGGAGATAGCTGACAGCTTGTTATATCATGAAAGTGCACAATCCATCTGGACCGATTTACAGCTCCGTTATCAGCAGAGTAATGCACCCCGTATTTATCAATTGAAGCAGAGCATGAACAATCTTACTCAAGGATCACTCAACATCAACACATACTACACACGAATGAAAACAATCTGGGATGAACTCAAAACCTTCCAACCAGTTCCAAGCTGTCACTGCGGAAACATGAAGGCGTGGAACGATTATTAGGAACAAGAGTTTATAATGACTTTCTTAATGGGATTAAATCCCTCCTATGCTGCTGTTAGAGCCCAAATTTTGATGATGGAATGTTCTCCATCCATTTTGAAAGTCTTCTCGCTGGTGGTGCAGGAGGAACGACACCGTGCAATCGGGCTTGACTCACACGCAGAAACAGGTCACGGTTCCGCACCTTCTGTTGCCCTAACTCAAGGAAGAAGGAGACTCATCTGTTCACACTATGGGCTTGTGGGCCACACTGTGGATAGATGTTACCGCCCATATGGATATCCATCAGGCCTCAAGCCCAAGCCCAAAACACGTTTTAATGATGGAACTGTGCAGGTCCAAAAACAGACCCACAATGCTCCAGCTATCTTTGATGAGGGGTCTGCCCAAACGCGAGCCCAAGCCCGTAACCCACCAGCTATCTCTCGGCCCACTCATGGAACCAGTTTTTTCAACCCGCCTGGCCCTCAATCCAAGCCCGGGTTCTTTTCAGCCAACCATACCTTGGCCCATGAAGTTTCATCCTCCTCGAGCATGCACCCGACCACAAGACAAGTGCAGAATTTTTCCGACTCTCTCGACAACTGCTTACCGGGATCTCATCCCGCTGCTTCTGTCGATAACTTAAACACATCGCAAATTCAGAACATTATTTCTCACCTAAGTGCACACCTCCACCAACCCAACACCGCCATCATGCTTGACACTTTATCTCTCTCCACAAGTCATACCACCCTTGACCCTTACGCGGCAGGTATATCCTACACACTCTTTTGTCTTTCCAACTTCACACACACACTTACCTCTGAATACTGGATCATTAACTCTAGAGCCACACATCATATTTGTTGTACACCCACTTTTTCACACACCTTAAAACTGTGCATCCCATTCCAGTCACTTTACCAAATGGTAGTTCAGTAATAGTCAATCAAGTTGGAAGTACACCACTCACCGACACCCTAACTCTACATGATGTTCTCTTTGTCCCTCACTTTTCTTTTAACCTTGTCAGTGTCAGCATGTTGACCACCACCCACAACTGCACAATTGATTTTTCTCTTCATTCTTGTGTCATTCAGGACCGCACTCGGGACTTGTTGATTGGGAATGGTAGACGCATTGGCAACCTCTACTACTTAACTACCAGATGTTTTCTTTTTCCTGCTGTTCATCATGTTTTCACTCACTCTAAAAGTAGCCTATGACACTTTAGATTGTGTCATCCTTCCAATGTAAAACTTTAGTATATTAATGACTCCTTACAAACTTCGAATATTTCTCATTGTAAGATTTGTCATTTAGCTAAACAATGTAAATTATCTTTCGTTTCTAACAATAGATTATCTAATAATCCATTTGATCTAATCCACATTGACATTTGGGGACCCTTCTCTCCACCCACTATCGAAGGATACAAATATTTTCTCACAATAGTTGATGATTGTACTAGAACTACTTGGGTGTATCTCTTTCGTCAAAAGTCCGACGTTCTTTCTATTCTCCCTGAATTTTATACTCTTATACGTACACAATATAATATTTCCATTAAATCTGTGCGATCTGACAATGTGCACGAGCTGAATTTTCATTCTTTTTTCAAATCGAAGGGCATTGTTTTTTACCATTATTGTGTTGAGACTCCCCAACAAAACTCTGTCATTGAACGTAAACATCAACACATTTTAAATGTAGCTCGTGCTTTGCTGTTTCAATCTCATATTCCCCTTGTGTATTGGGGCGATTGTATCTTGACTGTTGTTTACCTAATTAACCGTACACCGTCCCCCTTGTTATCAAATAAAACTCCATTCGAACTGTTAACTCAAAAAAAACCTTCCTATGATCACTTGCGTACCTTTGGTTGTCTATGTTACTGCTCAACTCTTGATAGTCATCGCCACAAATTTTCACCTCGTTCCAGGGCTTGTATCTTCCTCGGTTATCCTTCGGGCTACAAAGGATATAAACTTCTCGACATCGAGAGCAACCAAATTTTTATCTCACGTAACGTCATTTTTCATAAACATATCTTCCCGTTTCTTTCCTCTCAATTACCTGATCCCATTCATAATGATTTCTTTCACGATCGTGTTTTACCGATTCCTCTCCATACATCTACACAATCCTCAGATTGTCTTGATACACCTCTTTGTTCACAACGTAAATCCTCCCAAACACGCTCATCTCGCCCACTACGTATAACACGACCACCCTCTTATTTGTCTGACTATCACTGCTACCATACAGATACCCGTGCACTCTATCCTATTTCTTCGTTCCTTACTCATACCAAACTTACCTCCCAATATCACAACTTTATTTGCGCCATTTCCTCCCACACTGAGCCTACCAACTTTCATGAAGCTAACCAGTCCAATGTTTAGATGAATGCTATGAATGTGGAGTTGCGTGCCTTAGAAGACAATAACACTTGGTCTATTGTTTCCCTCCCTCATGGGAAGAAACCAATTGACTGCAAGTGGGGTTACAAAATTAAATGTCAAGCTGATGGGACCATAGAAAGATACAAAGCCCGTCTGGTTGCTAAGGGCTACACACAACAATTTGGCATCAATTTTCTTAACACTTTTTCTCATGTTGCTAAATTGGTTACTGTCAAGATTTTGCTTTCACTTGCTGCTATCCATGGTTGGCACCTGACTCAATTGGACGTCACCAACGCCTTTCTACATGGTGACCTTCACGAAGAAGTTTATATGACTATTCCTCCAGGCTATTCTCCTCGAGAGGGGGAGACTTTTCCACATCAACCTGTTTGCCGCCTCCACAAGTTAATCTATGGGTTGAAACAAGCTTCATGACAGTGGTTTCATAAGTTTTCACAAATATTACTTCAAGAAAGCTTCTATCAGTCACAATGTAACCATTCCCTATTTGTCAGACAACAAGGTAAAACCTTCTTAGCATTGTTGGTGTATGTCGATGACATTGTTATTGCCAGTAATGACGATCAGGCTGTCGAAGAACTCGAAGGTACACTCAAACAAAAATTTAAAATGAAAGATTTGGGAACTCTCCGATATTTTCTTGGACTTGAAATTGCAAGAAATGACACAGGAATCACCTTGTGCCAAAGGAAATATGCATTGGAGCTCTTAACTGAGACTGTATAACTTGGTTGTAAACCCTCATCTATTCCTATGGATCCTAATATTAAAATGTCTAAAGATGATGGCGAGCTCCTGAGTGATATCACCAGTTATCGGCGACTAATTGGAAAACTGTTGTATTTAACCATCTCTCGCCCTGACATATGCTACTCTGTCAATAGATTGAGTCAATTTCTGGCTGCTCCTAGAACCAGTCACCTCCAAGCCGCCTTACGGATTCTCCAGTACATCAAGAGAACCCCTGGACAAGGTCTTTTCTTTCCTTCATCATCTGCCATTCAGATTAAGGCTTTTCTGATGCTGATTGGGGCACATGTCCGGATACTAGAAGATCCCTCACTGGTTTTTGTGTTTTCCTTGGGTCTTCATTAGTCTCATGGAAATCAAAGAAATAACAAGTCGTTTCTTGGTCATCTGTCGAAGCCGAATATCGCTCCATGGCCAACACTACTTGCGAAATCGTTTGGACTCTGAAGCTGTTGCGTGACTTAAAAGTTCAACACCAAGGCCCTGCATTACTTTACTGTGATAATCAAGCCGCTCTACATATTGCTTCAAATCCAATGTATCATGAAAGAACAAAACACATTGAACTTGATTGTCATTTTGTTCGTGAGAAGATTCAAGATGGTACCGTGAAGACGATGCACATATCCACTCGAAATCAACTGGCAGATTTAATGACAAAGGCCCTTCATCTTGCACAATTCGCCAATTTACTGAGCAAGATGGGCACAATAAATCTGTACCTTCCATCTTGAGGGAGAGTATTAAGAATAATTAATATATTTAATTGTAACCGTTTTTTTTTTCTTTTGTCCATTGCCCACGTACCAGCACTGGTACGTTTTCCTGATGTATGTTTTCCTGCTTCTGTATGTTTTCCTGCATTTTTGTTTTCTTCTGTTATGGTGCCCCTGTTCCCTGCATTCTGTTTTATTTTTGTTTCTTCTGTTATGCTACCATTGCTGATGACTATATATATTGTGTAAGCTGCACGTATGAATTGAATAAAAACATTTTTCTCACTCTTAGGTTCATTTTGCTCTGCCTCCTTTCTGTCAAATTTTCTATCAGGAACCAAAGTTGAAACCGTCGTGGACGTCTCTGGGTGTTAAGGTTAACCTTTCCTTGCCAAAGGAGCCGGTGGAGAAAGATTTGTCTGCGTAATGAATCTCGTAGATGCAGGTTGAGGAGATGCACTTGCGTTTATTGCCTGCATTACATTGTAGAAATTTGTTTATGGTAGCCATAAATATGGGAAGAAGAAGATGCAGAGCTTGATGGTCTCATGGCGTGAAGACCAGGTCAAAAGGCTCGGCTATGATGACGAAAGGACATCAGAAGAGATAAAGATGCAGCATTGAAGAAGCGTGAAACAGAGAATAAAATGATGGCTTCTGGCAGCAGAAAAAAGAGGAAGAAGAAGCATAAAGGAAAAGAGAAAACAGGGGATGGAGATCTGTTGGGATTTAACAAGATATGTTTTCAGATACCGCTATACAATTACAACCTGTCTTTGCTCAATGGATACAAAATACTCATGCCTTAGCGCCTGGTGCAACAGCCCCTGGTGAAACAGCGAGCACCAGTTTGACTTGGGGGGGCGGTGATCTAGTAGCAGTGGGTGGCAAAGTTGCTTTGTTACCTATTCCATTAGGAACCGCGAATTTTTTGGTACATCACATTCATGCATTTACGATTCATGTGACGGTATTGATACTCCTGAAAGGAGTTCTATTTGCTCGCGGTGATGATGAAGATTATTTAAGGGGTGAAATAGAGAATAGATGCAAGCGGCGGAGTGGTGAAGCAAGGGAAGCAGCGCAGAGAGGGTGAGGGTCGGGTTCGAAAAAAGAAAACATAAACTTCAAATATTAATTCCTGCTTTTTAAATTAAAATTTCAAGGATTCTGATTGAACCAATTATATTTAGTTAGTAATTGCTATTGTTATATATATATATATATATATTTGCATATAAGAAACAAGTAGATATAGCAGTAGCATGAACAGCCCAATAAGAAAAAGCCCAAAAAAATTGGTTATTCGGGCTTGATTAACAAAGCCAATTTCAACCTACCAGGCATTTCTTCATCTCCATCTCCTGACTTCTAACAGACGGTAAAAATACGAAATAGGATTTCGGACATTTCCTCTGCTACGGAAACAAAGCTTGCATCAGATCTAAGGGGAGACACACAACAATAAAACACGCAAAACAAGTGTGATTCATCCTTCTTCCTTTATTTCATTTTTCCATGATCATTTTTTTTTCTCAAGTAAACATTTGGCAAGAGATAACGCCGATCGCGTCCGACGCAGATCGAACCAAATCGAGGTATGCGTTTTCTCGCTCGCTCGTTCATTTCCTAATAGAAATATTCTGCTGTTAGAGAATCGCTGTTTTCTGTTTGGTTCCCTCTTTTCTCATTTGAGTTGATGGGTAGTGAGCATGCGGTTAGATTTTCGTGTTTCTTTATTTGAATTAGAAATTTGTTGTTGCTGGGGAAATGTGGGAGTATAGAGTTAATCGATGTTTTCGGTTCAGTGAAACTTTTAACTGATAAGAGTTTAATATTAGTGGTATTAGAGGATTTCCAGATTTTCTTGTAGCAGCGCGGTAGCTTAGTTTCTGCGACGTACGAAACCAATTTTCTCACAAAGTTAAACTATATATATGCTTCTCTCTCTATCTCTATATATATATACACACACACACACACACACCCAGAATTAGCATGTAATAATGGTTATGGTGGTTTTAGATGATAATTATTATTTTTTGCTGGTTTAATTTTGGGCATGGTTAGTAGGTAGGATCTAATGGTTGCTGAGACTTTTTGGCGGTGGTGTTGATCTTTGGGGAAGTCTCAGTAGCTTTAAAAACTGAGCGGACTGGATGGACAAGAACAGGGGCCGAAACGATTTGCTTGCTGCTGGGCGTAAAAAGGTTCTTCATCTGTTTTCTTCTATTATGATTATGCTCTATACTTTCTATTAGGTTGCTGAGAGACAGAAGGGAATGAGTTCGATTCCTATGTTTAAATGACAAGGATAATTTGTTAATTGCCTATGTTAATTGACATGAGTGAGCTGTTTATGTTATTTGTGCCTTTATGAGTTTTAATTGAGTTTGGTTACTGAACTACCAAAAGAAGCATAAGGTTTCAATCCCCCCTCCCCGTCTCTTCCTTCCTTTTTACTGCACAATGCTTTGTGTTGTGATGCGCTAACAAGAAGAAATATTTGACTTGTAATCTTTATTGAAAATGAAAAGCTAGCTTCTTCTTGTTATATCACTTCAACCCTTGCTATATTTCCTTCTTTCTAAATTTTTCAGATTGAATAATGAATGAATGTGATAGATTGGAGTTTAACAATTTAACGATTCCTTCCAGCTTCAACAATTTCGTCAAAAGAAGGATGGTAAAGGCAGTAGCAGTCAAGGAAAATCATCAAGAAATTTGAGTAAGTCTGAGAAGCATGAATCCAACTCTAGCATATCTACTACTGCCAAACCAACAGCCTCCTCTCAGGTTGTGGAAAGGGGAATTGCATCTCATGTTGATTCTGGCGAGGGAAATGTCGATATGTCATCTTCACTGGAAAGCTCATTGGCTCCTAAGGTTGGTGTTGCAAATCTTGAGCTATCATCGCAGAACATTACACCTGAGATAGGTGACGGGAAAGTAATTTTGGTTCAGGAGGTTGAATTAAAACCGCAGAAACTGGCAATTGCTGAGTATGATGTTGGAGTGTTGGTTCACAATGGAGGAGAAGATTCCCAGGATATTGATATTGAGGCTGTCAGAGCAATGCCTTCATCAACTTCGGGTTTCCAAGACTTGGAAGGGAAAATTGAACATGATGCATTGGGCCTGCCAGATTCCTTTCATGAAATCAAGGGGACTGGTGTTGAGATTGAAAAAGAGGACTTAAATAGGGCAGAGGGGAAGGATCTATTGCCTCCACAAGAAGATATTCCTGATATGTCCTTGATTCAAGCAAGGGGAGATCAGGTAACAGATGTAGGTTGTGCTCTCCGTCTCTTCATGTTGCTTTTCAGTATATAATTTTATTTTGTACGATAGGGAACCATTTACGGGGATTGGGACAAGTACTTTATAGTTTTGATGTATAATTAAGTTCTCATTTGTTGCTGGGTAGGGGCAATGCAGGAAATGGATCGTTCAAAGCAGTTAGTTGGAATTCTTGAAAAGACTAGCACAAAGGCGGCAGCTGCTGAAGAAGACCAAAACGAAAATCCAGGTGATCTATCTGTCTCTGAGTGTGCCATCAATGCTGCTTCCAATGGTCTTTCAACTTCTTTGGCTTCAGCTGAGTTAGCTGGAATGGGTTCCGAGCTTAGAGATCACCAAATAGAAGGTATTGTTGCAGATTCATCTAATTATGTGTCTGACAGTTTTGGTAATAGTCAGATAGAAGTTCCAGATGATTCAGAGGATAGCAGACTTGCAGATGGGCATAACGAACAATATTTTCCTGGCAGCATTGTTCTATCTGAGGGTGGGAGTCTTGAGGACTCGCTTAAAATAGATAGGCTGAGTTCACCTGCAGAGTTTGTCCCTGATGTAGAGTTAGGCACTGGTTGTTTGGTTGACAGACTGAAAGAAGAATTATACCTCTCAAATTTTATGAAAGATATTTTTCAAGTCCAACTTAGTGAACAGTCAGCTTTACTAAAGGAATTCGATGATCAGCGTCATCACCTGGTCAGTGAGATATCTATTCTTAAAGCTTCACTCCATGCAGCCCTGGAGAGCAATGGATGCCTTGCTGAAGAGCTTGCAGATTGCAGGTATAAGCTTGAGGCAGTTGATGCCATGAAAGAGGACCTGCAAAATGAAGTTACTGCTGCTAAGATACAGGCAGATGAATTTTCTGCTACAGTTAATGAGTTGCAGCTGAACTTAGAAAGGTCTCAAGGTGAACTATCTAAATTGTTGATAGAGTTATCTGAGGCCAAGTGTTTAGTGGCCACTTTAGAGGAGGAGAATCAGAAATTAAATGGGATTATTGCTTCAGAAACTGATGAAAGGAAGAAACTGGTCGATGACAGAGAGTCTTCTCTCCATGAGAATCTGAAATTGCTGACAGAGTTAGCTGTCTGCAAGACTCTGGTGGCAGATTTACAGGTGGAGAATGATAAGTTACATGGTGATGTTTCTTCATTGACAGATGAAAAGAAGAAACCCGTGGAGGATAAGGAGTCTTGTCTCCATGAGCTTGAGGTGTTATCTTCGGAATTAGGTGAATCAAAGACTTTGGTGGCAGTTCAAGGGATGGAAAATTCCTACTTAAAGGAAACTGTTGCTTTAATGACAGGGGAGAAAAAGAGGCTGGAAGAGGAAAAGGAGTCTCTAACTCGTGAGAATAGGGAAGTATATAAAGAATTGGATGACTGTAAGGTCTTGATGGTTGCCTTACAAGCTGATAATGCAAACTTAAGTGGGAGCCTTTCGTTAGTAACTGAAGAGAAGAAAAAGCTTGAGGAGGAGGAGGAGTATATTGTTCATGAGAACAACAGACTTTCATCTGAGCTTCTTGTTCTTCAAGAGCAGTTAGCTAGCAAACACGTGGACATGCATATTGGTAAGATTAGGGCAATTGGTAATGAGGAAGCCAGTATATCAACTGGAGGTTTGATACCTCTGTATCAACCTGAAAATTCACGAGGTCAGGTCAGGAATCAAGAAAATACAACTGATGATAGTGATTCTTGCCAGAGTGTTGAGGTTTTGTCTCCTTTGTTGGTGAGGCAATTGTCTGATGAGCTTTCCAGAGGGTTGTTGCATGAGCTGCTGGAAGAGGAAGTTCTCGATGATTCTTCTGGGTTTGTAGTCTTGAAGGAACATTTGGAGGAGGCAGAGAAAGTGCTGCAGAATCTTGAAAAGGCAATTGAAAGAATCCACTCGCACTCATCATCTTTGAGTAGGTCAGGCAGTAAGGGGGCTGCACCTGGAGTGTCAAAGCTAATTCAAGCCTTTGAATCAAAGGTGCATAGTGATGAACATGAAGTTGGGGAAAGAGACGTGGTTGAAGATCAATCAGCTGCAAGTTCATTTTTGTCAACAAAAGAGCACACTGAAAATTTGAGAGCAGTGCTTAAGCAATTGGGTCTGGATGCTGAGACTGCTGGTCTAATGTTCAAGGGGATTCGTGACTGGAGGACAACTGCAAACATGACACTCAGAGAACTTCAGGTTCAATCTGATGCCCTGAAGGAACACAGTTATAATTTGGAAGCAACTAATATTGAGCTTGAGATTTTGTATGAAGCTGTAAAGCAACATTTGTGTTCAGTGGAGGCTAAGAACACTGAACTTGAGGTTCTCTGTGAAGTCTTAAAGCAAAGAGAGACAGATATGAGGGTACAAAATGTGGAGCTTAGTAAAAAACTGAGTGTTTACCAATTAAGAGTTACTGAAATGCAAAGTCAGTTGGATGGTTTGCAGCAAAGCTCAGAGGAAATGGCGTCAGTGATGCACGAACAGCTAGAGAGTTTGCAGAAGGTGGGATCTGAGAGAATATTGATGCTTGAACAAGCATGGAGCTCATTCACTGCTCAGATTGTTGAAACTGTTGCCAGGCTTGATAAGTCTCTTCCAATAATTTCTGCCTCCACCTTAGCTACTAACTCCTATGATGCCATGGATATCAATAGTTGCATTTCTGTTTCAGTGGATGCTGCCATAAAGATGATTAATTATCTGCAGGAGAAACTGGAGGCTGCTTGTGAAAACCATGAAGCAGTCCGTAATTCGTATGGAGAACTGAATGAGAAGTTCAACAATTTGCTTGGAAAAAATGAATTGGCAATTGGTATATTATATAAGATATATGGTGATCTTACGAAACTTCTAATCAATTCATATGGACCTATGGATAAACCTAACATGGAAATACAAAATGAAGAATTGTCTGATCCTTTTGACTACAGTAGTTATAAGATTTTTATGGAACTACTGGAAAAATTTCTAGTGGAGAGACTGCAGATCTTGACTGTAAATGATAAACTGAAATCAGAGTTGGTGAATAAAGCTAAAGATATTGAGGAATTCAATAGACAAGGACTTGGTGCCAGTGGCATTCAAAATTTAATAGAGAAAATTGAGGATGTAATGGAACTTGAGGATGCTGAAAGTATTTTGGACAGGGCTCCTGGTTCTCAACTGGAATTATTGGTTTCTTCCCTTGTTGAAAAATATAAAGAGGCTGGTGAGCGTGTCAATCTGTCTAGAGAAAAACTTGGACTTAAGGATATAGAGTTGATTGAGATACAGGAGAAAATACTTAAGCATGAAAATGAAATCCTTGCGCTCAGGGAAAATTTAAATCAAGCTGAGGAAGCTCTTAGTACTTCATGTTCTGAGTTGCAGGAGAAAGAAAGTGAACTTCAACAGTCAGAGCAGCGGGTAGGCTCCATTAGGGAGAAGCTTAGCATAGCTGTTGCCAAGGGAAAAGGTTTGGTTGTGGCACGAGACAGTCTTAAGCAGTCACTGACAGAGACATCCAATGAGCTGGAGAGGTGCTCACAGGAATTAAAGTTGAAAGATGCCAGGCTTCGGGAGATGGAAACTAAACTTAAGGCTTATGCAGAAGCAGGTGAGCGTGTGGAAGCCTTGGAGTCTGAGCTTTCATACATTCGTAATTCAGCTACTGCACTAAGAGAATCCTTCCTTCTGAAAGATTCTGTACTCCAGAGAATTGAGGAGATCTTAGAAGACCTCGATCTACCTGAACATTTCCATTCCCAAGATATAACTGAAAAGGTTGATTGGTTAGCTCGGTCAGCTACTGGTAATTCAATGCCCTTGACTAATCTGGATCAGAAGAATCATATGGGAGGTTCATACTCTGATACTGGTTTTGTTGTTATGGATTCCTGGAAAGAAGGTGCACAGCCAGTCTCAAATGCTGTGGATGATTTGAGAAGAAAATATGAGGAGCTTCAAGGCAAGTTTTATGGATTGGCTGAACAGAATGAAATGCTGGAACAATCGTTAATGGAAAGGAACCATTTGGTGCAGAGATGGGAACAACTCCTGGACAGAATCGATATGCCATCCCATTTGCAGTCCATGGAACCTGAGGACAAAATTGACTGGTTAGGAACTGCACTTTTAGAGGCTAATCGTGATAGGGGTTCTCTTGAGCAGAAGATTGATGACCTTGAAAACTATTGTAGATCACTTACTGCTGATTTGGAAGTTTCATACAAAAAGATATCTGATTTGGAGGCAGAACTTGAATCAGTTGTCCTTGACAGAGAGCATCTTTCTGAAAGATTGAAGACACTAGCTATTGATCATGAGAAACTTTCAGCAAGAAAACTCCAGTTTGAACTTGAGAATCAGAAACTGCATAGTGAAGTACATGACTTGCAGGAGAAACTGGTTGAGAAACATGGAAATGAAGAGTCTCTTCAAATCCTTGAAGGAGATATAAGGAGACTGCTGGATTTGGTCAGTGATGCACTGCCAGATGCCGATATAATGAATTTGGTCTCTGTTGGCAACAATACTGAGTGCTTGGAAGTGTTGCTAAGGAAACTTATTGAGAATTACAAGTCTCTTGTCTTTATGAAACCTGTATCAGAGGAAGTATTGGCTGGGGATTGTACTGAAGTACCTCCATTTAATCCTGATGACTCAAGAAGCAAAGAGCCTTTAGTTGTTCAGGAACCAGCAGCTGATGGATATCGTAATAAAGTAGCTTATGATAATCTTGATGAAGCAACAAAAGGTACACTGGTTGCTGAAGAACCACATATAGCTTCTTTGAAGAAAGATTTGGAGGACGCTTTGCATGAACTAAGGCTTGTGAAGGAGGAAAGAGAGAGATATGTGGAGAAGCAACAATCCTTGCTTTCTGAAATTGAAGTGCTTGGTAAGAAAAGCGAGGAGTTGCAAGAGCTACTTTATCAAGAGGAGCAAAAGTCAGCCTCTGTTAGGGAGAAGCTAAATGTTGCTGTTCGAAAAGGAAAATCCTTGGTACAACATCGGGACAGCCTTAAACAAACTATTGAAAAGTTGAACTCTGAGATGGAACATATGAAGTCTGAGATTAGCCACCGGGACAATGCTCTAGCAGAATATGAACGGAAGATTGGAGAGTTATCTTTATATCATCAGAGGGTACAAGAATTAAATTCTGAGTGTCTTTCCTTGAGGAGTCATCTGATGGAAGCAGAGAGCATTTTGCAGGAGAGGGAGCATAGTTTGAGCATGGTTCTAAATACACTGGGTGAGATTGATATTGGTGATGAAGCTAGTGCCTATAATCCAGTTGAGAAGTTGGTAAAAATTGGAAAACAATTCAATGATTTGCATTCAGCTTTGGCATCTTCAAATCAAGATTTGAGAAAATCTAAAAGAGCAGCAGAACTACTGGTTGCTGAGTTGAATGAGGTTCAAGAGAGAAATGATAGTCTGCAAGAGGAGTTGTCAAAATCTGCCAGTGAACTTGCAGAACTTTCAGAACAAAGGGATGCAGCTGATGCTGCTAGACTCGAAGCTATTTCACATCTTAAACAATCATCTGGACTGCAGTATGAGGAAAAACGTAAACAGTACTACCAGTTCATGATACTCAAAGCTACTGTGGAGCAACTTAAGAATGGTTTTGCTGATATTAATAATTTGCTAACTGATGTTTTCTCTAAGGACTTGGAATTTCTGCATGGGTTCGAGGCCAACTTGGAGTCATATATGAAACAAGGTGATTGCTCTAGTTTTGTAGGCACACCTGTTTTCAGTGCATCTGCTGGCATTACTTCCACCAACTCAGTGAACAAGGTATCTTGTGACTTCGTAATTTTAGTATATTGTCATCTAACTGCATGGTTCTTCTCTGAATCTTCTTAATTTGTTATATTTATTCTATTAAAGCTTTTTGTTTTTTGAGCCTCCCCAAGTGTTTTGTCAGTTTACTTTTATTTTCCTCAAGTTAAATGATCTCAATTTTTTTTTCCATTAAGGAAAGTTGCACGATCCTTTTCTGGTAATTTCTATGTTCATTATTTAATTTCTTTTGCTCCTCTTCTATTTCTGGATCGACTTTGCACAAGTGCAATGCTTTATGCTGTCTTTTTCGTCTTCTATGCTTAGGGTAATTCTCAATTCCATTTAGAACTTAATTTGCCTATTCCATGCAGGAAGTTCACTTTTTTGCTTGCTCAACCTTCTCTGCTTTATGGCACATAATCACTTTATAATTCTAAGCTGAGTTATTTTTCATTTTTTTTCCTGGTTGCAGGAGAACTTTATGTCTGTGGAATCTTGGTCAGACATCAATTTGCGTGACAATATAAATGAAAATGATTTAATTGAAATTTGCAGTTTCCTTCAGCAAAGTCTGTATGAATTGGTGACTGATGTTGGTTCTCTTAAAGAAAGAGTACACATTCAATCAGTATCGCTGCATGAAGAAGTTAAAAATCTGTCTGAAATTATGGGAATGTTTTGTAGGGAAATAACTTCCCAAAGAGAGTCGTTTGAAGTCATGAAGAGAGACCTGATGCACCTGAAGTCAACTGCACAAGAAAAGGATATGGGAGTTTTTGTTTTGCAAAACAACATTTCTGTGCTTTTTGAAGCATTTGCTAATTCAGTTGCAGAAATTGAAAAGACAAAGGCTGAGATGATCGGAAATACTTTAGTTTCCGGAAATCTAGGAATGGACTTCAATCAAGCAACACTTGCTGATGGTGGAATTCTTTTAAATGAGAAGGATAGATTTTCATCAAAGGAACTAATCAAGTCTGTGGCAGACAGACTATTATTAGCTGTGAGAGAATTTACTAATATGAATGCTGGGATTGTAGAAGGTAAACACAAAGAAATGAAGATTCAGATAGCAGATTTGCGGAAAGCGCTACAGGAGAAGGACATCCAAAAAGATAGGATTTGCATGGAGCTTGTAGATCAAATTAAGGAAGCTGAAGCTCTGGGTAGAACTTACAAATCAGATCTTCAATCTTCAAATGCAAGGTTGCATGATTTGGAGAAAAAATTAGAAGTGACGGAGGAGGAGCGGAATTTATTGGACCAAAGGGTAAGGGCAATGGAAGACGAGCAAGCCACCGTAGCAGAGGTGCATGAGAGAGTCAGGTCCCTGACTGACATGCTAGCTGCCAAAGAACAAGGTCACTTTCTTTCAATTGATTCTACTTTTCATAACACTGTGGTTTGTTGTTAATTTATGCAAGCAATATTTAATCATATCTTATTGCTGACTGCAGAGGTTGAAGCATTGATGCAAGCGCTTGATGAGGAAGAGGTTCAGATGGAAGATCTGACCAACAAGATCCATGAATTGAAAAAAGAGTTGCTACAAAAGAACGTGGATTTAGAGAACCTTGAAGCATCTCGTGGAAAGGTTGTTAAAAAGCTGTCTGTAACTATCAAGAAGTTTGATGAGCTTCATCATTTGTCTGAAAATCTTCTAGCTGAGGTTGAAAGGCTCCAATCACAATTGCAAGATCGGGATGCTGAGGTATCTTTCTTAAGACAGGAGGTCACTAGATGTACCAATGAGGTTCTCGTGGCATCTCAGATAAGCAACAGCAGAGATTCAAATGAAATCCGTGAATTTTTAACTTGGTTCGAAATGTTGGGTTCACAGATTGGATTGCAAGATGTGTGTCTTGTTAATAAGGATATCAATCAGGTAAATGAATACAAGGGAGTACTTCAGGAGAAGATTATCTTTATCATATCTGAATTAGAGGACCTACGAGTGGTAGCACAAAGTCGGGATGCATTGTTGGAAGCTGAAAGGAGTAAAGTAGCAGAGTTGAAACGTAAAGCAGAAACTCTTGAGAAGTCCTTACACGAGAAGGAATCGCAATTAGATGAGCTTCAGGGTGTGGGAGATTTGAACCAGGTGACTGGTGCGACTACTGAAATTTTAGAAGCTGAACCTCTGGTAAGTTATTACCATCAATAGCCTATTAGTTTATTTCTTTTGTGTGTGTGTGTGTATGTTTTTTTTTCTTTTTGTGCATATATAGCTCTGTTTTTTTTTATATTTACATTTTCGAAACTCTGATTCATTTTTTCTGTTTCCAGACCAAAAAATGTTACGTTTCCATTCTAAAGTTGTGATAGATTGAAATGGTTCGTACAACTGAAATTCATTCTGCATATCTGGTTGTTCGATAGTGTTTGATGGTTATTAGCAAATGTGAACAATCCAAGCTGGACCTTTTTATATCTCTTACATGGAGAACCCTTGCTTTTAACCTTGTTGCTTTACCATGTAACTAGAATGAAAAAGTAAATGGCTTATATCGAATTTCAGCCTTGGCATCTAGGATTTACTATTTTCACTTTATAGACAGGAAGTATTGTTTTGATGATTCTTACATTGGTAAAGGTGGAGAGTTTTTATCATCTTTGCATGACATTAAGTTCTACTTGTTGGAATTTTTAATTTTGGGACTACTTTAGATAAGAATGGGGACTTCCATGCAGATAAACAAGTGGACAGCACCTAGAACCTCCATTCCGACTCAAGTTCGCAGTTTGCGTAAAGTCAATAATGATCAAGTTGCTATTGCTATCGATGCGGATCCTAATGATAAGGGTACTAGTTTAGAAGAAGATGATGATAAAGGTATTTCCATGCTGACCTAATTGCTTTTTTCTATTCTGTTTCGAGTTAAAATTGTACTTATTTATTTTGTTATCTTTCTCCTTAGCTCATGGTTTCAAGTCGCTTACTACATCAAGAATTGTCCCAAGATTTACAAGACCTGTAACCGACATGATCGATGGGTTATGGTAGGATTTATTATGTTTTATTTTTGGGTGAGGATGGATATATCCTATTTGTTCAAGCTTTGTGTTCATTTAATTAACTTGTTAAAATGAACTTACTGCCAGGGTTTCTTGTGATCGGACATTGATGCGACAACCTGCCTTACGTCTTGGAATTATGCTCTACTGGGCTGTATTGCATGCACTCCTTGCAGCATTTGTGGTTTGAGGAGCAGAACTGGTTAGTGATTATTGCATCGACCTAATAATTATATTTGTCATTTGATCGATTCACTGATAGAAATGCAATCAATGAGCACAAGTGTTTATTTATGTACTAGCAGATCATATACATTGATAAGGATTTTTTGAGCATACAAGAGCATAATTCATGAAGTTAGATTCTGCATTTATTGTTTCAACATTGTGGTTTTTCTGATATGCAGGTTCTTTTTATTGTTGGAAGGCAAATTTACTTTGGAATCTCACCTATTATTGTTCCTCGAAGGGGCGGTTCGTATTGTCTGTATAATCATTGATTCTTCTTCCTAGAAATAGATTCATTTATTATTTAGCTCAACCAAACAACTGTGATTTACCAGTTTTAGTGTCATAAATCACAGATTGCTTGGTTGTGTTTCCAATAAGAAAAATCATCCTTAGCTTTACAGAAGTCATAGATTTAGAATTTATTGACTTGATCCAAAAGGTATGTTTGATATCACTGTTACAGCTTCATAGGATTTTTCACAAGCCAAAAAACAAAGGTTCATAAATTGGACAAGAGTATGGTTTTGTATCTGTACAAAGAAAATAGAACATATTTGCAGGTCAATTACAAAGTTTTCATATTGTCTGCATGCGCGCAATTACGACCCGGTATTAGCATGGGCTAAAAAGTAACACACTTATTATTCATTAATTTCTAGTTCTTGTCTCTTTAATATTAATCAAGTTAATAATTATTATGGTACTCAAATAGGAGCAAAGATTAAGCATGCAAATGATTAGTATATATGTATATATACTCGTAGGCTTAAATACTCTCTTTGGTCGCTTACTATTATTTTATTTAATTTATGATTTATTAATTTTTTTTTTACTCTTTTTAATAAATTATGCACATTAGCTAGTCTATGTTAATTTTTGTTAATGTTAATAACCAATTTGATGTGTGTTACTAGACTTGATACACGATAAATACTCCTATACATTCAATATTAAATATCATTTGTGGTGTTAAAAAAATAATTTTGTCTTGAACTAACTTGAACCGAAATCTATCTAGTTCTAAATATACTTGAAATTCCTCCATTTGAATTGAAATTTGATTTGAACTGAGGGTAAGGTGTTTATTGGGTTATCAAATAATACATAGTGCGATATAGTCGAAACAAGGTATTCTAGTAAGAAACGAATAGATACTTCGTAAACAGGTAGACTCATCAACGGACTCTCTATCCCCTTTTTGGCCAACTAATCATCTTGTTTTGTTATACCGAATCAAAATTTTTTTAAAAAAGGACAAAAGAAATAAGAGAAAAGTATAAAGAATTTGATAATAAGTCTTTCTTTAAATTCACCATTTCATAAAATTGATTATGGAAGAGGAAGGAAGAAGTAACTCATAATACTCCCCATTGAATGTCCATTTCAACATATAAAAACTCTTCCCTAAAAGTCTTATCAGGAAAACTCTTTGGGATAAAATCTTTAGTCGAGAAAAACAAAAGTAAAGCATATAATTACTCCCTTTGACAAGAACATCACTTTACTTCTATTAACCAACAAATATCAATATTATATACAAATTTTTCAAATGTAACAGTATATAATAATTTGGTAAATAAATCAGGCTAAATTATCGCTTAAACTAACTTTTTAAATTTTAATATCACCACTCCTTTGAATTCCACAAGTGAAAAAAAAAAATTTATTATGAAATGTGTTTCATTCTATCTCCTATAATATGTCCTCTCTTGTTGAGCTATACAGACAATATTATCCTCCTAAATTGTTACTAAAATATTCTTTTTATAAGGTAAATCATATATCTCTTAAATATGCTTAATCATCAATCTCACAACTATACACATTCTTAACTTGCTTTATGGATAACAAATATTTATGCATGATTTAAAGAAGTAACAACTATTGTTTGTTTTGTGGATCGCCGTGATATTGTACTACCACCAAATATGAATAAAGTTTGTTTGAGATGTAGCTTTATATGAATTAGATATGTACCCTGCATTTGTATAATTAATTAATTAATTTTTATTTTGATCTTTTTGGATAAAATAAGTTCATGTTTATTATTGCTTAAAAATATCTAAATATATTCTTAACCCCATTCTAAAATCTACTTCTAGAGAAAGAACTATATCTTACTAATAAATTTATAGAAAATACTATATTAAATCAACTATTATTAACAAGATACACTAGTTCAACTATTGTATGAAGATAAAATACTTTTAAACTAACTATTTTTTGTTATCCTCACGAGAGAAAAAAGATTTTCATGCACATTGAGTGATTGAACAACCATGAGAGTGCTTAATAGATATGTTCTATCTATATAAAATCACTTTAAGATCTTTTTTAGGTACACATATAGATGAACATGGATCATCCCATTTACTAAATGTTTAATTTGAAAACCAAGATAAAAATTTGTTTTTCCCATATTTTCATTTGTAAATTCTTTTTTCAAACAATTAATTTTTTTGGAAAGTTATTAAGAAGTTTCAATTATATTCAAATCATCTATATTTATAGCAATTATAATAAACTAATATGTAGACTGACATAATAAAAACATATGGATATATTGAGTCATTTTTATAACCTTACTTCAATAGATATTCACTAAAACAATTATATCATATATAACCAGATTACTTCAATTTATATATAAAGATAGTTGCAATTTAATAAAAAAAAAAATTAAAAAAATTTGCACTACATTCTTCTAATATTTTAAATTTCTTAGATTCACTACCAAGTGATCTATATAAGTATACAGTAACTCTATCCACTAAACGTATTTTAATATTTTCATATACTGTCATACTTATAAAGTATCTAAATGTTATATCTCATCATAATCAATATCAAATCTTTGAACTACAAGTTGGCTTTTATATTAGAAAACTTCATTCTCCTTGTCTCACTTTCCTACAACTACTCATTTGTAATCTACATATTTTATATCATTTGGTGTTTGAACTGCATATCCAAGAATCGTTCATATTGAGTAAGTTTTATATCATTCTATTTGCATCACATCTTTTTGAGAATTAATACCATATTTTTGTAAAAATTCTTGAACTACAAGTTGGGCTTTATTTAAGAAAGTTTTATTCTTCTTGTTTCACTTTCTTGCAATATTTATTTCTAGTAAATATTGATTTTATGTCATTATGGTATGATATTTAAACTGTATGTTCAATAACCTCATTTATTAAGTGAGTCCAATTCCATTTGCACCGTGTTTTTCCATTTTGACCAATCAATTCTACATCGACATTCTATCTTTATAGTTATTTTTACCAAACATTAATTAACTTTTTAAGCTGAAGTATTTTTATCAATTTTTTTTAGTAATATTTTCAAAACTCACAGTAAACACTCTGTAGTTTTTGGAAACTGGATTTTAACTTTTATTAAAGATTTAAACTTGAATATAAAAACTAATTTTTTTTTATAAACACACACAACCTATGATTTTTTAAAGTAAAAAATATTTTCGTAGCCATTTGAAAATTCACAGCATAATTTGCAGTGGACCTGTAAATATTGAAATGTTGGGATGCATGATTTAAGAGAAAACCATTACAAGTGATGGAGAAACAATTACAAAAATCAAACCATTTTCAAACTTCGTCTGGACCATAACAAATTTGATCCTCAAAATCTTTGGGATTCCCTTTATCATTCTCCTTGAACCTTTCGATCCTAAAATGCTTTAGCTCCATTCCAGCATCCCCATGAAGCACAAGCTCAGCCAATATCTTCCCCACAATCGGACCCATCTTGAACCCATGACCCGAAAACCCACCACCAATTACCACATCCTCCCCAAATTCTCCCCCCAAGAAATCAATCACAAAATCCCCATCGCTCGTCATTGAATACATACATATTTGCTTTCCTACCGGCTCACTTGAATCAATGGCACCTCTGAAAGTCCTCTCTATCCATTTCTTCAGTTCGCTCTGCTTCACTCCCGGACCCCACGGTCTCTTATCCGGGTCACATGCGCATCCACCGTGCACCGCCACCTTAATCAATCCCGGATATTCAAACGACGGCGTACCGTATATGTACGGCTGCCCATAGCTCGCAAATGTTGGGAAACCTCCGTTGATTGTATAATCATTCTCTTTTCCTTCTTTGATCCTCCAATAACACACCGTCGTCTCCAAAACTTCAATCGGGAGTTCAATCCCACTTATCCTTTTTAGCAACTTTTTAACCCACGCACCCGCTGTAACTACACATTTTTTACCCCTAGACTTTTCACCGTTACTCCCACATACAATTACCCCTCCCTTCACCTCGTCCTTCACTATGTTTGTTACCTGAATGTTGTCCCTGAGAACGGCGCCGTTTTGAAATGCTAGCGTTTGGAACATGGACACTGCCTTTGTGGGCTTGATCACACCACCCAGCTCCGCGGTCACACCGATCCAGTCCTCCGGCATATCTATCCTGCCGGAAAATTTATCGGCAACTTCATGCCGATCGATGACCTGATGTGGGATACCGTTCTTTTCGCAGCTGGCAATAACGGCACGGAGACTCTTGGAGTCGGATGGCCCGATGTCCAAATGCTCGGCTTTGAAATATACCTTGTAGCCGATCTCGGATTGTGCCTGTTCCCAGAGATGAGCTGACTCGGCGACCATGGCGGGGTAGTAGTCTTCCGGGTAGGAAGCACGAATCGTTCGTGACTCGCCGTGTGACGATCCGCGGTGGTGCAAGAAATCGAACTGTTCAAGCAGGAGTGTCTTCTGACCTCTTTTGGCCAGTTGGTAAGCAGTGCAGCTGCCCATGATGCCTGCCCCGACGACAACGACGTCGTATTCTTCACCTGAATATTCCATTTCTCGATGAGAAGGAATCTAAGCTTTGATAATTCTCTTTGACAAAGACAAAAATAAGAAGCGGGGAGCTTCGAGAGCTTTCGTCACGTCTTATAAGGTGGCAATACAAATAACCCTCTCATTGCAACTCCCTCCTATTTTTTTATTTTACTTATTCTGTTTATTTAATAACAAAAATAATTTTGTTAGAATATGACTGTTTGAGTGTTTTTAGGGCCAAGAAAATTTGAATTTTCATTGAGTTAAGAATTAATAATTTTATGTGATTTTAAATAGGTTTACATATAAATTAATTTTTTAAAAATAAAATTTAATTAATTATATAATATTTAAAAAATAAATATGAATTAAATTTTTTAAAAAAATAAGTTTTCGCTAATTATATGATATTTAAAAGATAAACATTAATAAAGTTTAATTAAAAAATAAATTTTTTTGAATTTAAATTAATAAATAAAATAAATTATAATTTTTATATTAATTTTAATATTTCTTTTAACGTAAAAATTATTAAGTACAAAATTTATTTTATTGAAACACTTCTCTTCAATATATCTTCTTCATATTTTGAAACATTTATTCAATTATTAATGTAGTTTTCATCAAATTTTGTTATTAATTTTTTTAGATTTTTTTAATTATAATTTTTTAGTTGAGTCGCAGTTTGATAAGATAACAATCGTGTGAATTTTTAATGATTACATAATATTTAAAAGATAAATTCATATTAAATTTAATTAAAAAAATAAATATTATTTAAATTTAAATTATAATTTCTATATTAATTTTAACAATAACAATAAGAAAAAGCCATTTTAATTATATTATGGATTTACTTAATAACTTTAAATTAAAATAAACAAATAATTTTTGTACATTTTTGAAGAATAATGCTTCTGGTATATTTGCACTTCCATTGATAAAAATCTTAACTTGTCATTATTTTCTATATAATTGCATAAACAGAAAGATTAAGTTTATTTTCTTAAAATTTAAAAGTTCACAAACTGAATTATAATCATAAAACGAAAACTTAAAACATAAATAAATATATATGTAAAATGTGTGGCGACATAAAGTTTGTGTCTTAAAAGAATACACGTAAAAAAAATGTATACGCAATGTGTGGTAAGGAACTAGAAGAAGTATGTAAGAACAACTGGGGAAATCAACTCATTACAAGAAGGTACTCATTTGTCAATATAAATTCAAAAGTAGCTATAAGTATGAATTTGTCTTGTGTCTGCATATGACATTATACGGGGTGGGGTGGTTCGTGATAATGAATGAGTCTATAAAAAATACATTTGGTGAAATTTATATGTTCTAATAATAAAACTACAAACAACTTATTAAGAACGAAACGAAAGATAAGGTAGAATAAAAATACTTTTCAATAAGTTTCTTTAAGAGATTACGTGGGTGGGATGGTCGATCTCTAAAAAAAATAAAATAAAATTGCAAAGTCATCAGCGAGTAAAGCAGGAGGGACACGTGTTGAGATGATTTGCAGAGAAACATTATTCATGCTTTTGAAATAATTGATGAGCATAAAAGACGATGGATGTTGTAGGTTTGCATTCATTATTTTATTGAGCAGGTAGAGATGCTTCTGGCTGGCATCGCCACAATTTCTTTTTTTAAAAAAAAAAAAAAAAACCAAAAAATCAATAACATTTGATTAATTGTGTTATAAGAACTTTTTGTAACATTTGATTTTTAGTCATTTATGTCTTTTAAATAAAATAGATTAATTGTTCTATTAAAATTGATTTTTATTAACCATAATTTTTAAATATTATTAATATAAGATAAAACAAAAATATATATTTCTTTTGTTATTTTCAATAATAGTATAAAAACTGTTAATTAAAACTAATATGGTAAGTCCAATGGTAATATCTCAATTAGTCTATTTATTAAAATAATAATTTATCTTTTATTGAAAGGATTAGTCATTGCAGGTCTATCGTATATCTGCTATGCTACGAGAGAGGGAAAAACATTTCACAATTGAGGTGTCACCCTCAACACAAAAACTTTTTAAATAAAAAAAAATATATATTTTAAGCACGGGCTTTGCGGCTAATTAACCCATTAAATTAATTAATCATGTAGCTGCGGAAAAAACAAAAGTTTATAATATATATATATATATATGCGCGTGCGTGTGTGTGTGTGGAAAAAAATCTGGCGTCCAACACGAACCACATAATCTTTTGAAGATTGAAGATTGAATATGGCCCATAACAGGATAAAGCCATGGGGATGGCACGCAAGCGCTGACTCATTCTCCACTACTCGAAAGCAAAATTCGACAATTCAGGATCTTGCACGTGCTCTGACATTACCGACCAATGGGCCTGAAGGCCCAACAAGTTATTAGGTGCAGATTGGCCCAATTCAGATTATTTGTCGGATTTTCAATTTTTTTTATTCAAAAATATAATAAATTTATTATTTATTTCTAATTTAAACTATTCGCGTATTAATAAATTAAATTTTCAATGTCACTAAGGAAGATTCGGACTTATGATATTTAAATAAAAAATAAAAAAAATTTAATCATTAAATAAACGTGTTGTTGGTATCTCAAATTTAATATACAAGACTTTCATATTTTCTCTTTTTTATATTTTACATTTTAGTGGTTGATAAGAAATTCAAAGAATTGTCTCGTATAATTTTAGTGGTCCATCTCATATTTTTACCCCCAAAAAACTAAACCCACCTGTTTCTCATCAAATTTTTATTTAGCAGCAAAAGAGTACTGAATGAATAGAACAAACAGATTTTAAAAAAAAATTAATTAATTAATTATTTAAAACTCCCTTAGGTATAATCCACATCAATATCAATTCATACAAAAATTTCTATTAAAATGCTTACACTTTTGACATTTTTCTAAGATTATATGATTAGCTATTAAATTAGGGGATTTGGGCTGATTAATTTTTTTTTAGTATCCGAGTTTATTGGATTTCAGATAACTAAACACATTTAGATATTTGAATTAAGCTCAAATCAAGTAGATAAATTCAATTAATTTAAAACTCACTCTTCACTTGAATTGAACCAAATTAATATATGTCAATAATTATCTAGATATTTAGTTTGTCGAATAATGCAATCTCTTATTTGATTCCTTAAATAACTTCGACTTTTTTTTATAGTAGTATTATCCCAAAAATACAAAATTGTATCATATCAAATAAACAAAAGAACAATATTTTAGGTTACAAGAAATGTGAAAAAAAAAAAAAAAAAACTATAACAAGTAAAATTGAGCAAAATTGCCTAAAAATAACAAAGAATTAAATATATCAAAGTTTAAAAATTAAAAAATATAATCATAATTAAGAGTAAACTTAAGTCTTACCCTTCAATATCTTTATATAGTGTAGTTAACCTCGTCTCCTATAATTGCATAAAGGAAATGGATATCACATCTTGTTTTTGTTTGGCTCAAAGACATACTTGATGATTGAATCTTTGATTGATAACAAATCAGGAAACTCTTTCTTTAGCTTTGTAGCATCCATCTCGTTGTTACTCCTTGGTGCTATAATCACTTTAGCCTGTTCTTCAAGATTAAAATTGGTCCAGCTGAATTTAGGATCTACATAATCTCTATACATTTTTAAGATCTCATTGTGGCTTATGGCTCCAGGATTTGTGAAATTCCATATCCCTTTGTAATTCCTCTTTGCCATCTCAATAGAGATTGGTAGTAGCTCATCTAGCACTGTCATGCTATTGGGTATGTTCACCACTTTGCTATAGCGAGTGATCTTGGTTATGAAGTTTCTAGGGTTATTAAGGTCTGATGAGATTGGCATTCTTACTCTTAAAGTGCATACATTATCATATTCTCTTAGCAGCTCTTCAACCTATAAATTTTACCAAATTTCATTAGTAAGAAAAGAAAAAATGAAACCAAAAAGTTGAACTCTTTTACAAGATACATTTATTTAAATTATAGTAGTAGACATATTTACCATGGCTTTTGTCTTGGAATAGAAAGATCCTGTGAAGTTTGGTTTGTTTTCCTCCTTGAATCCTATACCTGAACCTTGAGGATGACTTTGATCGTACTCGAAAATGCAGCCGGTTGCAAAGTTCATGACTAATAGATTATGATCTTTGCAAACATCAGCTAAGGTTAAGGTACCCACTACATTGCTCTTAATGGTTTCTGGCTTGTGAGATTCACACCAATCAACATTAGGTCTGCCTGTGACACCAGCAGTATTGAACACATGACTTGGTTGTACCCGGTTTATATCTTCTATGAGTGACTTCCTGTCCTCCAATCTTCCTTTTCCATACTCGAATATGATTCCCATTTCCTTGCATAGCTTCCCAAGTAACCCTCCAATCCAACCAGTTCTCCCATATATCAAGAATTTGACTCCTAATCCACTAACCAATTCATTGTTTAACTCATTACAGTAGTATAAGAAATCATCATCACAAAGAGAAAGACTTGAGACACATGGGTGTGGTCTAAGTGCAGCAGAGACATCACCCCAATAATAAGGATTCCTAGTGTACCACTCCATTGTCATCTTTAACCCATCAGCCCAAGCTGTCTGCTCCTTCCACCCAAGCTTTTTAAGTTTCTGATCATCTAAAAAATACCTATGGTCATTAAAAGGCCTATCATGGACAAACTTTATAACTTCTTGAGGATTCAATCTAAACAGTTTACAAATATCCCCTGCCACATCCAACACGCTCCTCTCTTTTTTAGTGCCAATGTTGTAAACATGACCGATCGCCCCTTTATGAAGAATTACATCGAATGCCTCTGCTACATCTTCTGAATAAAGATAGCTTCTTACATTTGATCCATCTCCATGAATTGGCAATTTTTCTCCCCTCATAGCTAGCAAAATGAACTTAGGGATAAGCTTTTCTGGGTATTGATTAGGGCCATAAACATTATTGCCACGAGTAGTGATTGTTGGTAACCCATAAGATCTATGATAAGCCATCACCAACATCTCAGCTCCTGCTTTGGTGGCCGAATAAGGATTTGTAGGCAATAACTGGGAAGCCTCTGGATTACCAATGTCGGTCTCCATATCTGTTTCACCATACACCTCATCTGTGCTAACATGAATGAACCTCTTGATTCGTTGAGTTACTTTACAGGCTTCAAGAAGAACATGGGTACCATAAATGTTATTATTGGTGAACTCAAAAGAGTTGCCAAAAGAATTATCAACATGGGTTTGTGCAGCAAAGTGCATGATCGTGTCAATATCTTCGGCAACCAAAAGATAGTTAACAAGATCAGCACTAGCAATGTCTCCCTTAACAAACTTGAAATTTGGGGAGGAACGACATTGATGGAGATTCTTGAGGTTGGAGCAGTAGTCAAGCTTATCAAGGGCTATAATCTTGTAATCAGGGTAGTTTTTAATCAAGCGACTGGTCACATGAGATGCAATGAAACCTGCTGCACCTGTTATAAGGATCCTCCTCGGTGCATATGGAGCAACTTCACTAGACATCCTTTATTCTTCGTCTGATTTCAATCTATTACATTATAGATTAATGCAATAATCATGATTTCATGATCAAAGACCACAACTAATCACTCACAATATAAACACATATTCCACTTTCAGCCATTAAAATGAATTACTAATAAATTTTAAACTTTATTTATCATTAAAAAAAATAAATAAAAGTCATGTCTGTCTTTAATCATAATTCTAATGATCACTTTGCTCTAAAAACTAAAAGGCAAATCATAAGGAACTACTGATATATATATATATATATGTATGTATATATATAAGCAAAACATATTTCATTCTTATATTATATGATGAACATAGAAGTAAATCCAGAATAGATTAATAAACTTAAGAAAGAAAAAGCACTTACAGAGTGAGGTTGGTTAAGAAACGATCATGGAAGAGGAAAAATATATTTTCTGTAGAATGCAGGTGAAAGGAAAAAAAGATAAAGAAGGTGGATACTTTTAGATTTGATTAAAGAGGAAGAGGTCAAGGTGTAGGGATTAAACAAGACCTTGAGGCTTAAACACATGTAACGTGTCATATAATCCGTTTTTATTTGCATTAATTTTGATAAAATAAATTACTATTTATATACAATCCAGTAGTTTTTTAGATTGTTTTTCAGTGGATGATGTATTTTTTTTTTGAAAAAAAAAAGTAAATTCGAAGCAATTTTTCTTTTTGCTATATTGGACATTTCATTCGAAATTTAATTTCATTTAAAAAGTTGTTATTTTTTACTAAAATTTAAATTATCTGAATTATCTGCGGTAAACACTTATTAAGTGCTTCAACAATTTTAAATTGGATCGATATATCTTACATTTATTTTTAATAATTGTGTATAAATATTTAAAAGAATATTTATAAAATCAACCAATTCATTGACCCTTTTGAAACATCTGATAATTTATGCTAATTAATAATTTAACTACAAGATTTATATCAAGCAGAAGCATTATCTCATAATTTGTTTATGGTCTTCCGTAGTTTATGGTTTTTATTTGGTCACATTAACAAATATTAGCAAAAAAAATGTGAATATCTTTCTTTAAAACTAAAGAAATGGCAAATTGTTAAATGACAGTTCAAAATTTATAAGTATCTTTTGATTAAGTATTTAGGCGGTAGAGAACTAAAATCATCAGCAGGATATTACACGTTAGCTTGTTTTAAAAGAAGCATTTTTAATATTAGTTTAAGAAATTTAAAATATTATTTACAAAAAAATTAAATTCAAATAATTAAACTTGGAAAAATATAAGTTGCTTTTGCAGTTAAGATTTGGTTAGTGTTGTTGATTTTGAGAATATGATAAATTTTTCAATGGCCAAAAGAACTTCCTTTATTTTTTATTTTTTTCTTCTAAACTTTTTTTAAAAAAAAATAATTATTTTTAGTCTATTTAATTCTTTACTTTCAAATTTGCATCCTATTAAGCTTCAACTTCAACTGTGGATGGTTTAATCTAAAGATACGTAGGTATCAAACTTATGATATGTAAACTATTGGTACATTTTGGTCTCCCATTCTTGTCATCTTATTTCTCCGAGCACCAATCCAGATTAATTATCATCATTATAACTGGTTTGATTAAGACTTGTAACGTGTGGAAGGTGCAAATGATGGTCTTTCGCTATGGTCTATGGATCCAACAGCAGCCAACTCCATGAAATGCTACAATGCAAAGGGAAATGGTGCAATGGATCCGACGCATCTGATCTTTTCCTCTATTCTATATGAAGAAAATACTTCCCTGCCTTACTGATGCTGTGTTGGAACAACTATGTTCCTAGCATCAAGCTTTTTCCCATTTACAAACTGGTTCTAGCCTTTCATCATCACATAACTTTGGTTGTTGTTCCAGTAAGAGTATCCGAGCCTCTACGACTTCCCGCTCTGGTTCTTGAAGTTCGAGAACAGATCCTTCACATTCGAGGATGAATCTGCGTGCTGCTTTGGGATTACTAGACAATTCAATATACCCGCATCACTTGGGGTCACTACTTCGTCAAATATGTGCTCATCCTCGATCGAAAGAACAGTGTCCACAGCTGCACCATCCGTTGGATTTAGCCCCAAAACCTACAAAGATGAATTTGAATCGACTTGAGGAGCTTCGTCTAATTCGATTACTGGTGAAATATCCGTGAAATCAACCTTCGCTGCATAGCCTGGAGTTATGTTCCTCATCTTGATCACGTATGTTGTCGAGCCATGAACTCATGTGGTGAATCTGCGAATCCTAGTGGCTAGCACCAGCAAAAGTAGTGGGATTTTGGGGCTTGAAGTGGGAAGAAGCCGAGGAATGAGGGGTGGAGGAAGAGTAATTAAAAAAAGGAAATAAAAAATTGAAAAAATTCTGATTCTTTAACCTGACATATTTGTCACGTTATATGCTATAACATCTATTATGTGCTTTAAATTTGATTTATTATTAATCACTAGTTCAATATTAAACAGTCTCTAAATGAGAGTTAAAGCTGAAGATTAATAAAATAGAATTTTAAAAGTACATAATTAAAATAAATAAATAAATAACAAATAATAGAGGGAATAATATAATATACAAAGAATTCGTATATAATAAAAGTTAAATATAATTCTTGAAAATAAAACCGATTTAGGACGGTAAGTTGACTATGATGATAACGCAACTGGGTGGCAATCCCATCAGCAGTCAGCTTCACAAATATTGTGTTTTGGGTTCCCATCGCGCATGCTGGTTCTGCATGGCCATCAATTCCAGCGTGAAGTATGTGGGGTCCAAGACTAGTAATCGTACTTGTATCTCATCAGGTGGGTCCCAGTTCTTAAATCAGACGACTCGCATGAAAAGTTTCTCTCGCAGATTCATTCCTCACGAAGCTGGTTATTACACAGTTGACGACTTTGCAAAAGTATGTTGGTTTTATATCAATTGTTTTTATAGATGAGAGAAAGAGAACAAGAACCACTTAATTGCTTACAAATAAATGCAAATTTCTTCTCAAAACCCATCATGATAAATTGATAACTGAAACCATATACATATATATATATATTCAATTACATTATTTACCACCCATAAACTTAAAGATCCCTGATGCACACAACATACATGCTGTTACACTATACTCACACTGAGAGAAACGTGGAAAATAAAGAGACGCGGAAGGTATATATGTATGTATATGTATGACGATATATGTGGTGGTATCAGATTTTTTGGATTCGAATAAGTACACCATGTTCGGGTTCTACTATCATCCTGAAAATAGGGGAATGCCGATAATGAGGGGAGAGAGAGAAGTTGAACTTGGAGACGATGAGGGAGAGAAGAACCTTGAGTTGAACCATGGCAAAGTTCTTGCCCAAGCAGACGCGAGTACCAAGCCCGAATGGCACGTAGGCCTGGTGGTGTCTGCAAGCTTTGGAAACTCCATCACTGAACCTCTCTGGTCTGAACTCGTTAGCGTCTGCTCCCCATATATCAGGATCACGGTGAAGAGTTGGAATCAGAGTCCATATGCACACTCCTTTTGGCACTACAATGTTGCCGATTCGAGTATCGGCCAGCGCCTCTCTTGACACAAATGTTGCTGGCGGGTATAGCCGAAGGGTCTCTTGAATTACCATTGACAACTGAAATTGCAAACCCAGATAATAATCATCAATACCAATCATTTAATTTCATCTCCAAATATATATAAATTTTTTTGAAATTAAGTACGTACAGTTTTCAAGTGGGGAATAGAATCAGTGTCGGGAAGGCCATTCTTGCAGAACTTAGCGACCTCTTGGCGGATGCGAGATTGCCATTCTGGATGGAGAGCGAGGAGCATGAGGCACCAGGAGGCGGCAACTGCAGTTGTTTCATGGCCGGCGAAGTAAATGTTCTTGCAATTGTCGACGATGAATTGCTTGGAGGAGACGGTGTCTCCAGTTGTGTCCTTAACAGCTGCCTCCAGTATTGACTGCATCAAGTCTTTTTCATGACATGCAAAATTTTCTTGTCGACGTTCCTTCACTGTTTCCCAAATCAACGATTCTATTTCACTCTCCAAGTTGCTGATCTTGTCGTGCTTCTTTCCCGGAAATAATCTCTCGCTGCATTCATTATTATTGGTTAATTATTATTTATTATTAAATAACAATTGAATTAAAAAATGTATATATACCGAAAACTAGCGACGTCGAAAAGGTTGATGCTTTGCTCCACAATGGCTTTTTGAAGGCTCCTGAGCTTGGAGAAAATTTGTTTGCCTTTGCAATAAGAGCTGCCAAAACAAGTCCTGGCGATGACATCCGCCGATACGCTCCGCAAGTCCTCGTCAACGCTCACGTCAATTGGCATGCCGCCTTGGCATTCAATGCTGTTTGACCATGACTCTAGCAGTGGTTGTGCCGACTCTACCATCAAATCCACCATGCCCTACCATCCATCACACCGTCATTGATTAATTCATATTATTTTCTTTTACATACACACACACACACATCCACACGTGGGTTAACCTTGACTTTGTCGATGAAGAACTCAGGGGCAATGATCTTGCGCTGTCGAGCCCATTCATGAGAGTTGGACCTGATAATGCCGTTGCCTAGCATGGGCCTGAATCGCTTGGTCAAATAAGAAGGCTTACCCAAGTCCAATGTCTTAGTCTGATTCAATTCCTTGACTAGCTCCGGCTCATTTATCAAAAGGTGCTGTCTTGACCCAGTCGAGTATGTGAACACTAGACCTAAATGTCAACCCAAATCCCACATCAACTTTGTATACCTTCCTATTTGTTGAACAACCACAAAAAGCTTACACATTATACTTATCCAAATCTTTATTATTACTTCTCACCCACAACAACCTCAATCTTATTGAATTTAGTGTACCTACCAGATCAATTTCAGTTATTGTTTGATTAGAGAAAGTTGACAAATTGAACCTTCAATTAAACTTAGATAAGAATATGACTACTACTAAATTATCCCTACAGAAAATGGCTCGTTGGGTCTGTCTTTTCTTATTTATTTATTTATTTTTTTTGGTGGCCTTGTATGGATAGATTCAACTTATTTACTTTCAGAATAAAAGTACTACCTATCTACTTACAAGCTATTAGCCCCATCACTTCAATTGGAAGGAAAAAAAAAAAGAAAAAAGAAAAAAAAAAGACAAGAAAAGAAAAGAAAAGAAAATTATTTCCTCCTTTATTTTTTATTATTTTTAAAAATTAAAAAAAAAAAAAAAAGAAAAAATCAAAATGGGTCCCAGGAATTATAGTATCTGTAATTGGTAGAAGAAGCATATTGATAAATAAGGTAGGATGCCAGGGCTGAGCCAGCTACGGTTAGGGCCTAACTAAAATCTGCGTCAACAATAGGGCCACCTCTATCTCTCAAATCTTTTCTCCCCAATCATAATTATTTAAATTATAATTAATTATTAATTAATGACACGATAGCTTTGTCAAATATTCTCCTTGGAATCTTACTCATCTAGGATTTGCTCTCGTGGTAACATCACAATCACTGGGAAATTTAAAAATAAATTATTCTCCAAACAATATGCACAGAGGAGACAATAAAATCATGTAATAAAGCTAAAAATTATTTCTAGAAAAAGGGTTAAGTAAATTACTAAAGTATTCAAACTTTCTTTAGTTTTTCATGTGGGTCTAAACACTAATTAAAATAAATTATTAGCTACAAATCTTGTAAGCTTATAATATTCTATATGTATGTATAAAATTGTCACATGGCAATTGTGCGGATATAGAACGGTAATGCGGACTGTCGACCGCCGACGATTATACAGTCACAGACATGAGATTTTGGGTAATGGGCAGACACATGTGGCCCATATTTTTAGGCTAATTTGACAAAAGCAGGGCGATTCATTTTTTTTTTTTTTTAAATTTTAACTAATAACAAGAAAAAAATTAAATTCCAGTCTTTTCATTGCAAAGATAAGTGGGATGTTTTGGCTAACTATGAAATTAATAAAATTTCTTTTTTTTAAAAAAAAGAAAAAAAAAAAAAGAGGGAAGAGTCGGGTTTGGATATGCACAAGTACAATAAAAAGGGTGTGGTGGCAAATGAAATTTCAAAAGTTAATATTAATTACCTTCAATTTGTCTGAAGATAATTTTTTTAAAGTAAAAATTGGAAATTGAAGATAAAAGGGGATGATTGGTTGGTTAGTGGGAAAAGTAAGGAAAAAAAAAAAAAAAAAAAAATGTATCGTATAGAGCCAATGGGTTCGTGACCTAGGAGTCTGGACCAGTGTGTGTAATGATGCATGCTTAGCTGTTCTCTCTTTCAAAATGAACTCTCTTTTCACTCTCAAACTCTTTCTTTCAGTTACAACTGCAAGCTTTGTATACACATAAATAAATATAATCTCCAAACACAAACAAAATCAACTTTAATATATATCATACCATATAACATTATTATATATTATAATTCATGAAAAAATTTTAATGCTGACCCACCTATTTCTTGATTTTGGACCCAAATGAAAATGAAGATATATACGTACCGTATTGCTTAGTCCAGAGATTAAAGTAAGGGAAGAGAGTGGAGGTGTAGTCGTGGGTGAGCGTAGTAGAGTGGTTGGGGCGAGAGTTGAGACGTTGGAGGCGGTGCATCTCCGGCAAGTTGCCGTAGAAGAGAGAAGGTGGAGGACCTCTGATGCCCTGCGTCTGCAGCTCTCTCTTCGCCCTTTGCAACTTTACCCACACGTAATGGACTACCAACCACCCCCACACGCCTATCACCACCCACCATAAACTTCTCCCTACACCTCCCTCTAATTCAACTACGCCTTCCCTTTCACTCTTATACATCTCTCTATATATATATATATATTGTACTTCTTTCTATATATATATATACGTATATACTAGCTACTGTCATACAAGGAGAAAGAGTAGAGAGGAGAGGAGAGGAGAGGAGAGCTTGGTTGTATGTATTATTGGGGGGTTGGGGTGGAAGGCAGCCATTTATATACACACGCCCAAACACACGTACCATATGCTTACATATACATGCATGTGTCGATGTATATAACACACCTTTTTGTCTTTCTTTTTTTTTAAAAAAAAATATATATATATATATATATTATAAATCAAACACTTTAATTTCTCTTTGCCCCCTACAAAAAATACATCTCCTCGCTCCACGTGGAGTATTCTACCACCGTCCACTTACAAATTTGTACTATTTGTCATCATTAAATTATTTTTAAGATAATGCGATTACAATAATAGCGATATTATATATATATATATAATATAATTACAACTCCATATAATTGCATATGTAACTATTTGCGGAACGCTTATATTATACGGTTAAAAATGATTTTTGATAAAATACCAAGAAAATGAAAAAGTAATAAATAAATTAAAATAGAAACCTCTAAATATTAATGCGTGCTATGCAAATTGCATAAACTTTTTCATTTTAAGGTGTTTTTGTATACCATGCAATAATAGTGATAGCTTCTTTAAAAAAAAAAATCATATTTTTAAGTAATTCAATTGAGAAAATTATTTTTAAATTTTTATATAAATGAGAAAAAAAAAATTATTAAGAAATTATTTAAAAAATATATATATATATATAATAAACAAATTTTGTTTATTATTAATTTAAAATATTTAAATAATTATTTAATTATTTAATATTAAGACGATGTCAGAATAAGATTCCATTTTTTCGAATTTCACTCATCAATTTAACTTTTACAAGAAAAAGACTAAAGTTATTTGAACTTTAAAAGATTAACGAAGTAAACTGTAAAATTTTGAATACAAAACTCATATATAATACATTTTTTCTCTTGAGACGTTATAAATAATCAATTTTACATCTATTAAACTTTTACTCTCTGTTTGGATAATGGTAAAATTTGATTCATTAGTGTAAGATATGGTAATGAGATAGCAAAATCATGTTTGTTTGCGGATTGTATGGTTACTTTAGAGTTTTTGATGATATTCTAAAAGCAAAACTTAAGCAACTTTTTAAAACTATCGATTTAACAGTTTTTGATGGGTTAACATTTTTGTTTCATTTATATCTTTATTAAATTTTTATAATTCTTATTTTATCATTGAAAAAACCTTTCTCAACAGCCCAACTTACTTCCTTTTTTCTTTTCTTTTTTTCTTCTCAATTTGTTTCTTTCTAATTTTTTTAATTTATAATTATAAATTAAAAATTGTAGTTTTAAATTAATTTTTTATACTAACTATGAAAAATAAATTTTTATTTTTCATAATAAATTTATTTTTTGATATTTTAAGAAAAAATTCAATAAAAATTACAAATTAAATAATTTTTCGAGTTAAATAACTTAATTATAATTTAAATAAATATTTTTTTCTTCAATATTAAGTACATTAAGACATGAATAATTTGGTAATTTGATTTAATATACAATTATATCAATCTATCAATTCAAATAAAACAGCTGTCATTACCATACATTAATATACTGTTTTCTCAAACATATTATAACTTATCAATTACCATACTGCACACTTACCATATATTACCTTACATTAACGAACTATCACAAAAATCATCTAAATAGAACATTAATAATCCATGTTCAAATTTTGGTCATGTGAGATTGTTTAAACATTCATTTTAATAAAATTTAAATATATTTATCGTTGATATATACGGTAATATAATGATTAAAAACTTTACAATTTATGTGAATATCATGAGTCAAAAAAATTACTAAAAATACTTGATTCAGCAATATCTTTTTTAACAGAATAATATTTTATTATATATTTTTTTAATTAAAATAGTTACGGCAAATTAATAAAATTTTATATAACTTTTATATTTATAAAAAATACAAAAAGACTTTATGCGTTACCAAACAAAAATGAATATTTTCTAATAACGACAGAAATTATTTGATGGTGTGTAAAAAAAAAAAAAAAAAAAAATTATAATAAGCATATTTTTGTGACCATGATGTATAATGTGAGGCGTTAGATTTTAGAGGTAAGGTTTAAATATTTTTTGTGAGCAGCAAGTGATGACATTTACTCCCATGATATATATATATATATATATTACTTGTGTTGGTTTGTTTCTTTCTATATATTTAATTTAGTCAGTTACATAACATTTCGTGCCTAGTTAATTCACATTTTAAAATAATATTAATTTACATCCTTCATTTCTTATTGCTGTCCAGTTAAATAGATAATGAATTGTGACATTAACGTAACAGATTAGCTTTAATGGAGGACACAGGACGTTAAGCTAGTATGGTAAGGACCAGCATGATTTGGACTTGACATAATATTTACATACATATACATTCACCTCAAAGCTTATGCCCCAGCTTTTCTTTGAAAGTGATCCTTCCAACTCATATATAATAATTATACATCGTATTATTTTATGTGAATAACAAAAATTAGTTGTATTTTAATGGAAATATAAGCAAATTATCCTATTATGATTTTTAATAAAAGGTCTGCAAGATGAATGAAGTGTTATGGGCAAAATATATATATATATATATATATATATAAAATTACATAATTATAATTTCAGAGTTTATATAGTCAATTTAATAAATAAAAAAAAAAGTCAACACCAAGCATTTATTCGTATTCAATCTATTTTCTTTAAGATTACCAGAATGGACATGGTCATTATCTATATACGCGTGCGTGCGCGTCCCACTTAATTTTCTTAATTAAGATAATTGTCATTTGTAACTGCAACCACTAATTTCTTTCTTTTTTTTTTTTTTTTACCTATGATTATGGACAAGTGATCCAAATAAATTTTGAGAGGGGATGACTTTTTTTAAACTAATGACTAAGCCCTGATCTCTCTCCAAATTATTTCAAAGCACATTTAAGATTATTTATTTAATGTTTATAAATAATTTTAATCACTTTAGGGAGAATAAATAAATAATATACAAGTTATTTTTTTTACGGAATTTAAATATATAATTTATTTATTTTAAAATAAGAATATAATTATTTTAATTAATGTAAAAGCATCGTATTCTTTTCTTTTTAAGTACACGTATTCGAATAACCTCCGAATAATTTATTATAACTTTTTATTCAATTAATTTTTAAATTTTTAAAATTTAATCAAGTTAATTCTTTTTTAAAATAAAAAATGAGATGTCTATTTTGATTTAGTCATAAATATTATTAATTTATACAGAAATCATTTACACATTTATGCTTGTAATCCACGTGAGAAAATCTGAATTTCTTCAATTCTTATTTACTCGTTTATTTGTATACAAAATTTTAAATCTTTAACCAACTCCTCTGTATCTTCTTTGCCCAAAAATTTTCATCCTACCATTTATTCTTGACTAATATTTTGTTCAACATCAAACTCTTTCTTACATGGTTCTGCACAAATTCTTTATTTGACAAAATTAGAAAGTAATAGAACAAATTTAGAATACATAAAAAAAATAAAAAAATAAAAAAGTATTATCGTACGGTATGAGTTCCTACTTGTTTGTGTAATTTTCCTCTAATTCCTCTCCATCCAAACATTCTCTCAGCAATTAATACAATTTTTTTTTATTTATTTATTTAGTTTTATGTAGTCTTTTGTAAAAATGGTAGAGGTCAATATCAAATTCCAAAACTCGGATAAGAAATTAAAGTATGTACGCATAGAGTCAGTCGCAAATCAAATCAAAAACTTGGAAAATGGAGATTACGTGTATGTTATAATATGCCATTAATATTTATGAGGTTGAAAATGAAAAATACCATACTTTAATAATTCTATGAAAATACTCCCCTCTCTATAATCTACCAATTATATATATATATATATGTGTGTGTGTGTGTACTTGTATCATCTAATTAACACAACAATAATCATATATATATATATATTCTTTTATATTTATCAACATCCATCCTTTTCCTTTTATCGTTTTATCTTCTTTTGATGATTCCTTTTTTTTTTTTTTTAAGTTGGTCTTCCTAATGAATGTAACAGTTGAAGAACACCTACCTACACATACTGTCATATACCTAAACCTCATTAATATATAGCTTAATAAATTTTTTAAGGAACTAATTATTTACACCACATAATTAGTTCCATAGTTTAAAATTTTAATATATGCTGTTAGAAATTCTCTCTCTCTCTCTCTTTTTTTGTTTCTCCCAGCATATGCGTGACAGTGAAAAAACAAAATTCCAATAATTTTTCTTTTAATCAAATGCTTCTTCCACTTTTTAAAAGGTAAAAAATATTGGTTTTATTAAAACAATTTAATGGTTTAGAAGCATCTAAACTCATAAATTTTTCTTCTATTTAAAAATAAGATTTCCTTTCTTTCATTTTTAAAAAAAAATTCTGGATTTTAATACACTATACCCTCAATTAAGAATATCATTATTTAGAAATAAAACACAATCCATTTATCAGTAAATTTAGCATTTAAATCCATCCACACCTATTTAGAATCGCGATTGTTCCATTACTTCTCTCGTTTATTTGTATGTCAATTTGATTAGGAATTGATCGCCTTCTTGCGTTACCTTACCTTAGTTTGGTTTATTTGTTTGTAAGATCTTTTGTCATGCTTCTTTCTAGTACTAGATATTTAAAGGCAGGGAGTTAAAGATTTAGATTGATGCCAATTACAGAAAAATAGGTATCTATTTATCATGTCAATATAGTTACTAAGAGGAGGAGAGTAGTTGGTGAGAAGTAGAAGAAGGTGACTGCCCATCTAAATATATTTCCAAAATTTTATAGTTTGTCCATTCCTTATGTTTTATTTAAGACTCATTTTAAAAATTTGGAGATAATTGAACTTAGTAAACACGTGTGTGAAAATGATTCAAAATTTAGAAATAATACATAACTAATTATTGTAATAATTAAAATATACAATAAGAATATAGTCAAAAGTACAAATCCAATATTCCTCTCAAAATAATCTTACATGTGTAGTGGATCATATCCTTGAATGTGTAGATATATATGGTTAGTGAGGAATTTATGGGATTGAAGATATAAAAATAGTGTACATGCATTGGCTGGACATTCATTGAACTTAAAATTAAGGTTGCATATTATTTGCGGTAGTGGTGGTTTGTGCGGTCCCGATCAATTCACAATTCACACTGAATGAAAATGCATGTGTTGATGGTGACGCAAACCCACTATACACTTTCCCAGTGCCTTTCGTATTCCCAAAACCCCTCTCTCCAAATTTCAACACCTTCTCTAATTTACCTACAAATATATATATATATATATATATACTCGCACGTATACATTCATATATTTCCAGTTTAATTTAAGTAGTTGACGTACATAATGTTGTTTGCTTCGCTTTTCTTGAATCAATTTGATTATTAAATTAGCATATGTGCTTACATATATAGTCCGGAATTAATTGAGTCCCTGGTTTTAGCATATATAACTTCTTTTCGAGGCAAATACGTACGTAATTAATTGCTTCACAAATGCCTATATTTCTAATGACAAATTGTACACGTTCTATGTTGTCTTAATTAAAAAATAATAATAATAATTTTAAACAAAGGGTAAAAAGAATTACCCATGACCGTTCAATTTTTTTAAATATTAAAGAGAAGAAGAAAAAGAAATTTACAGATGTCAAAGAAGATTACTGGGAGTTTGAAAACATGGGTGTGCCCCCATTTTTGTTTTATATTTTGTCAAAGTGTAACAGTTGAAAAATGGTTCCCCTACATAGACAGAGACAGAGACAGAGACATGACAAGCTAGTATATATAGTGTAGTTCACTTTTGATTTTATGCAGAGTCTGAGTGAAGAAGATGAGGTTTTTACTTTTGAGATAGAATCATTGTGTTCACCATCTTCCCAACTATCAACCATGGAATCTAGTTATGGAAAGCAACCAACCCCTACTCCTCCTATATTTATATTTTCTATTTAATCATATGTATATGTATATATTATTGGTAAAAGACACGTGTCATGTGGGTCTAATTATATACATGCATATTTTCCACACATAAAGTTTGTACAGCCCTGCCTTATTCCACTACTACTACTACTCCACGACCTATATCTTTCCAAAAGCCACAATTCGTGCACAATCAACACAAGACAAGGCCCCCATTACATGTAGAATTGATGTTGTCTACACTTTCAAATTCCTTCTTCATCTTATTCTTCTTTTTGATAGAGTTGTCGCTGACATCTAATTATATTTCCTAGCTACCATGAATCTATCCACTCTATCAACCCTTTCCATAAAGATGTGAAAATGCTTCTCACTAACTCCTTTCTTTTCAATACTTTTTAGTTTTCCTCTTCATAAATTTATCATATTATATTATTATTATAGAACTAACATAGGTTAAATTTAAATAAAATATTATAAAATTATGTACTTGTAAATATTTAATTTACAAAATAGAATTGTGTTTTTATTTAAGTGATAATAAAATTATCTCAACATTAGTCAATACCACATGATGGATGTTACTCCTTCATTCACTTTACTATTCAACATTTTTAATTCTTTTTCAACAAATGTTTACTAATATTTTCTTAAACATTATTTAATTAACACGCTACTTAATGTGAACAAAGAAGAGCTAAGACACATTAAATTACATAAGATCCTATGAACAAGATGAAACTCAAGCTCACGTGGAAGACCACATGGGAGTGATGGTAATATGGGAGGTTACATGGAAGCTCACGGCCTCAAGAGGAAACATATGGAAGCTCATGGCTTTATGAGCTTAAAGGGCTGCAATTCAGGCCTCATAAAGCATATAAGTTATGGCTTGGTCCATTTAAGTGGGAGAAAATATGTAATTCAAGCTAAACAAAGTTCATATGAGATAAGTCTATGATGATCCACTTCAAGGTATATATGGGCTTTATGGATGGAGTACTACAAGAACATGAGCAAATAAATACAAGAGAGACTTTTAAATTTATGTTAAGGGATAGATCCATGAAGAATGGAGGGTTGCGTCAAACTTTGAAGGTCTTACGAAGGAAAAATCATGCTCACCAAGTCAAGGAAGGAATTGGCCTTTAAAGTGTTTAAAAATCTAAAAAACCCAAGTAACCAAGAGTTTTACACGTTATGGACTTGTAGAAAGCCATTTTTTCAAGATTTTTTAGAATTAAAATCGAGCCGTAATGTGTCTTAAAGCTTAAAGACACTCGACTAAGTAATTATCTAAATGATAGCCATCATGAGTTATCAAAATCTTAGACTTTTGGACAAATAATCTCCTAACCACTCACTTTTCTTATTATGAATAACTTGGGTAGAATTATAAAGTATATTAAGCACATGGAGGATCAAGAATTCTCATTTTATAATGATATGACAAATTCACTCATGATAACTCATTTAAAAAAAAAAAAAATCATAAAGATTAGGGAGTACTTGGATTCACACATGAGAAATTTGCTTTCGTGTAAAAGAATTTTTCTCATACTTTATCTTATCACAAACGAGTAGTTTCTTCTCAAAAGTTTTATCTATATACAACTCATGTTAATTCATCCAAAAATGAGTCCTATAGGTATAAGAAGTCGACCAACAAATATCCTAAAAAGGTTACACACAATCAGTTATCAAAAAGAGTCATTAATCCCTTGAACTCTCAGGTTTTTTTTATTCATTTTACAAATGGGGAGAGTCTTATTAAAGTTTAGAGCATGTTTAACATGCAAAAATAAATGATTTTATCCAATAAAATCTGGTTGGGATTCCAAATCCTCAAAGTCACCAACTTGGATACAATCTTCGCCACACATTCTCTTAATCAAGATGTGAAGTTCAACTTCTAATCAAATTTGGAATCAAGAGTTCTTATCATGATCGAATATCACTCAAACAAAATCATCTAATAAGTCTTTTTTATGTATTCTTCTCAAATCCGAGAATTCAATGATAAAGATCAAAGATTATAGACGACCACACACACACACACAAAAAAAGAGTCTTAATTTATTTTATATTGTTATTGTTTAAAAAGTCAACGTAATCTTTAAGATAAGTATTTATGAGTTTAATTTATATTACATTTCTTATGACCTACATTTATAAATAGGTCTAATTCATTAGTTATAATTTATATCGAAGTTTGAGATCACTAAAATTAAAATGTTTTATTTTTTATTAGCCGTTGGCTAAATTGCTCTTTAGGAAAGTTTCTTTAGCTTTCTTATTGAATGGAGAATTGATGTCTACTTGTAGTGTTTTCATCAATTTCTTTTTGAGTTAATTTTGATTTATCAAAATATTTTTTATAACATTCTAATCAATTAATTTATCTCAATTATCTTAATTATAATTACAAGTTTATTGTGGGTTAAGTCGGGAGAATTTTTTTAGGGAATAAGTTTTTATACTAATGTGTATATGTGAATTTTTGATCACATTGGTTGATCATCATATAATGAATCAAAGAATTTATTTGTGATATGATAACCAGTTTTTAGGAGATATATATAGTCAAGCATTATAAAAATATATATGTTTACATTTATGAAATTTGTAGATTAATTGATTACCATTATGTTTTAAAAATTCTAAATTTTTTGGAATAATTTACTTCTAAATTTGTATATTTTAATTACAAAAAAAAAAATGAAAAATCCATCTAAAGTGATAAAAGTTAAGTTTATGTTGAAATTTGAAGTAGTTTAAATTTCATTAATTTTGATTGAATATAAAATTTGATACTCTAATTCAACATTGAATTCCATATACTCATCTCATATCAACTGTAACAGCCCCGGAAATTTAAAATGGAATTTTATATTCAAAAATATCAAATGCGGAAGCGAAGTCAAAATTTGAATAACATCCCTTACACGAAAACCAAAAACGTGCTCAAAATATAAAAGATTAAACTACCTAAAGGGGAAACTTGAAAGTAAAAACTACGAATGTGACTACGGAGTCCTTAGGCGTCCCCTTCGTCGTCCTCCTGCGGAATCGGCTCGGGAACGATGTCCTCTTGATCTGAAATGATTAAATAAGGAATGAGCTACACTAGCCCAGTAAAGACATCACGATATCTCACCGTCACGGAGGTAAAGGTGGGTAGAAAACACAAAAGACCAATGGAGCATGATTTACGACAAATCCTTTTATTAATAATAAAACCTTTACCATCCACTTACCTCGGTGGAATTTATAAAACAATATACGAAAGCAATAACATTATCATAATCATGGAATCATATAAACTGTAAAACATAACACTTATCACGCCTTTTGTAATTCAATCATTATACAACATATCTTTTCCTTATTTACCAGCCTACTAATATCCGTGGGGGTCCATAGGGGTCCCGCTACCCGTTAACCTTTAACATTCGTCATCGGATTCCAGGGCCGTCCCCATACCCCGTCCGGTATGGGCGCCAAAATCATAAACCTCAATACCCCGTCCGGTATGAGGGTGAAACGGGCCGTCCCCATACCCCGTCCGGTATGGGCGCCAAAACCATAAACCTCAATACCCCGTCTGGTATGAGGGTGAAACGGGCCGTCCCCATACTCCGTCCGGTATAGGCGCCAAAACACACAAGATCTCCATACCCCGTCCGGTATGGGAGACCACAATCCCGGTAGGGTTCCCTACGGACCCGGTCCGTCCACCATCTCCCAGGATATCTAGTCGGGCTGAACACATTATATAATTTCCATTCACATAATCTTTCATTCTCCTTTTCCCTCAGTCAGCATTATTAATCACATACAAACAAGCAAAACGATAATTTATGCTAAGCAGACAACATACAGCATCAATATCCCGGTCATTTAATCCATAATCAATAAAACAGTAAAACATGCACACGAAACTATAAAATGAAAACATCGAACCTCATGCTACATTTAAAACTGTAAAACATGCCAAATAACAGTTAACCAACAAATACACTAGACTTGGGCTCCATTAGCGACCTTAAGCAATTTCACACATTCGTTGATTCATGAAATACCGTTTTATCATTTATTGAACTTTAAAACCGTGATAGGAAATAGGGTGAGGGGTCCTTACTCGTTTCGGGGTCCGAACACGGCTTCACAGTGCGCTTGCAGGCTGTCCCTAATTTTCCCTGAATTTTCATCGGGGAACTGAAACGCACTACTGGTACCTGCACGTGTTCCAAAAAAATCCCAAATTAGGCCCAGGGCCCCTTTCGGCCCTAATCGCAACTCCGGCACGGCGGCTCCGCCGTGCTCCGGCGACGGCGCCGCCGCTGGCGGCGGCGATTCGCCTCGAGTTGGCTGTTTTCGGCCGTTTTCGGTCGAATTCGGCCACACTCGCATCGGTCCCTGCGAGAAAACAACCCTAGGATCCTCGGGGGGCCAAAAAATCACGGAAAAACGGAGCTTACCGGCGGCGGCGCTCTCGGGTGCGGCGGCTCTCCGGCGAGGTTCGTGTTTTGGTGATTCGGCTCCGGTCAACCTGTAGAGAAAAGAGTGGTGATCACGGTGATATAAAAATTGCATCAAACGGAGGCCGGGAAGGGCCTCATCGGAGGCAAAAATCGAGAAGGGCGCGGCAGCGCCGCTGGGCTTCGGCCGTGCATTCCGGCCGTTTGGCCGGGATTTTGGCTCCAATTTGGCCACATGAGGAATCAACGTGGAAAAACGAGTCGGGGGTACGAAATTTACCTCGATCGGCGGTCGGAAGTTCCTCCGGTGCGACGGCGGGTGGCGGCGGCCGGCTTCTGGTTCGTCTTCTCCGGCGAGTGGCAGGCGGCTAGGGTTTGTGGTCTGGTGTGGGGGTTCTATTTATAACCCCTTGCCTTTTGATCTCAGCCGTACATTTTGTTTTAATCTGGACCGTCCGTTTTTGATTAAATCTGGGCCGTCCGTGCGTTTAAATCTGGGTCGTCCGATCGCGCCCACGCGGATCGCCAACGTGGCCCTTTTTGAAACGACGTGGTTTTGCCACGTGGCAGGTCCCGGTTGGCCGGGACTGCTGACCGGGCCTGCTGACGTGGCTGCTGACGTGGCCCTTTTTTTTTTTTCCTCCTCGGTCCGGGCGCTACATCAACCTTATACCATTTACTTATTAAAGAAATAAAAAAACTTTATACCTCTCATAACTAAAATAAATATAATTTTGTAAATTAATTTCATACAAATTTATGAATTTGTTGTTTACAAAACCTATGAAAAACTGAAAATACAATATACAAGTGATCTTTTACAAAAAAAAAAAAAAAAAAAAAAAAAAAGAAAATTAAGCATCGGGCGGTTTTTTAACCCCCTAATGCGAAAACAAGAGAAGAATAAAATTTTTGAAATTGAAAACTTTCACATATGCAGGCTGAAAGAATTAGATTGGGCTTTACTTCATTTTATTGTTTTCAAATATACCTGTCTAGGCCCATAATTCCCAGGCCTTAATCAACTTGCTTTCCTGATTTTTTTTTTTTTTACTTCGTATATTATTTAATCGAAGGGAGGCGGAGGCCAAGGCAGTGCCCCGTATAAAAGCCAAAGCCCTAAACGAGACACGAGAACGAAAGGATATAGAACTGTGCAAAGCTGCTAGGGTTTCTCTTTCCTGTTGCCTGCTTATACTCGTAAGGTTCACATCTTCAACATGTTGCAATGTTTATGTGCTAAATTGTTGTGTAAAATTTCTACTCTCTTTTAAATTTATGCTTTTTCTTTTTTTTAAAAAAATATTTGGTTTCAGAATCCCTAAGCAAACTTTGATTTTCCTTTCCCAGCTGCCAAACGCGTATTTCCAGTTTCTTCTTTGGGTTTATATTCGAAATTAGCAAGATAGGTTTTAGATTGGAGATCTCCCATTTGATCCCTAGAGAACGTGAACATTTTTATTCTCCTGTTAGAAAAAATTGTTTTCCTCTATATATCTTCTACTGAAAGGTATTGAAGCATGTAGGTTAGGAAAAGGAAAATATATTAGTTTTCTGTTTAGTCGACATTCCTAATCATTGTTTTCAACTAGGAGTTTGCATATGGTTCTGTCTTTATATTGTTTTGCTGTGGTTAGAAATCTTAGTTCCTTCATCTTCTATTGTGTATTTTTAACAGGTGAATTTGAAACAATGTCGCGAGTGTACGTGGGTAACCTGGACCCACGAGTCACTGAGCGAGAACTTGAGGATGAGTTTCGCGTGTACGGAGTTATTCGAAGGTAAAAATGGATCTTATTTTCTGATTAATACTACGTGCTTTGTGCCATGAAACTTGTTTCAACAAACTAAGAGTTTGTCCCGTGGGTGCTACCAGCAGAAAATCTTTTTGAGTATGTTTGTTTTCAAGGAAGTACTTGGCGACAGCACTGTTGTAATTGTAATACTTAAACAGAAACTTATGAATGCCCTCTGTTAAATGCCAAGTTAGTGGGTTACAATCAATGGCCTAGCAATTTTCTAGTTGGCAGTGTGTTTTCAAGTAGTGGAGGCAGATTTGTCTATGCTTTGTTGCTGTTTCTGCCTTATTTTTCAATATCTTTTACGCTTTGTATGCAGTGTGTGGGTTGCTCGAAGGCCACCAGGCTATGCCTTCATTGACTTTGATGATCCCAGGGATGCAAGGGATGCAATTCGTGATTTAGATGGTATGTCTGAATGTCTAATTACAATGCACCACTTATTCTCTTTTTGTTGTCATAATGAATAGTTTATTTTGATTTTATTTTATTTTTTTGAAATTATTTGATGTTCTTGGAAGTTGGTTATCTGTTCAAAGTCTCAGTTGTGTTTTTTCCTCATGTCTGTATTCATTCATGGAAGATCTTTGATAGAGAAGGAATAACTTTCCTTTGCAAAATAAACAGGTGTTGCTAGTGCAGTAGTTTATTCAGTTTCCAGACACCAATCACTTGTAAACATCCTATGGCCATGGTTATATATGATGTGAATGAGTTAGGTATGGGGAAGAATGTTGATAGGATATGAAATTTTGACACTTGAGCATTATGCATTTTCCCATTTCTTCGTCTTTTGAGACTGCGGTTATGCCATACATATGCGCCAAGTTCTTTTTTTGGGGTTAAAAGGTATGTGCCAGGTTCATTAGGAAATTTCCTGCTGTTCTGAACTAAAATCTGATTAAGAAGCTCATGAAAGGACCATACTGGAGTGGAACTTTTACTAAATTTCAATCTCATTTTGTTGAAATGCTAAATATTTTTGTTGAGTTTCCTGTGATATTCTGATCTTTTAAACTCTTTGTTATTTCCTGTGCTTGTTGAGTGTCTTTTGCTTTTTCATCAAGTATCGCTTTGGTGAATCTGCTGTTATGGGTGTGCTTGAGTTCATCTATTCTTTTCTTTTTAAAAAAACAAAACTTAAACATCTAACGGATTTTGCTGGTTTCTCTTGGTTGAAGTGACATCTTCTAACTGGATGATACTTGAAGCTTCCTTCTAAGTAGTTGCATTTTATGTTTGGGGTAGGCAAGAATGGCTGGAGAGTTGAACCTTCTCACAATTCAAGAGGTGGTGGTGGTGGACGTGGAGGAGGGCGTGGTCGTTCAGGTGGTTCTGATTTGAAGTGCTACGAATGTGGTGAGCCCGGTCATTTTGCTCGTGAATGTCGTTCACGTGGTGGCTCAGGAAGGCGTCGCAGCCGTAGCCCTAGGTACCGTAGGAGTCCAAGCTATGGAAGAAGGTAATGTTATTGACTTGTTCTGTTATTGCTAGCATCAATTTTAATGCCACCATTTATTGACGTATAATTTACCTTATTGCATTATATATGTTTTAATTTTGATTTCCTCCTAAAAGTTAATAGGTTGCATAAAGTGGCCATCATAAATTTTTAATATTATCTTCTGACACTCCTTATTTGAAGCAGGAGTTACAGTCCTCGTGGAAGATCCCCAAGACGTCGCAGTCCTTCTCCTCGTGGACGCAGTTATAGCAGGTCACCAGGATATCGTGGACGAGAGGAGTTGCCATATGCCAACGGGTGAAGTTTCTTTAGTAGCTTGATTTTAATTACTCTATTGGCGAAAGCTTTCACATTGAATTATAGCAATTAAGACCTTGCACCTATATAAGATCTAAATGAAATGCCTGACATAAGCTACTACACTGTGCATTATGCTTCGACAACATCTTTCTCAACCACATAAATACTTAATCTGGTGTGCTGGTGCACACACTCATCTCATTGGGACAGTTCTTTATTTCATATTATCACTGTGGGCTTTGCCTTTGCTTGCTGTTTCTCATTCAAAAGTTTTTACTGGATTTGCACAGAAATGGCTTGAGGGATCGTCGACGAAGCAGGAGCTGAATGTTGACAAGTGATGGTGTTGCTTTTGTTGAGATGATATGAAGCTTAAGTGTGTTTAGTATGTTTGAACTTCAGTAAGACTATGTTTTAATTGGGCGACGCCCCCAGCCTCATGAACCTGGATAAGTTAGTTTCTTTCTTATAGCTATGATGATTCTCTCTTTTATTTAGCTAAGAAGAGTAGTTGTATTTTCTTTATAGGAAAAAGATTTAAATTGTTACATACTTATTGAGAGACATAATTCCTAAGATCAGTGCTGAAAATCTATGCTTTTTCCTTTTTGTGTTGAGGTGTCTTCTGGGTCTCTGCTTCATTGGCTTTGTGCTTCTACACTGCCCTGGGGCTTCATTGTTTGCTGCCTGCTATGGGATCTTCAATTTTTGATGATTGTCGGTCCCAGCCGGCTTCATCTCTAGATGCTTCTGTTTGATTATCTCATCAGCTGTGATGTGACTCCTCCAAAATCTAGTGGCATTTCTTTTGTTTAACTTAAAAAGGGATTGAGGAGCTGCTTCAAACACTTCTGGCAGGTACTTTAATCTGTTCTACAGAAGTTTGGGGTTCCGTTTAAAATAATGTGCTCTGAAATGCTTAAAATCTCTGATGATTTGCGAACGTGGTAATAATAACAGAATTTGATTCTTCAAAGTTCGCAGGATAATGGTATGATTTCTTGCTTTACCTTTGCCTTCTTTTTAGTTGGGAGAGGGTCAGGTTTATTGAATGGTTTCCTGCAGTTAAAGGCTTTTCTTACCCCAACGCCCTGCTTGGTCATTCAGATGTCAGTGCAGTGGAAGGAATATGGAATACTTTCTGGTTGAATGGTTTATAGATTGATTTGAACCATCTTTTTTCGTTGTCATCATCCAAATGCAAGAGGTGAAATTTTAAAGTGCTAGGTATGCCCTTATTTGTGAGGTGAGAGTTACGGGGGAAGAACTAAGATGATCATTTTTGCTCCGTTTTCTAAGTTCAATTTTGTTTTTTGTTTGTTTTCTTTTACCCTTTTTGGGGTTTTATGAGGGAGGTGGAGGGTAGTATTGGTAAGGTGGATAGAGATACAAGATGAGAGCTATAGTCCTTTTATGGCCTCTTCTCATTTGAAGGTGGTTAAGATATTCTACCATGGGATTTGGTTTTGCTTCTGGCTTTATGCATTGATATGTTGCAAGCATGAGTTCCACGTCCTGTTTTGTTTTCTGCTGGGCAACCCGGATCTGGCAGCTACACGATTTTTGGTTAAAACTGCATTTTTGCTTGGAGATGATGTCTCTTTCAGTCGGCAAGGAAAGAATCTCAAGATTTTTGTAGTATCTGTAAAGCTAACTCAGCTTCTCTTGCTCGTTTCATTCTATTTTGTGAAATCTGGTTGTGGCTTGCAATTGTGCACCCTGAGAAGATGGTGTATTTTTCGTAACTAATAAAGGAGAAAAGAAAACCGAAGTTGAACAAATTGACTAGTGAAATAGAATAGAACCCTATTATTATTGTTAAAAACGAACGAGACGAAATGATTGGATGTTAATCTATTACCTCTACAAGCTTAAAGTGGCCAAAAAGTGTAGAGACAATTGGTTGTTAAGAATCAAATCGGTAATGATTAAAAGTTTTAATTTCATTTAGTCGTGATTGGTATTTTAATGGAAATCCTTAATTGTGTTATAGTGAGGCAGGCACCTGTCTTGATCAATAATATTACTCTTGCGGGAATCTGTGACATTACTTATTTCGTCTGCCTGTAAAATTGAAACCTTGCAATCTGATCGGAGAATTTTATAGGAAGTACGATTTTACAGTATGAATATAGACTGTTAATATTTAAATAAGAACAAAAATATAAAAAAAAAAATGAATTCATGAAATGCAGTTTAAAAATAAATAAAATTCTCATTTTGTGAGGAATTTTTCATGTTTCAAGATTTGCGTTCATAATCAATCAATCTAGTGTGTTATATTTAATTTTCTCATTAAAAGCAAAAAAAATAACTTATGATATCCTAACTGAGGAAAGAATGATATGTTTGTATTTATACATTGATATGTAAAGAAATAATGTATTTGTGTTCATACGCCAACTGTTGTGGTAAGTTTACAATTGGGGAAGTCGCGAAAATCTTGCCTCCGGAATGAATATAAAAATCTTTATATCAAAATCTTCTTCTGTTTTCTTTTCCTTTTTCCTTTTTTTGTTAATATATATATTTTTTTCTTTTATCAGCGCATTATACGCGGTCTTTTTAATTTTTTATTTATATAATAAATTTTTTAGTCGTCAATGATGACTCTCACGTTCTCCTTCATATTGAATGCTGTCTTCTAAGCAGTATGCTTCGAGTTCATCAACTCCCCCCCACCCAAAAAACAATATTAAATAGATGAATTAACGGCCTGCATCAGCTCCACGCTTCTTTTCCTTCATTGTTAGTTATTTGGTTTAATGGAAGTCAACCAAATGAGACAACCGTAAACTATCTCTTTCTCTTTCTCTACTTCTTCCTCTTCCTCTTCCTCTTCCTCTTCTTCTTTCTCTTTCCTTACCTGAAGCCTCACATTTCTCTCTCTGTCTGCCTCCGTCTTTCTTTCACATCTCAAAACGCCTTCAGCTTTCAATCAAGATGCGTTTCTTAAGGACGGCGATATGAACTCCACTGCTAAAATGGGGAATTCTCGCAGTCCCTTTTTTAATATCGCTGTTTGGATCTCTCATTTATGTCACAACATTGTTTAGTACTTGTTTCCTTCTGCTACATTCTCAAAAATGGACTTCAAGAAAGAGAGACTCGTCAGGTAATTCTCTACCATCTGCTCTCTCTCTCTCCTTTCTTCATATATGGTTATAAGATGAATGGCTTTCCCCTCCGATTCCCAGGTTCCACAATGATGAAAAACGGAATCCCCAACTTTCGTGGGAAAAAAATGGCGCTGGTCAGCTAGACAAGCCCCTGCCACTATACAAAGTATCGGCTCCTTTACTGAAACCTGAAGGAGTTGTCATCAGTGAAAACACTAAACCGAAAAAAATTCCAAGGTTCGGAAGGTTCAAGGTCTTTCCAGAGAACCACGAGCCATTGAGGGGGCAGATTCTTGATCCGGCCAGTGATATTTTCTTGCAATGGAACAGGGTTTTCCTCTTCTGGTGCTTAGTGGCCCTGTTTGTTGATCCATTGTTCTTCTACCTCCCCTCGGTGGTGACCAATGCGAAGTCTTCTTGTATGCAAAGTGATTCGAAATTGGGGATTGTTGTCACTTGTTTTCGGAGTTTCGCAGATGCGTTTTATCTGTTGCACATGTTCATTAAGTTTAGGACAGCTTATATATCGCCTACTTCACGGGTTTTTGGGCGGGGTGAGCTTGTAAAGGATCCCGAGCTGATTGCCCGGCGGTACCTAAAGTCGGACTTCCTAATAGATCTGCTGGCATCACTACCTCTACCCCAGGTACTTTCTCCAATTTATTTGCGGCCTTTTGGGTTATTATTACTTTGATACATCAGTGATTATTCTACGGTTATATGCCGTCTGGACATGATCAAGATTCTTTCTTGAGAGAGAGAAATAACAATTGGTTGATTTCTTTTTCCTTTTGAAGTGTCATTAAGAGTTAAAAAGAAGGGGCACAGATGTTTTAGTTCATCTTCACCCTCCATGTTTGGTCGTTCACAATGTAGAAAACAAATTGCCAATTTTTACTAGTTGAATGTTTCCTTCTTAGGTAACAATTTCTGTATAATTGAGTTTACATGTTTCCCTGGGTTTCTGACGGTTAGCTAAGTGATCTCAAATTGTGAGAATATCCTCATAGCTCGAAGTATTATTGCATATCTCTGCTTTCCACAATGATTTTCTTGATATTGGTGAAGAGAAAGTAACAGAAAAAATTTGCAAAAGTAACAGAAAAAATTTGCACTTTTGCTATTTCTTCTTTTGGCAGATTGTTATCTGGTTCATCATTCCGGCAACTAGAAGCTCCCATTCCGATCATACCAACAATGCCCTTGTCTTGATTGTTCTGCTCCAATATTTACCCAGATTATACCTGATTTTCCCTTTAAGTTCTCAGATAATAAAAGCAACTGGAGTGGTTACAAAGACTGCCTGGGCTGGAGCCATATATAATCTCCTGCTATACATGTTAGCTAGTCATGTACGTAAATTCTTACCCGCTTTAAGGAAACTTACTGACCCTTCAAGTAGGCTCGTTTTGAACCAGATTTCTGTTGTTGTAGGTATCAGGGGCATCATGGTATTTGTTGTCAATTGAGCGCCATGCAACATGCTGGAAGTCTGAATGCAGAAAGGAGTTTACTCCTTTGAAATGCATTCCCCATTATTTGGACTGCGGCACATTAAGCGACGGTGGCCGCAAGCAATGGGAAAACACTACTGTTGTATTTAGAAATTGCAACCCTGCAAATGATATCAGCTTCAACTATGGCATATTCGAAAATGCATTGACAAACAATGTCCTTTCCTCGAAGTTTATTGAGAAATATTTATACTGTTTGTGGTGGGGCTTGCAAAATCTGAGGTATGTTTTTATGGATATGCTAATATGATAAATTTGCTGCAATTACAGTTTGACTTACGCATGAATTTTAGATGAAATGTTTGAGCATTTGTTTCTGCATACTATTTGAGGTTACAAACTTCGACCGGAACAATTTTTGCAACATGTGATATTATAATACTAATTACTTGTAGCCTATACAGGATTTTAGTTGGATACATGTTTTTAAGGAATGGATTCCCTGTTAACTAGAAACGCTGATGGAAAGTGTTACTGCATAAAATGGTTCTTTTTTCTATTTTTTGATGCGCCTATTCTGCTATCTTAATTTTCAGTTCCTATGGCCAGACTTTGTCTACAAGCACCTTTGTTTGGGAAACCTTGTTCGCCATACTCATCGCCATACTGGGTCTGGTTTTGTTTGCTCATTTAATTGGAAACATGCAGGTATTAATGAAACTTTATGCTCTTAGCAAAGTGTTATTTAACCTGTAAATGCCCATACGTATAACCTGAAATCAACTATTGTCTATGACTTGATTGATGCTAGGAGTGAAACTTAAGAATATTTTTAGACTCCTAAAGTTTGTTACTTAATTACAGACATTCATATTTGTTGCTTCTATAAACCCAAGAACCTATTTTGTTTAAAAAATTGCGCATTTTTCACTTGTCTTTTAGCACTTATTAATTTATATAGATACCCAATCATCACGGACTATAATTTTTAAAGAACCGGAAAAATAAATGGAAGAAAAGAAAACATTAATTGTAGCTTCCTCTGTTTCCTTGTTGATATTTATTGACCACTCTGTTGTGACTCATCCATTTAAACCCATCTGTTTTGTTAGACTTACTTGCAATCCATCACTGTGAGACTTGAGGAATGGAGGCTCAAGCGAAGAGACACTGAGGAGTGGATGAGACATCGCCAACTCCCTCAAGATTTGAGAGAGCGAGTTAGAAGATTTGTCCAGTATAAATGGCTTGCAACCCGCGGAGTTGATGAAGAATCAATCTTGCGTGGCTTACCTACAGATCTCCGTAGAGATATCCAACGCCACCTCTGCTTAGACCTTGTTAGACGTGTAAGTTCTTAGCATAGTCAACCTTTGTTTATTATTTCAGATTGGATTGTTTATATTGACCTTTAACTTTCCTCTTTTGCAGGTCCCTTTCTTCTCACAAATGGATGATCAGCTACTAGACGCCATATGTGAGCGCTTAGTTTCCTCCTTATGTACTCAGGGAACTTATATAGTTCGTGAAGGCGACCCAGTCACAGAGATGCTTTTCATTATCAGAGGGAGACTAGAGAGTTCAACCACAAATGGAGGTAGGACAGGTTTCTTCAACTCAATTACTTTAAGACCAGGTGATTTTTGTGGAGAGGAACTGCTTGCTTGGGCCCTGCTCCCAAAATCTACTATCAACTTGCCTTCCTCCACAAGAACAGTGAGATCCCTTGTTGAAGTAGAGGCCTTCGCATTGCGAGCAGAGGATCTCAAATTTGTGGCCAACCAGTTTAGGCGTCTACACAGCAAGAAGCTGCAACACACCTTCCGTTTCTACTCCCACCACTGGAGGACGTGGGCAGCCTGCTTCATTCAGGCTGCTTGGCGACGATACAAGAAGAGGATGATGGCCAAGACCCTTAGCAGTATAGAGTCTAGAATGGTTGATGAACAAGTGAGTGGTGGAGAAGAACAAGAGAGTAGTACTGTTGCACCGTCGCTTGGTGTCACAATACTGGCTTCTAGGTTTGCAGCAAACACACGAAGAGGAGCTCAGAAAATCAAGGATGTTGAGATGCCCAAGTTACAAAAGCCTGACGAGCCAGACTTCTCTGCAGAGGCAGATGATGAGTAGTTCAGTTCAGTTCAGATACTACTTACTAGTAGTATGTTACAAGTCTATCACGGGAAAGATCAAGTTACAGTATTCGGTCCCAAAGAGATGCACCATTTAAGATAGATTTGTGTTACTAAACGTGCTTAGTACATATACAAACCCAGGTATAATATTATTCTCATGGTAGGTGAGATTAACTAGAGAATCTCATAGGTGTAGCTGTTTTCAGTCTGTATGATATTTGTCGTTTCCTACTCCATACATAGTTTCTCATGTGGAAAAACAGGATTCTATGATGTAGTTTGATCACAGTAGATGGCCGAAAGAGGCATCGAGTTTTCTCCCTTTTGGGTTATTGGATTGGTATGAAAATATATATATATACACACGCACACACACACACACACACACACACATAATTATTTTGTCCTGGTCTTATTTTTAAAGTTCATCTAGTCTTAATTTTATTTTTTGGTTAAAGGAATCTCAAGGAGTTTTAAAAGATTTGGTAATATATTTGAAATGTAAATGATTTCGAAGTTGGTATGAAGTATAAAATAAATATCTTTAAATTTGTTGTATATCTTTATTATGTGTATATTACTTTTTATTGGGCTAAATGATATCTAACCAAATAAACTGGTTACGGAACAGATTGTTGATAAGAACATTTGATGAGTCGTATTTTGGAGTCAATTGTTGGATTGGATTTTACGCGAATTTTAGAAAAGCTGAAGTTGACTTCGTCTTCACTCTTCTTGAGCGCCGGAATTCCTGTGAGAGTTTTCTTTCCTATCTTTAAATTGCGTTAATAGCGCCACATGTTGTCAAAATATGGATCATATCCATCTAAGAACATGGATTGAGTTTAGTTGCATAGGCTCATATAGACATATATATATATATATATTTCTTTTTTGTATATATGAAGTCTACGTCTGTTTTTTTTTTTTTGTTTTTTTTTGCACATGTTCAAGCTTCTTTTTCTCATTCTAAAGATACAAGATTTGAGAGATAAAAACCCTATTAAGGTTTTCTAAATCCTCGTCCATTTTCATTCTTCCTCTTCCTTTTTTGCCCCTTCTGTCTTTCATCCTGTGGATCCTCCTTGACCTTTCTTTCTTTATTCTTTTTTTTTTTTTTAAAAAAAAAACTCATTGTATTAGAGTTATGATTCAAAACAAAAAATCAAATCAAACCGCAAACTTAGCCCCTCATCAAGATCTGTCTTTCTTGATTGAATTTGTTATCGATTATTCTATCCAAATAATCTGTACTACATCGAGACAAATGAAAACTCAGGTGTATTACTCGTAACGTAGTTATTATATACAAGCAACTACCACACTTGAGCAAGATCCATGAAAAATATACTATAAATAAAAAATAAATTAGGGTTTATTAACATAAGTTTGAAAGAATCAACAGATCTAGGTAGCCTATTTATGGAACACTAGCTGCATTGTAATGATATTGTTGTTATGTAGATACAAAATATTTTTTCGGTTGACATCGAGTACAACACACTCTATGCAGACACAACTTATTAACTCTGGATTGAGCTAAAATGAAGATATACATAGTAAAATGCTCACAGAATCTACAAGATAAAACATATTATAACTAACCTTATGTAAAATTAAGATATTATAAATATTTATTTTTCAATATTGAAAGCCTTATGTGATGCATTGTTGAATTATGAACCAATTTTAAACTATACATGTGGAGGATTGAGAACAATAATCGAATATCAGCAGAGAGACTGAATAATAGGATTCTTCATAGGACTAAATGAGTCATATAAAGTCATCAAAACGTAAATATTATTGATAAAATCTTTTCCTACCCTAAATGAAGTATATTTCATTGTCCAACAAAAGAAAAAACATAAAGAAATCTTGTTGGATAGTTCAATCAAGAGAGTTTTGATTTTCAATGCTAGGAAATCAAATAAGACAACTAAGTGATCTAGTTTAAATCATGAGAGATATTATTATTTTTATCATAAGATTGTAGGTAATTTAATTGAACCATGCTTTAAGGCCACTTTGAACTCCTACTACAGCATGCCCAAACACACTACAAAAACTTGCATGAAGTAGCATGGATAGTTAAAGGGACACAAGCTTCATGGAAAAATCAAGTCATTGAGAGTTAACTAAGTCTCCACATCTTTCACACATAATAGCAGTGTTGAAAAACAACATGTCATCACATAAAAACCCTATGCAAAATTGATGCCATTATTGGAACATAATCATTCTTCAATACATCTTGTACAATCATCTTCCACTCCTTGTCAAGACCCTAATATGTCTAGGTTCTCTAATATGTATCATTATATCTCTACTCATTCATATAACCCAAAAAAGACACAATTATTTCTTGGATTATCAATACTGGTGCCTCAAAACATCATATCTACCCCGCATTTATATACAAGAATTACAACAAACACTTTTTCTGCAATTGTCTTATCAAACAATGATAGAATAAATGTTTTCCATGTTAGAACCATAAAGATAACCAATATGTTAGTTCTCCATAATGTTTTATGTGTTCTATATTTCAGCTTTAACATTATATTTGCTAGAAGATTAGGTTAAGAGTCAAAACGTTGTCTCATTTTCTCACCATAATTTCGTGTTATATAGAATCTTTTGACTTGGAAAACAATTAGAGTGGGTGAAATGAAACATGATCTTTACCAATTGGAGCAACATGAAGTTCCTTTCTTAGAGCGTTACCAAACCTTTTATGTCGCAGTTGTCCCTAATATGAACCAATATGAAGTTTTTTTATCTTTGCCGTTACTGCCTTGGACACTCTTCATTACTTAGGTCCAATTTTCTTATAGATAGGATACAAAGTATAAACCTTATTATGTTTATTCATTTGTTAAACTTTGTATACTTCTATTTCCTGTTCGTCAACATAAGTCTAAACATTTTTTAATCTCATATATTTTGACATTTAAGGGTCTTCTAATGAGATCTTTCATGGTAGATATCATTATTTTCTTACAATCGTGGATGATTTTAATAGATGTACTTGAGTGTACAAACTTAGATCCAAATATGAGGCTGACCTTAGTTTGTAAATCTTTTACACCCTCATAAAGAATAGTTTAATACAAAAATTAAAACCATTCACAGCGACAATGGGAGAAAGTCTGAGATGAGCGATTTTGATGTGGAACCCTGAATCAACTAACGTGATCAAAATCTCTACAGTTAATCTAATATATAGAATCTTTAAACTCTCAATAAATCCTCTCTACTTGATATATATTCAAATTGTAAATGTCAAACTAGGTAGTAGGGATAAAAGTAGAATTGATTAAACGCCACAAGATGCAATCTTAATAAGTGAAATCAATTTAAGAAGAATTGATAAATCACCACAAGGAACTTCCTTTGATAAGTTGAATCAACCCAGTATTCGACAGGATGGTTGTAGATACCTTCTTAAAGAACACTCACACAATTAGAAAAAGTTAAAAGCAAACTGAAAATTTTATTAAATATTGAACTTGCTGTTACATGAAGGGTGGTGACCTCTATTTATAGAGTTTGTCATCTTTATTTGATTTAAACTATAAAATAAGAATTCTAAATCTAATAAGAATCCTAGTCCTAATCCTAAATCAAATTTCTATATGAAGAAACGAATTATCTATCAAATGAGTTACGTTGAGACTTTAGAATAAAATAGAATTGTAGAGAGAAAACATGAATAGATATTAAACGTATTAAATATTGTTAGAACCTGAAGTTCAAAAGTGGTCTCAGCCTAAAATACTGGAGTTATTTTCTCTTTACAATTGTATATTTGCTTAACAGAACTCCCTCATATGTCATTTATCACAAAACTCCACATGAACTACTATTTCAAAAAAAGCCAGCTTATAAACACCTAAGAGTTTTTGGGTGTTTGACTTTTGCCTTTACCTTAACTAACAACAGCCATAAGTTTGATCCTGAGGCAAAAAAATGTGGTTTTTTAGGATATTCTTTTGGTGTAAAAGATACAAATTTCTAGATATGGAGACAGGTAGGACCATTTCATCAGGTTTTCAACCAACAATGATGTCAATACCAATTTCTCTAATCCAATTCCCCTTTTTCCTACACTGAACCAAAACACACAAAAAACCTACCCCTCAGAGGATACAAATAAAGAATTTAACTCAAAGGGTATGCACTCTCACAATCATCACCTAGATGATACAGACAAAAGCACATCCTTTTACGGCCATTACTTAATAGAGAGGGAACCCATGACACTTAAAGACAAGATGACTACAATATTGATCCTTCTTACCCGATGAGAAGATTCACCATAATTAGAAGGCCTCCCTCCAATTTTGAAAGACTTTATATGTGAACATACTCCTGCTCCCATCACCCACTCACAAGTGTTTAATGAGAAGAAAGAATTGGTTAGTAAGGTTATACCCGTGTCTTATAGTACTTCATGTGCCAAACTTATTGATAAGTATAAAGGGTATGTGTTTTTCATTAACTCACAGAATTAACCCAATTCATATCAAGAAGCTTGTAAGAACTCTCATTAGGTAAAGGCTATGAAGAATGAAATAGATAAATTAAAGTAAAATAAAATATGAATATTCACTGATCTGCCACATAGAAAGAAAACTATAGAATTTAAATGAAGGATTATAATGTGCTCACTATGCGTAGCGGAAGATATAAAATAATCAAATATGATTTATTTGTATTTAAAAAATTATATTACAGGTCAAAGATCAAATCTAAAATACATATCACAATGAATTCTCAAATTAAAATTTTTCAAAAATATAAAAATTCTATGCATATTTACATCAAAATTGATATTTGATAATTAATTCTTTGATTAACGAAACACAGGAATAAACTGAATAATATATACGTTAAAATTTTCTCACAAAATTTTAACAAAATTGAAAGAACTAAATTCCCTCAATCTTTTATTTTTCTTTTAGTGTGCGGCTACAGGTTGTTTTCTTCTCCTTTTTTTTTTTGTTTATAATAGTGGCACCCTTATACATAAATTTATATATATCTCACATATATATATAAGTGGCATGGCTAATTGTCAAATCCTTTTGGACTTCTTCCTTTGCACGTCCAAACTAATTTGGGCGCTTTCTTTTTTCTAGCACCCAATTACATAAATCTCATATATATATATATGTATATATATATATATATATATATGTTGGCAATAGAGTTAGGTTCATAACCCAATTATATATACATATATATCTCATATATTTATGTTGTCTTTTATTATTATTATTATTATTTAATCAAACAATTTTATAAATTAATTTAATTCCAAATTAAATTTTACAATAATCTCTATTATTATAATAGTCACACATATTATATTATTATACTAATAATATAATAATCAATAAATATAAATATTAATTTTTTATTTCTCAAATAGAAATATTCAATTTGTTTCCAATGTTAATTATATTCTCAGTGTTAATAAAGAATATAATAATATTCTAATTAGATAAAAAATTTTGTTTATTTAATTATATATTTTTAATTTAATTATTAAATAATTAAAATAACTAATTAGTTTATTAAAAATTAGAATACTTGTTAGTGTGCGACCCTATAACTTCAATATTAAACTGATAACAAATTAATCAAACTAATTTACTAATCAAAGTTGGCGTCTAACAACAATTCTTAATGACCGGATAATATGAAATGTACAATTAATTATAAGTACCTGCTAAAGAATAATGTAATATTTCATCTACTATTATTTGTAATGCCCAATTAATTTTTATGTAATTTAAAATTAATTTAAAATTAATTTATAAATATGATTTTTTAATTTTAATTTAATGTAAAAATAAAGAAAATTATGTAAATGATGAAATTGAAAATAATTTTGAGAAAAAAGGGTGAAAATTTGGATTTTGAGAGTATTTTTTTTTAAAAAAAATCGAAAACCAAAGGTCAAAACGCAATTTAAGAAAGTTATATCATATAGGATGTCCAGTTAGCAGCCCCGATGAACCAGAACGCGTCGCGTACCAAGGGACACTGACGCGGTGCCACGTTAGCGATCCGCATGCCCGTGATCGGACGGTCCAGATCCGCTTCCACGTGCACGGACGGCCCAGATGCATGCACTTCCCAGATGCGATCAGACGGTCAGATTTAAACGTGATCAACGGTGTAGATCTACTTTCTATTTAATCGCGATTGGACGGTTCAGATCAAACGCAATGGACGGTCCAAATTAAAAGAAGACAGATATAAATAACCATTTTCACACCAAACCCTAACCCTAGCCGCCAGACACCCTCGCCGGAGAAAAAGAATTAGCCGTCGGGAAGGGGAGTCACCACCACCTGCTATCGTGCCGGAGCCACTTCCGACCGCCAAAAGAGGCAAAAAAAATTTTCTTTGCTCGTTTTAAACATCTCTATGGCCAAATTAGAGCCAAAAGACTGGCGGATTGGCCGAAAATTGCAGGCAAAGGTTGGCGGCACTGAAGGAGAAAATTTTAAAAACTACCTCCGATGAGGCCCTTTTCGATTCTTGTTTGACATGATTCTTTCATCATTGTAACCATCGTTTCCTCCTCTATAGGTTGACCAAAGCAAAACACGCAACTGCAAAAGTGAGCCGACGGAGCTGATGCACTAGAGAACCCCATCGCCGGTGAATTTTAGTTTTTTATTTTTTTAGCCAACTAAGGCCCCTTAATGTGTTTTCTTGCAAGGATTAATACAAAATCGACCGAATTCAGCTGAAAACAGCCGAAAACAGTTGACCCAAGGCAAACCGCCATTGCTGGCGGCAGCGCCGTCGCTAGAGCACGGTGGAGCCACCGTGCTGGAATTCTAGAATTGACTAAAAAGAGATCCTAGCACCGATTTTGGATTTTTTGAGATATTTGTAGGTACTTGTAGTGCGTTTTAATCCCCAAAGAAAAATTCAGGAAACCCAAGGACCGCCAGTAGGCGCAGTCAACAAGTTTTGCTTTTCGGGCATCAATTTGAGTAAGAATTCTTCACCTTATTCTTTGTTATGGAATTGAAGTCAAATTAACAATAATACGACATTTTATACAATTTAGAAAATATCTATAATTAATTACGGGTTACTAATAAACCCAGAACCATAAATTACTCTCTGTTGATTTCTGTCGCTTTATTTCACAATTTGAATGCATGATAATATCTAATTGATCGATTTTATGGTTTTGAATGCATGTATTGTTGCCTTATGTGACTACTGTTAAATTAGAAAAGCGAGATGTGATTGCATTCCCTTATGCATGTTTGTTTGTTTATGTAATTATGATTGAATTGGGAAACTAGAGATTAAAGGTAAATGAGAACTGTATGATTAAGTGAATAGATGAAACGACAGCCTTACTGGATATCCGGAGAAATGGTGGACATACCGAGTGCATAGAGAATCATGCTGTGAACATTGCCTCATACCGGACATGGTATTGAGGCTTAGTAATTTGGCGCTCATACCGAACAGGGTATGGGGACGGCCCGTTTCACCCTTATACCGGACGAGGTATGGGGATGACCCGTTAATTAAAAATATTAAAGGAAAGGGTTCACACGTTATGGGAATATTCCTATGAACCCCCATGGATACTAGTAGGCTGATAAACAAGATAAGTTGTTGTTCTGATTAATTGAATATGATATCATGATATGTGTTATGTTATTGATTCTCCAGATTGTTTTTGTAAATCTCGTTACGGTAAGTAGGCAGTAAATAATTTTATTTATGATAAATGAATTTGCTTAACTAAAAGCTCCATTAGTTGTTTTAATTTTTCTACCAACCTTCATTTCTGTGTCGGTGAGTAGTGTGACATTCTTACTGAGCTAGTGTAGTTCTTTCATTTATTAATAATGTCAGATCAAGAGGACTAGGATCCAGAGCCCGATCCACAAGAGGGTTATGAGTAGTATGTCAGTTTATTTATTTTTCGTTTATTTCCTTAGGTTTTTTGTATTTCCTTCAAAGGGTAATTTTCGTAGCACTATTTGGGACTTTAAGTTTTTTGTGTGTAAGGAATGTAAACCTTAACTATTTATTTCGTTTTCGCACTATATTATAATTTATTTCCTTTAGAATTTCTGAGGTCGTTACAGTTGGTATCAGAACCGCGTTCCTCGGACCCATTCCTTACACAAAATTCTTAGGAAATACCAAAAGCAATGAATTATCACTCAACCGTTCCTTATGAAATGCAGGTATAGATAGATGAGGAGAGGAAAGCCCCCATTAAACCGAGCAGCCCGAGGGTTTGTTACGAGAGGATGTTGACTGGTTATTTGAGATACTAGAGAAACTCATCGCTACCCAATAGACCCGGGAAGAAAGGAGGGAGCTACCTGACTCTCCCCTGCTACCATAGGTTGAGCCATGACTGCAGCGAGAGGATCCCGAGCCACCCCCGTACGACCCTACTCCTCCACAGTATCACCCGACACCACCACAGTATGATCTGGTGCCCCAGCCACAGTACCACCTGGCACCACCACAGTATGGCCCGGTGCCCCAACTATATTACCCGGCACCACCACAATATAATCCGGTGCCTCCACCGTATCATGCAGTACCACCGCAGGGCCACCCAGTCCATCCTCAGTGCAGTCCAATCCCTCTTCCACAGGACTCAACTCCTCCCATGATGGACCCAAGCTACATCGAGAGGTATAAAAGACTAAATTTATCTATTTTTATAGGGGGATCGTCCTTTAAAGAGGCTGAGTACTGGTTAGCTGAGATAAAGAAGGCCTTCACGACGCTTGGGGTGACTCTCGAATAGAAAGTCACCCCTGCTACCTATATGCTGGTGGGAGAAGCAGGTCGCTAGTGGCAAATCAAGCAGGCCACCCTGCCCTTTCCAGTTACTTAGGAACAGTTCCTGATGGCCTTTCATGCAGAGTACCTTCCAGAGCATCTCTGACATATGAAGGAGATGGAGTCTGCACACTTGATCTAAGGGGACATGACTGTATCAGAATATGCTCACAAGTTCCTAGAGTTAGGCCGGTATTCCCCGGAGAGCATGACGAATGAAGGCAGGATGGCTAAAAGGTTCGAGTAGGGTCTCCGTCCTGAGATCAAACAGTAGTTGTTTGTGTTCAAGCTCAGCATTTATTTGGCTGTCTTGGCCAATGCACAGTTAGTGGAGAGGACCCTTCGTACATTTTCTCCATTAGTAGTGAACCTCAGGCCCTCGGCTCCACACCGTAGACTAGCATCTACTGCTCCTGTTCAATAGAACAAGAGACCCAGGCTGATGACTCAAGCTCTTCTCAGGTTCCAGCAGCAGGGCGCAGTAAGACCTGTCAACACTGTGTTAAGGATCATGGGAACCGACTCTGTTATCGCCTCAATAACACCTGTCGCATATGCGGTAGTGCCTGAGGAACTAGAACTAGGCCAGACCTCATATCTAGGACATGGCTTACAACCTCACTCAGCATGATGCAGAAGCCGACCCGGACGTGGTACGTGATACGTACACTATCTGTAATCATTTTGCTCATGTTTTGATTGATACTGGTGCATCGCATTCATTTGTTTTACATATTTTTGCATCAAAATTAAATATATTACCTAGGAAACTTGATTCTGTGTTGTTTGTGTCTACTTCTGGGAATACGGCACTACTAAGAAAAGTTGTATACAGTGTCTGTGTCATAGATATAGCAGATAGAAAATTGAGTGTGGACCTAATAGAGATTGACACGGAGGACTTTGATGTAATTTTAAGAATGAACTGGCTACCGGTGTATCACGCCACCATAGATTATTTTCGCAAAAAGGTTGTATTCAACCCTCCTAATGAGAAGTCATTTACAAATTAATAAAATTCTTTAACATTTGTTTTTCTCATGACAAATTCTCTTATTATCAAGTACTTTAACCCAACTGTTTGCTCTAACTATGCAAATCCAAGCAAGAAATTTGTATTCAAAAGATTCCAGTAGTCCGAGACTTTCCATATGTGTTATCGGATGAACTACTTAGACTGCTAGTGGACAGAGAAGTCGAATTCACCATAGACCTTCAGCCAGGTACCCAACCTATTTTAATTACTCTTTACGGCATGAGTTGTGTTGAGATGTAGGAACTGGGAAAACAGATCACTGAATTGTAGGATAGTGGATTCATCCGACATAGTGTGTCCTCTTAGTGTGCTAGAGTCATATTTGTAAGAAAGGGAGATGGGACATTAAGATTATGTATATATTACAGAGGCTTGAATAGGGTCACAATCAAGAACAAGTACCCCATTCCCAGGATCGATAATATTTTTGATCAGTTGCATGATCCCCAGGTCTTCTCCAAGATAGACCTGTGTTCAGGTTACCATCAGGTAAGGATCAGGGCAGAAGACATTTCCAAAACAACTTTTCGAACTAGGTACGAACATTATGAGTTCCTGGTCATACCATTCGGACTAACCAACGCTTTAGCCATCTTCATGAACTTGATGAATAGGGTTTCAGATAATTTTTGGATCAGTTCGTCATTGTGTTCATCGATGATATTTTGGTTTATTCAAAAAGTAGAGAGGAACATGCTCACAATCTAACTCAGGTTTTGTAGGTTCTCAGAGAAAAGAAACTGTATGCAAAGTTGAGTAAGTGTGGATTCTGTCTTGAGCAGACTACCTTCCTATGGTACATCATATTAAAAGATAGAGTTTCAGTGAACCTCGAAAAAGTTGAAGTAGTGCTCAGCTTGGAAAGATTGACCTCAGTTAGGGAGATTCGTAACTTTCTAGAGATGACAGGTTATTACCACAGGTTTGTGGAAGAGTTTTCTAGCCTAGCTTCTCCTCTGATTCGGCTCATAAAGAAGAACGTCAAGTTTTAGTGGAACAAGGACTGTGAAAGGAGTTTTTCAGAACTAAAGAGATGGTTGACTACCGCACCTGTGTTAGCCTTATCGAGCAAATCGAGTAGATATACAGTTTATAGTGATATCTTCTACCTAGGGTTGAGTTGTGTTTTGATGCAGTATGAGAATGTCATAGCCTATGGGTCCAGACAATTAAAGAGTCATGAGAAAAACTACCCCACCCATGACTTAGAACTGGCCACAATTATCCACGCCTGAAAACATTACGCCATTACTTATATGGGGAGACCTTTCAGATCTATACCAATCATAAAAGCTTGAAACACATATAAACTCAAAAGGATCTCAACATGCGTTAGAGAAGGTAGATAGAACTCCTCAAGTACTATGATTATGACATCTTATATCACCCAGGTAAGGGCAATGTGGTAGTCGACGCACTCAGTAGGAAAAACGTTGGTATATTAGCTCATTTGATGGTTTCAGAATGCAGAGTAATAGGGGCCGCACAACAGATACGACTTCAGGACCTGAAGAGAGTCACATGTTTAGCCCACCTGACTGTTCAACCTGAGTTAATCCGGAGAATAAAGGAAGCTCAGTCTACCAATTCCACCTTAGCAGCCCTCAAGAAAGATACAGAATAGGGAGTTAATTCAGAATTTCGAGTCTCTGCTGATGGGTTGCTCAGATTTCAGGACAGGGTGTGTGTTCTAGGTGACAGTGAGTTGAAAAATGACATCATGATAGAGGCCCATAGCTCAAAGTTTGTCATGCATCCCGTAAGCACTAAGATATTTCAAAGTATGCGACTCCAATTTTAGTGGAATGGGATGAAAAGAGATATGACTGACTTTGTTTCTAAGTATTTGGTATGTCAACAGGTCAAGACAGAGCATCAATGCCCAGGTGGGCTACTTCAGTCATTACCAATTCTGGAGTGGAAGTGGGAACATATCACCATGGATTTTGTGATAGGATTGTCTAGGGCACGCTCATGACATGATGTCATCTGGGTAATTGTTGATCGGTTTACCAAGTCTTTCCACTTCTTGACCATCAGGATGACCGACCCCTTGGATAAATTAGCAAGAATGTATATCCGGGAGATAATCAGATTACGTGGAGTGCAGTGATAGTAGTGTTCGACAGGGACCTCAGGTTCACTTCTTGGTTCTGGTCTAGCTTTCAGCAAGGCATGAGAATGAAACTATCCATTAGTACTGCATCCCACTCTCAGACCGATGGACAATCAGAAAAGACGATCCGCACACTTGAGGATATGCTCTGAGCTTGTATTCTTGACTTCGAGGGCCATTAGGATGACCATCTATCCCTGATAGAGTTCGCTTACAACAACAGCTACCAAGTAAGTATTGGCATGACTCCGTATGAGGCGTTGTACATTCGCCCATGCAGGTCGCTGATATGTTGGGAAGAAGTGAATGAGAGAAATTGTTCGGCCCAAATCTCGTAGAGGAGACTACAGCCAAAATAGTTAAAATCAGGAAGAATATTCAGACGGCTCAAAGCAGACAGAAGAGTTATGCAGACACTCGGAGAACAGATTTGGAATTTGAGAAAAACGATCAGGTGTTCCTTAAAGTCACCCATTTCAAGGGAATCTGTAGGTTTGGCAAGAGGGAGAAACTGAATCCCCAGTTTATTGGGCCATTTGAAATCTTAGACAGAATTGGTACCGTCGCCTACAGGCTAGCACTTCCTCAAGAACTTTTCAGGGTCCATAATGTGTTTCATGTGTCTATGCTACGCAAGTACAACCCGGACCCCTCTCACGTCTTGGCGCATAAGTCTCTTTCATTCCAAGAGGATCTATCATACAAGGAAGTACCAGTCGATATTATGGATCGAAAGAGCAGATTACTCCGCAATCAGAAAATTCTCTTTGTTAATGTCCTCTGACAGAACCACATACCGAGAGAAGCCACATGGGAGCTAAAATTAGACTTCAGAGCCCAATACCCCCAACTATTTGATTGAGCGAGAGAGAGAGACAAATTTAAGGAACTAAATTTCTTTTAAGAGGGGAAAAGTTGTAATGCCCAATTAATTTTTATGTAATTTAAAATTAATTTATAAATATGATTTTTTAATTTTTGAATTTTAATTTAATGTAAAAATGAAGGAAATTAGGTGAAGGCTGAAATTGAAAATAATTTTGGAAAAAAGGGGTGAAAATTTGGGTTCTGGGGTATTTTTGAAAAAAAAATAAAAAATCGGATCTCAAAACGCAATTTAAAAAAGTTGTGTCACGTAGGATGCCCAGTCAGCAACCTCGACGAATCAGAAGCGTCGTGTGGCAAGGGATGCTGACGCGGTGCCACGAGGGTGATCCGCATGCTCACGATTGGACGACCCAGATCCGTTCCCACGCGCACGGATGGCCCAGATGCGTGCACTCCCCAGACGTGATCAGACAATCAGATTTAAACACGATCAACGGTCCAGATCTACTTTCTATTTAATCGCGATCGAACGATCTAAATCAAATACGATGGACGGCTCAGATTAAAAGGAGACGGATATAAATAACACTCTTCACACTAAACCCTAACCCTATCCGCCAGACACCCTCGCTGGAGAATAAGACCCAGCCACCGAAAAGGAGAGCTGCCGCCACCCACCGCCGCGCTGGAGCCACTTCTGACCGCCAAAAGAGGTAAAAAAAATTTTCTTTGCTCGAAATTCAATTTTAAACACCCTCATGACCAAATTGGAGCCAAAAGATTGGTGGATTGACCGAAAACTGCGGGCAAAGCCTGGCAATACCGCCACGAAAAATTTCAAAATTGGCTATTAAAAGTAAATGGGAACTGTGTGATTAAGTGAATGGATAAAACGACAACCTTACTGGATATCCGGGGAGACGGTTGACGGACCGGGTGCATAGGGAACCCTGCCGTGAAATTTGCCTCATACCGGACGAGATATCAACGCTTAGTAATTTGGCGCTCATACCAGATGAGGTATGAGGACGGCCCGTTAATTGAAAATGTTAAAAAAAATGGTTCACGCGTTATGGAGATATTCCTATGAACCCCCATGGATACCAGTATGCTGATAAAAAGGGTAAGTTGTTATTCTGGTTAATTGAATATGAGATCATGATATGTGTTATGTTATTAATTATACAGATTATTTTTGTAAACCTCGCTGCGGTAAGTAGACGGTAAATGATTTTGTTTATAATAAATGAATTTGTTTAATTAAGAGCTCCATTAGTTGTTTTGATTTTTCTACTAACCTTCATTTCTGTGTCGGTGAGTAGCGCAATATTCTTACTGAGCTAGTGTAGCTCATTCCTTTATTAATAATTTCAGATCATGAGGACTAGGATCCAGAGCTCGATCCATCAAGAGGGTTACAAGTAAGATTTAGTTTATTTATTTTTCGTTTATTTTCTTAAGTTTTTTATATTTCCTTCAAAGGGTAATTCTCTTAGCACTATTTGAAACTTTAAGTTTTTTTGTGTAAGGAATATAAATCTTAACTATTTATTTCGCTTTCGCACTAAATTTATAATTTATTTCCTTTAGAATTTCTAGGGTCATTACATTATTATTTCGAGTTAACCCTAAAATATAGTTTAATTTTCAAATTCCATTAGGTAACTAACTATGTTTCATGTCAATTATAACTGAATAATGAATGATATAAGAAACTATTTTATTTTTTTATTCAATTTTCCTAACTAAGGTCTTAATTTAGTTATTATAATAAATGACAGCATAGAGGTTAAACTTATTACTAAAGTTGACAGATTCCATCTTGATCAATCACTAATTCAACAAATATTTAATCACATATAATATCATTTTCAAATATAGTTTTATAACTATAGGTATTAAGAATCAAAATATAATAAATGACCTGTTAATTATTATAATGATTCATGTCAAAAAAAATTCTTACATCTTATCTTTTTAAGAGAATATCCTATTGATAGTTTAAGGTAATATTAATCATTATGAATTCACAATTGGGTCGGTTCAATGATCATATCTCCATATGTATCATCTATATATGTAACTTAGTTAATATGATCAACTAATTTTTATCTTATAGAGACTATCATATATATATATATATTGATCTTACTGGATCATTAATATCTTATTTTGATGATCTAACGACCAAGAACATTTTAGATTAAATCATAAAAAACTCTCATTATCAAGATTTTCATCTTAATGTAAACTCTCAAAATTTAATCAAGGATTTTATCATGTGAATTAAACAACAAGTTAATAAATATGATAATAAAAATATTATTTTCATATATTAAAATAAATTATCAAATAAAAATATATTCAATATATTACATGAATAATTAGATATTGGGCATAACAATTATATCCCTAACAGCAAATAGGTATATGAAGTTAATTTTAATGTTAATTACACAATGGAAAGATATAAGGCAAGGTTTGTTGAAAGGGAACTTATACAAAAGGAAGGATTAGATTGTCACTAAACATTCTCACAAATTCCAAAGATTGTTTTTGTGAGATTGCTTCGTTCTTTAGTAGCTAAAGGTTGACATCTTTGTCAATTCGATGTCAACAATGTCCTTCTACATGGAGATTTGAATGGAGAGGTCTATATGGAGTTCTTACCATATTACTCTAATAGAGGGAAACAAAAAGTATATAGGTTGCTGAAAAGTATATGTGACCTCAAACAGTCTCATGGCAATAGTGTGCAAAATTTTCAACCTTCATCATTTAATAGGATTTGTGTAATCTAAGGCAGATTCTAGCCTATCTATACGAGTAGATGAGAAAAAATTTATTGTATTATTTGTCTATGTTGATAATATAATTATAGCAGGTAATAATGTGAACCTAATTGACAAGCTAAGGTTTATTATAAATAAAAGTTTCAGGATTAAGGATTTTGGAGAACTCAAATACTTCATTGTCATTGAAGTTGTACGGTTCAATGAAGGAATTTATATATGTCACCACAAAATATCTCTTGAATTTGTTGCCCCTTCATCAAAATCTCAAATTGTCAAAAGATAACAGTGAGCTCATTTCCAACTCAACCATATATAAGAGGCTTGTTGGAAAAACTTATTAATCTAACCCTTACAAGACTAGACTTATATTATTTGATTAAGCTTCTCAGTCAATTATAAAGCATATGAGAGATGAACACCTTAATGTTGCCCACAAAGTCTTGAGGTATATCAAACATCCTTCAAGCAAGGTTTGTTTTATCCATGCTCAAAGTGCATTTCTTTATTGTAAATTCTTTATTGTAAATTGAGGAGCTTGCCTAGATACTCAAAAATCAATTACCAGGTATTTTGTTTTCTCAGATCTTTCTTAATCTTTTAAAAGTCTAAAAAAACAACACACCATTTCACACTCCTCAGTAAAAGCTGAATATCGTGCAATGGCCAACTTCTGCTTGAATTGACTTAGGTAAGATATCTATTACGTACTTTAAGAATTGAACACCCACAAGTTGTCATCATATATTATGACAATAAAGCTATAATGAAAATTGTAGCAAACCATGTCTTCCATGAAAAAATAAAATACATGGAACTAGATTATAATTTTGATATGTGAAAAAATTCAAGATGGAAGTATTGTGACAAAACATATTAGTAACAACAACAAGTCACAAACATCCTCACTAAGCTACTTTCAAGTGCCCTCCTTCATTCCCATATGTCAAAAATGGGAGTAAAAAATATCTACTCTCCATCTTGCAAAGGGATATCAAAATATGGATTCATATCCATTTAAGAACCTGGGTTGAGTTTGGTTGCAGAGCCCCATAAGAGATCTGTGTATTGTGTATGTATATGTGTGCATAGATCTTTTTAGGGTTAAGGAAATAATTGTGTATGTATGAGGCATACATTTGTATTTTTTTGTACATATCTAAATTTGTTTTTCTCATTCTAAAGATAGAAGATTTGAGAGGAAAAAAAAAACCTTCTTAGGGTTTTCCCAAATCGACATACATTTTTGTTCATACTCGTCCTATTTCTCTTATTCTCGTGCCTCTTTTGCATTTCATCTTATAGATCTTCATTGTAGAAATAGAGTAATAAAAAAATGAACTGAACTCAAGTGATTTTTACTGATGAAATCAGTTCGTTGAAATAAGACAAACTCAAATAAACATTACAAAAGATAAATAACCATTAATTCACTAAGAAAACCACTAACCTACTAATTTATAATTACTAAAATTAAGTGACTCTTACTCCATAATAGTCTCTATGGTTAAGATACTACTATTCTATGATTAAGACACCAATACTCTATTATTTCATAACTGCTAAATTAAATAACTACTAATTCATGACTAATAACTCTTAAATACATAATATAATCTTAACATTTTCTCCCTTAAACTAATTATAAAATCAGTTTAAATTAGAAATCAAATAAATACCAAGCAGAGTATGTAGCTTCACAAATGCAGCCAACTTGAGAGGCTTGGTTAGAATATCGGTAATCTGGTCTTCACTTTGACAATAAACCACTCCTTTATTTATGAGATCACAAAGGAAATAATATCTCACATCTATATGTTTACTTCTGCCATGTACAATTGGATTCTTTAAGAGTTTAATAACTGAGTTATTGTCGCAGTAAATTTGTATAGGCCCTTGTTTGAAACAATGCAATAACTCGAGTATTTTTTTCAACCAAATAGCTTGACATGCATAAAAACTGTTACTATAAACTCAGCTTCAGTTGTGCACAAAGAGATAACTTGTTGTTTTTTTTATGCGTATGATGTTGCCCCTGAACTCATCATAAATACATGACTAAAAGTACTTCTTCTACTTTCTAAGTCTCCTGCATAATCATTATCGCTGAAGCCAACAAGATCTAATCTTTTTCCTTTTTGATAAAAAATACCAAAATCAAGTGTGTGTTTTATGTAGTGCAAGATTCTTTTTGCTGCAAGGAGATGGAGATTAGTTGGACATTCTATAAACCTGCTAATAAGACTTACAACAAACATAATATCAGGCCTTATTGTTGTTAAGTACATCAAGATTCCAACAATTTTTTTGTAGAATGTACTATTAATTTTCTTTTCTTTAGAGTCCTTTGTGAGCTTCAGACTTAGTTCAATTGGAGTTTTAACTGAGTTACAATCTAACATTTGAAACCTATCTAAAATCTCCAAAGCATACTTCCTTTGGGTGATGAAAATACCAACTGTTAACTGCAGTACTTTGATACCAATAAAACAGTGCATCAGTCTCAGGTCAATCATCTCGAATTCTGCCATCATAGTTTTTTAAAATCTTTAAACATTGCTGGATCATTTTCTGTATAGATCAAGTCATCTATATATAAATAAACAACCTAAATTTTCTTTCCATCACCAAGTTTAATAAAGAGAGTGTGCTCATATGGGCATTTTTGAAATCCTACATTAGTAAAATAAGAATTTATATGAGTGTACCAAGCTCGAAGTGCATGTTTCAACCCATATAAAGCATTATTCAACCTGTACACCTTCTCACTTCCTTCTTCGCACAACTAGGGGGCTAATCAATAAAAATTTGCTCATTTGCATTACTATGTAAAAAGATCGATTTCACATTTAATTGTTAAATAGACCAAGAGTTTTATACTACTAAAGCCATCACCATTCGAATTGTAACACCCATCAAACCTTTTTTTTTCATTTTTTATTAATAAATATAATTATTTATTTATTTAATTTATTTTAGTATATTTTATTTTATTATAATTTAATGAGAAAATGGAGTAAAATTTATTAAGGATTAAACTGAAAATAATTTTGAGAAAAAGGGGTGAAAAATTGGGTTCGGGAGATTTTTTGAAAGAAAAATCAGAAACCGGGGGTTAAAACGTAATTTAGAAAAGATTTACCACGTTAGACGCCTGGTCAGTAGCCCTAACCAACTAGGACGCGCCAAGTGGCAGAGGCGCTGACGCGGGAGGCCACGTGGGGGAGCCATGAAGGCGATCTGCGTGCGCGCAATCGAACGGCTGAGGTCCGTTCCCGCGCGCATAGACGACCCAGAGTGAATCGCGATGAACGGCCCAGATTAGATCGCGATGAACGATCCAGATTCACTCTCTATTTAATCGCGATTGGACGATCTAGATCAAACGTGATGGACGGTCCAGATCAAAAGCGGATGGGTATAAATAACTCCATCTGCACCCAAACCCTAACCCTAGCTGCCAAAATCCCTCGCTGGAGAAGACAACCCAGCCGCTGGAGAGCCGACTGCCACCACCTGTCGCCGCATCGGAACCCTTTCCGACCGTTAAAAAAGGTAAAAATTTCTCTTTTTGCACAAAATTCAATTTTCAGCCCACCCATGGCCAAATTGGAGTGAAAGAACCGGCCAATTGGCCGAAAAACACCGACCAAATCCGGCGGCACCGTCGCGGATAATTTCACAAATCGCCTCCGATGAAGCACTTCTCGATTCCCATTTTGCATAATTTTTTCACCGTTGTGATCACCGTTTTCTTCTCTATAGGTTAACCAAAGCGAAAGACCCAACCGCAACGCGAGCCGGAGGAGTTGCTACATCAGAGAGGCCCGCCACCGGTGAGTTTCAATTTTTCCTATTTTTTCGACCCACCAAGGCCCTTTAGCGTGTGTGCTCGCAGGAATCAATGCAAAATCGTCCGAATTTGGCCAAAAACGGTCGACTTGAGGCAGACCGCCACCATGCCGGATTTTCAAAATTGGTCGAGTGGGCCCTGAGACTAATTTTGGGTTTATTTGGAACATTTGTAGGTACTGTAAATGCATTTCAGTTCCCAGAGAAAAATTTAGGGAATCTAGGGACCGCCCATAGGCGCAGTAAACCGCTTAGCTTTTCAGCGTCAAATCGAGTAAGGATCCATCACCATATTCCTTATCATAGAGTTGAAGTCTAAATAAATGATAATATGGTATTTTGTACAAATTAAATAAATGTGCATAATTAATTACGGAGTTCTAATGGAGCCCGAACCGAAAATTATTCTCTGTTAATTTATTTTACTGTCTAAAAGCATGATAGTATATGATTTATCTATTTTATGATTTGAATGCATGTATTGCTGTCTTACATGACTATTGTTTGATTTGGGATTGAGATATGATTACATTATTTGATGCATGCTTATTTGCTCATGTGATTATGTTTGATTTGGAAATGAGACTAAAGAGAAATGGAAAAGTTATATGATTAAATGAATAGATAAAACGACAGCCTTACTAGATATCCTGAGAGATAGTGGACGGCCCGAGTACATAGAAAACCTTATCGTTATCGTTGTCTCATACCGGACAGGGTATGGAGACTTGATAAATTGGCACCCATACCGGACGGGGTATGGAGGCGACCCGCTTCACCCTCATACCAGACGGGGTATTGAGGTTTAAATATTTTGGCGCTTATACCGGACGAGATATGGAGACGACCTTATAATTGAGGTTGTTAAAGGAAAGGGTTCACGTGTAGTGGGGATATCCATATGAACCTCCATGGATACTAGTAGACTGGTGAAGAGAGAAACAGTTATGATTGGGTTTATTATTGATGAATATGGATTTATGATATGTTCTATGTTACTGATTGTTCACGAAGTTTTGATCTATACGGTATTATTGTCTTTATAGGTTATTTTCAGAAATTCCACTATGGTAAGTGAACGAGAAATGATTTTATGATTGATAAATGAATTTACTAAATATAATGCTCCTTAATAGTTTTCGATTTTACACCAATCTTTACTTCTATGTTGGTGATATAGTGTGATATCCTTACTGCGCTAGTGTAGCTCATCCTCTATTTAATCATTTCAGATCAAAAGGATATGGTTCCAGAGCCCGACCCGCAAGAAGATTACAAATAGATACTAGATACTTTCTATTTTTCATTGTTTTTCTTATTTCTTGTGTTTCTTTCAGAGAATTCGTTTCGTAATATTGTTCAGTACTTTTAAATTATTGTGTAAGGGATGTAAACCTTAACATTTTGCTTCGTTTTTGCACTTAAATTATCATATATTTCCTTTTGAATTTCTGGGGCCGTTACACGAATTGTATCATGTCTAACAACTGAAACAAAAATTCCTTGTAATCAATGCCATATTCCTACTTGTATCCCTTTGCGACGAGTAGGGCTTTATTTTGTCAACTTTGCCATTTTTGTTCGGCTTATTTTTATATACCCATTTAACATTGATAGATTTTTGTCCTTCTGGAAGTTTTGTCAATTCCCATGTGTTATTTTTTTCAATAGATTTGATCTCCTCATCCATTGTTTTTTGTCATCTTGTATCTTTGACAGCCTCTTGGAATTTTATTGGATTGTAATATGATAATAAAGTATAATGAGCAAGAGTATCATCAGATTAAACACCATTAACCTTATAATCATCCATCCATCCTAGTTTTTTATGATTCGTTGAGATTGTGAGTTTTCACCTATTGTTTGGGCCTCAATATTATCAAGCGGTTGCTGCTGCTACTACTAGCGAACATTAAAGAGGGTTGTTTGCCCCTACATTTCTACTTCTTTTTCTTATTTAAAATTCACGTATTTGCTACTCACTTACATCTTTTCTAGTCCAATTTCAAGTATTTTCTTCACCAAAAATAAGATCTCAACTGATAACTATTTTACCTGTAATAGGATTACAGTTTATAACCTTTTAACTATTTACTAAGTCTAATAAAAATATATTTTTTTACCTTTGTCATCTAGTTTCTTGTTCTTCTCATCTAGAATATGTGTATATGCAATGAACCGAAAAATTTGAAAATAATCAATAGTTATTCTATGTTCACTCCAAGCTTCTTCAGGTGTCATATTTTAAACAGCAAGTGTGGGGCTCCTATTCAAAATATGAACACTTGAATTTACTGCTTCTGTCTAAAACCGTAATGGAACTCTTTGATTTGCCACCATGTTTTTAACCATATTTAGAATGGTTCAATTTTCTTCTTTGCTACCCCATTTTATTGGGGTGTTTAAGCTGCCGCCATTTACCTCTGAATTCCTACTCATTGCAAAATCTTAAGAATTCACGGGACATGTATTCACCACCATGGCCAGTGCGTAGTGTTTTAATGGTTGTCCATGCTTCATTCTCCATTTGAGTTTTAAAATTTTTAAATGATATCAAAGCTTTAAATTTTTCCTACAAAAAGTATACCTATATCTTTCTACAATAGTCATCAATAAAAGAAATAAAATATTTCTTTTTGACATTCGATATAGGATTAATAGGACCGTAAATATTAGAGTGAATCAGCTCTAGTATTTTTTGAGATCTTTTTTTTTTTGAATTGCTCTCGGTTTTGTTTGCCAACAACATATTCTTCACATATTTTGGAAGGGGGAATAATTTAAGCTAGGCCACTCACCATGTTATTTTGAAAAAGAGTCTTCAATCCATTGAAGTTTAGGTGGTCATAATGAAAATGCAATAGCCATGTTAGATCATTCATCTTAACCATAAAGCAAGTCTGGATGGTCTAGATTCGCAGCGAAAATAGCCTATTTGGTGTCATCTTGACATGAGAAATTAAACTCTTTTTAGCATCATAGACTTTAAAAGCTCCTCCTTTTATTGTAATCTCATAACATTTTTTTTACAGTTGTCCCACATTTATTAAATTATTTTTCAAGTCAGGAATATCGAAAACATTTGATATAGTTTCAATTTTTTAGTCTTGTTTGAACATCACTCTTTCCCATAACACTGATTTTGGAATGATCACCAAAACTCACATTAGTATGAAAATCCTTATTTAAATGAGAGAAAAATGACTTACTGTCGCACATATGATTGCTGCATCCTGCATCCTGCATCCAAATACCAAATACCTTATTCATATTTGTCATATTTGATATGAAATGCCATCAAGAGTGTTCTTATTCTTCTTTCTCTACAAAGTTGGACTGCTCCTCATTGTTGGAATACAAGTTTACAGTGCATTCAGACTTATAATGACCAAACTTATGACAATGATAACACTCAATATTGGACTAATTAAATTTTGTTTGATTGTGGTGATCATTTCCTTTACCTCTACTTTAAGATTCTGATGTATTAAAACCTCTACCTCTTCTTCATCCATGAACACAGCCTCGACCAGGTCCATTTGATCCTCTCCTTGTAAAAATTTCACCATGAGTCGAAACTTTCAAGACTTGCTCCTTGGTTGAAGCTGTTGTCATTCTCTACTTATGCGACAGTATTGAACTTTGCAATTCATCAATGAAAAGCTCATCAAAGTCTTTTGACTGCTCATTAGAACATACAACATAAGAAAATTTTGGAGTCATTGATATCATAATCTTCTCCACCACAGCAACATCTTCAATTCTTTCGCCATAAATAGGCATCTTGTTCACTATACTTAGTGTTCTTGAAAAATACTCATTAATAGATTCTCCATGCTTCATATAGGAAATTTCAAATTCTCTGCGAAGGGCTTGAAGCTGCTGCCTTCTGACCCTTATTGTGCCTTGATACTTTTTTTCATAGAATCTTAAATCTATTTGCAAGTATCTTTTTGAAGAATTGTCTCCAAAATGACACAAATTAATTACTTGAAACAAATAATTTTTTACCTTGGGATCCTTCAGTTTTTATTCTTCTATTCTCGTATGTTAAGCTTCTGTCAACATCACTCTAGGGGCTGGTTCAAGCACTCATGTCTCCACGACACTCCAATATTCTTTAGATCAGAGAAAATTCTCCATCAACATGCTCCAACGATCATAATGACCATCAAAATGAGAGATTGTAAGTTGTACAATTATTCTACGATGCCATGGATGTCTACTGCTGCTATAGAACAAAAAAATTATTGTCTTTTTCTTTTTTTTTTCTAGCTCTGATACCAGATTTAGAAAATGAGTAATAGAAAAATTAAATTGAACTCAAGTAATTTTTACTGATGAAATCAATTTGTTTAAATAGAACAAACTCAAGTAAACGGTACAAAAATTAAATAACCACTAACCCATTAAGAAAATTACTAACCTATTAATTTATAATTGCTGAAATTAAGAGACCACTACTCCATAGCTACTACTCCATGATTAAGACACCATTATTCAATGATTAAGACACAACTACTCCACTACTCAATAATTGTTAAATTAAACAACTACTAATCTATGACAAATAACTCTTAAATAAATAATAAAATCTTAACACTCATTGATCATTCTTTCTTTTATTCTTTTTTTGTGTGGCAAAACTTACACCTGCTTCTCCTATTTTATACGCTTCAACTTTATAATTACACAATTCTTACATCAAATGATTGTAATTAATATCTTAATTTAAGTAACATTTATTTTTACTTATATAGAATAATGTATATTTAAATTTATAATTATTAGTATATTATATAATCTATTTAACTATAAGATGTTTAATAATATAGTATATATTATTATAACTAATAAATTTTTAAATTATATAATATTTTATTCAATTTAAATAAAATAACATTTGTTCATAATTTATGATTAGTAAGATTTAATTTAAAAAAATTTTAATAATTACAAAGATAAATTCAACATGGTATCATTCATTATTATTTAAATATTTATATATAAAGGAGGTAAAAGGCTATTCTTTGGCAATATTTGTAACGACCCCGGAAATTCAAAAGGAAATACATATAATAATTTGAGTGCGGAAGCGAAATAAAAGAATAAGGTTAACATCCCTTATACAATAACTTAAAAATACTAAACAACATCATGGAATAAGTTCTGTAACACCCAAGTATTTTTTTTTCTTATTTTATCTTATTATTTTTATTTTTATTTATTTGAATTTTTTTATATTTTTATTTAATTTAATTTAATAAAAATAAAAATAATAATAATGATAAAATTGGGTGAAAATATTATTTGGATTTAATTGAAATTGATTTTGGAAAAAATGGGTGAAAATTTGGATTATGGAGGTGTTTTTGAAAAGAAAATCAGAAACTGAGGGTCAAAACGCAATTTAGAAAAGTTGTGTCACGTCAGCACCCACGTCTGCAGCCACATCAACGGCCTGGTCAGCAGCCCCGGCCAACCAGGACACGCTGCGTGGCAAGGAAACGCTGACCAGGGGACATGCCACATGGGCGATCTGCGTACGCGTGATCGAACGGCCCAGATCTGTTCTCGCGGGCACGGACGGCCCAGATCAAACGTGCGCACGGATGGCCTAGATTCATGCGTACGGACGACCTAGATTCAATCAGGCACGGACGGCCCAGATTGCATCGCGATGGACGGCCCAGATTTAATCCCAATTAAATCGCGATCGGACGGTCCAGATTTAATATTGATGGACGGTTGAGATTAAAAGGCAAAGGGTATAAATAACCCCACCCACACCTGACCACAAAACCCTAGCCGCCAGTGCCTCGTCGGAGAAGAAGAACCAGACGCCGGAGGAGCCGGCCGCTGCCACCCGTCGCCGCACCGGGGAAGTTTTCGACAGCCGATCGAGGTAAAATTTCTTCCCCTGGCTCATTTTTCGATGTTGAGTCCGCCTAAGGCCAAACCGGAGCCAAACCACCGGCCAAGCGCCCGAAAAACCCAGCCGAAGTCCAACGGCACCGCCGCGACCCCCCTCTGTTTTTGCCTCCGATGAGGCCCTTCCCGGCCTCTGTTCGATGCAAATTTTATACCACTGTGATCACTGTTCTTTTCTCTACAGGTTGATCGGAGCCAAACATCAAAACACGACTCATGCCGGAGGAGCCGTTGCACCCGAGAGCACCGCCGCCGGTAAGTTTCAATTTTTCGTGATTTTTTGGCCCACTGAGGGTCCTAGGGTTGTTTTATCGTAGGGACCGATGCAAGTTGGCCGAATTCGGTCGAAAACGGCAGAAAAATGACCAACCCGAGGCAGATCGCCGCCGCAGGCGGCGACACCATCGTTAAAGCACGGTGGAGCCGCCGTGTCGAAATTCTGATATTGGTCGAAAGGGGCCCTAGTTCTGATTTGGGATTTTTTGGGATACGTGCAGGTACCGGTAGTGCGTTTCAATTTTTCCGGAAAAAATTCAGGAAAATTAGGGACAACCTGTAGGCTCACTGTAGAGTTGAATTCAGACCCCGAAACAAGTAAGGACCCCTCACCCTATTTCCTATCACGGTATTAAAGCTAAATAAATAATTAAACTGTACTTTGTGACTTTATAGATGTATAATTGAGAAGGGTTGCCAATGGAGCCCGAGTCTGATACAGTATTGGTCAGTTATTGTTTGATCTAATTTTCAGTATTAAATGCAGCATGATGTTTGATGTAATTATGTTATGGTCTCGTATGCATGAATCATGGTTTCTTTTATTATGGTTTGTATTATGGTGAACCCGATACTGTGTTGTCTTGTTTGGTGTCAATTACTGATTTACATGTTGTGTATGATTGGATGATTGAGATTAAGAAAAAAGGCAAAAAAGTTATGTGAATTGATAAGTGGAAAATGTGGACAGCCTGACTAGATATCCTGGGAGATGGTGGACGGATCGGGTCCGTAGGGAACCCTACTGGGAACGTGGTCTCTCATACCGGACGGGGTATGGAGACCTTATGTGTTTTGGCGCCCATACCGGACGGGGTATGGGGACGGCCCGTTTCACCCTCATACCGGACGGGGTATTGAGGTTCATGGTTTTGGCACCCATACCGGACGGGGTATGGGGACGGCCTTGGAATCAGGTTGTAATGTTAATGGTTCATGGGTAGCGGGGACCCCCTATGGATTCCCATGGATACTAGTAGGCTGGTAAAAGAGGAAAATATGTTGTTTAATGATTGAAATGCAAAGGCGTGGTAAGTGTTATGTTATAAAGTTTATATGATTTTATGATGATGATAATGTTATTGCTTTTATATGTTGTTTTCATGGATCTTACCCAGGTAAGTGGACAGTAAAGATTTTTATATTAATAAACGAGTTTGTTATAAATTATGCTCCATTGGTCATTTTTGTGTTTTCTACCCACCTTTACTTCCGTGGCGGTGAGATAGTGTGATGTCTTTACTGGGCTAGTGTAGCTCATTCCTTATTTAACCATTTCAGATCAGGAAGACATTGTTCCCGAGCTCGTTCCGCAGGAAGACAGCGAAGGGGACGCCTAAAGACTTCATAGTTATATTTATAGTTCTTATTTCGAGTATATCTTTTAGTTAGTTTGTTCCTTCATGTTTTGAGTATATTTTGGTTATTGTGTAAGGGATGTTAATTAATTTTTTTTTGTTACGCTTCCGCATTTGAGATTTTAATACATATATTTCATTTAAATTTCCAGGGCCGTTACAAGTTCTCTGAAAGAAATACAAGAAATGAGAAAAATAAAGGAAACTATAAAGTATCTAGTATCTACTCGCAATCTTCTTGTAGATCGAGCTCGGGAACCAGGTCCTCTTGATCTGAAATGGTTAAATAAGGAATGAGCTACACTAGCCAGTAAGGACATCACACTATATCGCCGTCACAAAAGCAAAGGTTAGTAGAAAATCAAAACAACCAATGAAGTAGTAGATTTAAACCAATACATTTAATTAAAATAAAATCATTTACCCTTTTTTCTTACCATCGAGGAATTTACGGAAACAAATTACAGAGCAGTAATATCATACAGATAATAATTTCATGTATAATCAGTAAAATAAAATATATCATAAATTCGTATTCATTAACAATAACTGATTATCACTGTTTCTCGTTTTCACCAGCCTACTAGTATCCATGGGGATCCATAGAGGTGTCCCCGCTACAAATGAACCATTTCCCTTAACAATCTTATTTCTAGGGCTGTCCCCATACCCCGTCTGGTATGATCATCAAGACATTAAACCTCAATACCCCATCCGGTACAAGGGTGAAGCGGGCCGTCCCCATATCCCTTCCAGATTGAGCGCCAAATGACCAAGTCTCCATACCCCGTCTTGTATGAGACAACATTCACGGTAGGGTTCTCTATGAACCCATTCCGTCCACCATTTCGTAGGATATCTAGCTGTCATCTTATCCATTTATTAGATCACATCCCTTTCCTGTTTATCCTTAATCTCCGTTACTAAATTTAACACAATCACATAAACAATGAACATGTACCCGGTAATACAATCATATCTTAAATACCAAAGTCACAAAGTGGTCAAGTAATACAGTAATACATGTATTTAAAACTCTAAACCAGACACCATCATGCCTTTAAACTATCAAATAAATCAACAGGAAACAACAGAGAACAATGTCTAATTTCGGGCTCCATTAGCAAACCGAAATTAATTATGCATATCTATCTAACTTGTACAAAAGATCGTACTATTATTTATTCAAACTTCACATCTATGATAGGAAATATGGTGAGGGGTCCTTCCTTGATTCGACGCCAAAAACTAGATGGTTACTGCGCCTACGGGTGATCCCTGGGTTCCTTAAATTTTTTTTGGGAACTGAAACGCACTTATGGTACCTATAAGTGTCCCAAATAAACCCAAAAAATCATACCCAGGGTTTACACGACCAATTTCAGAATTCTGGTACGGCGGCGATCTGCCCCGGGTTGGCTGTTTTTGGCTGTTTTCGGCCGAATTCAGCCGAACTTGCACCGGATCCTGCGAGAAAACACACTTAGGGCCCTCGGTGGGCTGAAAAAATACAGAAAATCGAAACTCACCAGCGGTGGGGCTTTCCGGTGTGGCGGCTCCTCTAGCTCACGTTGCGGTTATGTGTTTTGCTTCGGTCAATCTGTAGTGGAGGAAACGGTGGTCACAACGGTGGAAAAATCACATCGAACAGGAATCGGGAAGGGCCTCATCGGAGGCAAAAATCGAAACACCCTGCAGCGGCGCTGCTGAGTTTCGGTGGCGTTTTTCGGCCAATTAGTTGGTTCTTTCACTCCGATTTGACCGTGGGTGGGTTTGAAATCAAATTATGAGCAAATGATAGAATTTTTACCTCGTTTGGCGGTCAAAATTTGCTCTAGTGCAGCGGCGGGTGGCGGCAATCGGCTCCCGGCGGCTGGGCTGTCTTCTCCAGCGAGGGGCTTTGGTGGCTAGGGTTAGGGTTTGGGTGTGGATGGGGTTATTTATATCCATCCGCTTTTGATCTAAACCTTCCGATCGCGATTAAATAGGGAGTGAATCTGGAACATTCATCGCGATTCAATCTGGGCCGTCCGTGCACGTTTTCGATCTGGATCATCCGTGCGCGCGGGAACGGATCTCAGCTGTTCGATCGCGCATACGCAGATCACCCACGTGGCCTCCCGCGTTAACGTCTCTGCCACCTAGCACGTCCGTGTTGGTCGGGGCTGCTGACCGGGCAGCTGACGTGATGTGACGTAACTTTTTTAAATTATGCTTTGACTCACGTTTTTTTATTTTTCTTTCAAAAATACCTTCAGAACCCAAAATTTCACCCATTTTCTCCAAAATTATTTTTAATTAAATCCTCAATTATTTTTTCACCCTTTTTAATTATTATTATTACTATTATTTTCATTTAATCAAATTAAAATAAAATAAATTCAATTCAATTCAATTAATACATATTTATATTTATATAGAGATAATAAAAATAAAATAAAATAAAATAAAAATAATACAAATAATTGGGTGTTACAACTCTCCCCCCCTTAAAGAGAAATTTGGTCCCTTAAATTTGCTTCTTACTCTCGATCGAACAACTGGGGGTACTGGGTTTTAATGTCTGATTCTAGCTCCGATGTAGCCTCCCTTGGTGTGTGGTTCTGCCATACGACATTTACAAAGGATATTTTTCGGTTGCGGAGTAATCTGCTCTTTCGATCCGTAATGCCGACTGGTATTTCCTCGTAGGATAAGTCCTCCTGGAGTAGGAGAGGTTCGTGGGCTAAGACATGAGAGGAGTCCGGATTGTACTTGCGTAACATGGACACATGAACACATTGTCGACATTGGAAAGTTCTGGAGGCAGTGCTAGTCTGTAGGGGGTGGTACCAATCTTGTTTAAGACTTTAAATGATCCAATAAATCAGGAGTTCAATTTCCCCCTCCTGCCGAACCTACTAATTCCCTTGAAAGGAGTGACCTTAAGGAATACCCGGTCGCCTTTCTCAAATGCTAAATCTCTCCTCCGGGTGTCCGTATAACTCTTCTGCCTGCTCCGAGCTATCTGAATATTCTTCCTGATCTTAACTATTTTGGAATTAGTCTTCTCTACCAGCTCCATGCCGAACAATTTTCTATCGCCCACTTCTTCCCAACAAATCGGCGATCTGTATGGGTGCCCATATAATACCTCATACGGAGCCATGCCAATACTTGCTTGGTAGCTGTTGTTGTAGGCGAACTCTATCAAGGGTAGATGGTCGTCCCAATGGCCCCCAAAGTCAAGGACACAAGCTCGTAGCATATCCTCAAGTGTACGGATTGTCCTTTCTGACTGTCCATCAGTCTGAGGGTGGAAGGCAGTACTGAGGGACAACTTTATTCCTACGGCTTGCTGAAAGCTACTCCAAAATCGAGAAGTGAACTTGAGGTCCCTGTCGAACACCATTGTCACTGGGACTCCATGCAATCTGACTATTTTCCAGATATACATTCTAGGCAACTTATCCAAGGGATCGGTCATCCTGATGGCTAAGAAGTAGGAAGACTTGGTAAGCCGGTCAATAATTATCCAGATGACATCATGTCCTGAGCGTGCCTTAGGTAACCCTGTCACGAAGTCTATAGTAATATGTTCTCACTTCCATTATGGGATCGGTAATGGCTGAAGTAACCCGCCTGGGCGCTGATGCTCTGCCTTGACCTGCTGACATACCAAGCACTTAGACACAAAGTCGGCTATATCTCTTTTCATCCCGTTCCACCAAAATCGGAGTCGCATACTTTGGTACATTTTACTGCTTCTGGGATGCATGACAAACTTTGAGCTATGGACCTCTGTCATGATGTCTCTCTTTAACTCACTGTCACCTGGAACACACACTTTTTCTTGGAATCGGAGTAACCCATTGGCGGAGACTCGAAATTCTGAGCTAACCCCCTGTTCTGCATCATTCTTGAGGGCTACTAGGGCAGGATCAGCTAACTGAGTTTCCCTTATTCTCTGGATTAACTCAGGTTGAACTGTCAGATGACCCAAACACGTGACTCTCCTCATGTCCTGAAGCCGAACCTGTTGTGTGGGCCCAATCAGCCTGCATTCTGAAACCATTAAATGGGCTAATACATATGTACTTTTTCTACTGAGTGCATCGGCTACCACGTTGCCCTTACCCGGATGGTACAAGATGTCACAATCATAATCCTTAAGAAGTTCTATCCACCTTCTCTGACGCATGTTGAGATCCTTTTGAGTGAATATGTATTTCAAACTCTTGTAATCGGTATAGATCTGAAAGATCTCTCCATATAAATAATGGCGCCAAGTCTTCAAGGCACGTATGATTGCGGCAAGCTCTAAGTCATGGGTGGGATAATTTTTCTCGTGACCCTTTAACTGTATAGACCCATAGGCTATGATCTTCCTATGCTGCATTAAAACACAACCCAGGCCTAGATAGGAGGCATCACTGTAAACTGTATATCCATCCGATCCACTCGGTAAGGCCAGCACATGCGCAGTAGTCAGCTGCTTCTTTAGTTCTGAAAAATTTCTTTCACAGTCTTCATTCCACTCGAACTTGGCATTCTTCTTTGTGAGTCGGGTCAGGGGAGCAGCTAGACTAGAAAATCCATCAACAAACATGCGGTAATAGCCTGTCATTCCCAGGAAGCTACAGATCTCTTTAACTGATGTCAATTTCTCCTAGCCGAGCACTGCTTCAACATTTTCAGGGTTCACTGATACTCCATCCTTAGATATGATGTGTCCTAGGAAGGTGGTCTGCTCAAGCCAAAATCCACACTTACTCAACTTTGCATACAACTTCTTTCTTCTGAGAACCTGCAAAACCTGAGCTAGATGGTGAGCATGTTCCTCTCTGATTTTTGAATAAATCAGGATATCATCGATGAATACGATAACAAATTGATCTAAGAATTGTCTAAAGACCCTATTCATCAAATCCATGAAGATGGTTGGGGCGTTGGTTAGCCCAAACGGCATGACCAGGAACTTATAGTGTCCGTACCTGGTTCGAAAAGCTGTCTTGGGGATGTCTTCTGTCCTGATTTTCACCTTATGGTAACCTGAACGTAGGTCTATTTTAGAGAAGACCTGCGCACCCTGTAACTGATCGAAGAAATCATCAATTATGGGAAGAGGATACTTGTTCTTGATTGGGACTCTGTTCAATCATCTGTAGTCGATACATAGTCTCAAGGTTCCATCTTCCTTTCTGGCGAAAGTGACTCCAGCACCTCAAGGGGACACACTATGTCTGATAAAATCACTGTTCTGCAATTCAGTGATCTGCTTCCTCAACTCCTCCATCTCAACGCGGCTCATGCGGTAAGGAGCCACTGAAATAGGCTGGGTGTCTGACTGTAGATCTATGGTGAACTCGACTTCCCTGTCCACTAGTAATCCGAGTAGTTCGTCCGAAAACATATCTGGAAAGTTTCGGATTACCGGAATCTCTTGAATACAATTCTCTTTCTTGAGTTTGCCTAGTTAGAAAAACAGTAAGGTTAAAATACTCGACGAATAAGAAAACTTGCCATCAAGGAATAAGTACTAAATGATTTTATTAATTTATAAATGGCTCCTCATTAGGAGGATTGAATACAACCTTCTTGCTAAAACAATCTACGGTGGCGTGATACGCCGCTAGCCAATTCATTCCTAAAATTACATCGAAATCCCCGTGTCTAATTCTATTAGGTCCACACTCAATTTTCTATCTGTTATCTCTACGACACAAGCCCTGTAGAAAACTTCTCTCACTAGTGTCATACTCCCAGCAGTTGACACAAATAGCATAGAATCAAGTATATCAGGTAATACATTAAATTTGAATGCAAAAACAGGTGAAACAAATGAATACGATGCAACAGTGTCAATCAAAACATGAGCAAGATGGTTACAGATAGTAGACATACCATGTACCACGTCCGGGTCGGCTTCGGCATCCTGTTGGATAAGGTTGTAAGTCCTGCCCTGGATAGGAGGTCTGCCTTGATTCTGGTTCCTAGGGCACTCTCTCGCATAGTGTTGGGCACTACCACATATGCGACAGGTGTTGTTAAGGCGGTAGCATGGTCAGTCCCCGTGATCCCTGCCGCAATGCTGATAGATCTTACTACGTCCTGCCACTGGAGCCTGAGAGGGAGCCTGGATCACCAGTCTGGGCCTCTTATTCTGTTGGACAGGCGTTGTAGGTGCTGGTCTGCGGAGTGGAGCTGAGGGTCTGTGGTTCCCTGCTGATTGAGGGAGGGTGTGGAGGCTCCTATCCACTAACTGTGCTTTGGCTAGAACGGCCGAATAAGTCCCGAGCTCCAGTACAAATAAATGCTATTTAATCTCTGGGTAGAGGCCCCGCTGGAACCTCCTAACTTCCTGCCCTCATCCGACAACGTCTCAGGGGAGTATCGGCCCAAATCCAGGAACTTACGAGCATATTCTAACACAGTCATGTTCTCTTGGACCAACTGGACAAACTCCATCTCCTTCAGATGTCGGATGTGCTCTAGGAGGTACTCTGCATGAAAGGCTACTAAGAACTGTTCCCAAGTAACTGGAACAAGCAGGGTGGTCTGCTTGAGTTCCCACCAACGGTCTGCTTCTCCCACTAGCATGTAGGTAGCAAGGGTGACCCTCTGCTCCGAAGTCACCCCTAGGGTCTTGAAGGCCTTCTCCGTCTCCGCTAACCAGTACTGGACATCTTCAAAAGAGGATTTCCCTGCAAAAGTAGATGAGTTCAGTCTCCTATACCTCTCTATGTAGCCTAGGTCAATCGTGGGAGGAACTGGGTCCCATGGAAGAGGGACTGGGCCAGGCTGATGATAGATTAGGGGGCCCTGTGGTGGTACTTGCTGATACGGTAGGGGCACTGGATTATACTGTGGCGATGCCGGGCAGTACTGTGGTTGGGACACCGGATTATATTGCGGTGGTGCCGGGTGGTACTGTGGAGGAGCAGGGTCATATCAGGGTGGTTTGGGATCCTCTCGCTGCAGTGGTGGCTCAACCTGTGGCAGCGAGGGAGGGTCAGGTAGCTCCCTCATCTCCTCTCGACCTTGCTGGGTAGCAATGTCCAGCATCTCAAATATCTTGTCAACGTCTTCCCGAAGCAAACCATCCCGGGCTGCTCGGTTTAGTGGGGGTCTTCCTCTTCTCATCTCTCTGTACCTGCATTTCACAAGGAAGGGTTGAGTGATGATTCATTGGTTTGGTGTTTCTCTAAGTATTATTGTGTAAGGGACGGATCCGAGGAACGCGACTATGATACCAACTGTAACGGGCCCGAAAATTCAAAAGAAAATACATATAATAATTTGAATGTGGAAGCGAAATAAAAGAATAAGGTTAACATCCCTTATACAATAACTTCAAAGTACTAAACAACATCACAGAATAAGTTCTCTGAAAGAAATACGAGAAATGAGAAAAATAAAGAAAACTATAAAGCATCTAGCATCTACTCGCAGTTTTCTTGTGGATCGGGCTCGGGAACCAGGTTCTCCTGATCTGAAATGGTTAAATAAGGAATGAGCTACACTACCCCAGTAAGGACATCACACTATATCACCGTCATAGAAGTAAAGGTTGGTAGAAAATCAAAACAACCAATGGAGCAGTAGATTTAAACCAATACATTTAATTAAAATAAAACCATTTACCCTTTTTTTCTTACAATAAGGGAATTTATGGAAACAAATTACAGTGCAGTAATATCATACAAATCACAATTTCATGCATAATCAGTAACATAAAATATATCATAAATTCGTATTTATTAACAATAATTAATTATCACCGTTTTTCGTTTTTACCAGCCTACTAGTATTCATGGGGATCCATAGGGGTGTCCCCGCTACACATGAACTATTCTCCTTAACAATCTTAATTCCAGGGCCGTCCCCATACCTCGTCCGGTATGAGTGCTAAGACATTAAACTTCAATACCCCGTCCGGTACGAGGGTGAAGTGGGTCGTCCCCATACCCCGTCCAGTATGAGCGCCAAATGACCAAGTCTCTATACCCCGTTCGGTATGAGACAACATTCACGGTAGGGTTCCCTATGAACTCGGTCTGTCCACCATCTCCTAGGATATCTAGTGAGGCTGTCATCTTATCCGTTTATTAGATCACATCCCTTTCTTGTTTATCCTTAATCTTCGTTACCAAATTTAAACACAATCACATAAACAATGAATATGTACCCGGTAATACAATCATATCTTAAATCCCAAAATCACACAGTGGTCAAGTAATACAGAAATACATGCATTTAAAACTCTAAACCAGACACCATCATACCTTTAAACTGTCAAGTAAATCAACAGGAAACAACAGAGAACAATGTTTGATTCCGAGCTCCATTAAAAAATCGAAATTAATTATGCATATCTATCTAAGTTATACAAAAGATCGTATTATTATTTATTCAAACTTCACATCTATGATAGAAAATAGGGTGAGGGGTCCTTACTTGATTCGACACCGAAAACTAGATGGTTACCGCGATCCACCTCGGGTTGGTTGTTTTCAGTCGTTTTCGGCCTAATTCAGCCGAACTTGCACCGGCTCTTATGAGAAAACACACTTAGGGCCCTCGGTGGATCGAAAAAACACAGAAAACCAAAACTCACCGACGGTGGGGCTCTTCGATGTGGCGGCTCCTCCGATTCACGTTGCGGTTGGGTGTTTTGCTTCAGTCAACCTGTAGCGGAGGAAACGGTGGTCACAACGGTGAAAAAATCACATCGAACGGGAATCAGAAAGGGCCTCATTGGAGGCAAAAATCAAAACACCCCGCGGCGGTGCCGCTGAGCTTCAACGACGTTTTTCTGCCAATTGGCCGGTTCTTTCACTCTAATTTGGCCGTGGGTGGGTTTGAAATCAAATTCTGAGTAAAAAGTAGAATTTTTACCTTGTTTGGCGGTCGAAAATTGCTCCGGTACGGCGGCGAGTGGCAGTAGTCGGCTCCCCGGTGGCTGGGCTGTCTTCTCCGGCGAGGGGCTCTGGCGGCTAGGGTTAAGGTTTGGGTGTGGATGTGGTTATTTGTACCCATCCACTTTTGATCTGGGTCGTCTATCGCTTTTGATATGGACTGTCCGATTGCAATGAAATATGAAGTAAATCTGGGCCGTTCATCGCGATTCGATCTGGGTCGTCCGTGCGCGATCTAATCTAGGCCGCCCGTGCGCGTTTTCGATTTGGGTCGTCCGTGCGCGCGAGAACATATCTCAGTCGTTCGATCGCGCCCACGTGGATCGTCCACGTGGCTCCTCCCGTGTGGCCTCCCGCGTCAGTGTCTCTGCCACCTGGCGCGTCCTGGTTGGTCGAGTCTGCTGACCGGGCAGCTGACGTGGCGTAACTTTTCTAAATTCCGTTTTGACTCCCGTTTTTCGATTTTTCTTTCAAAAATACCTTGAGACCCTAAATTTTCACTCATTTTTCCCAAAATTATTTTCAATTAAATCTTCAATTATTTTTTCATCCTTTTTAATTATTATTATTACTATTATTTTTATTTAATTAAATTAAAATAATTAAATTTAATTTAATTCAATTAATACATATTTATATTTATATAGAAATAATAAAAATAATTGGGTGTTACAATGTTATTTTTTCAAAATCATTTAAATTTAAATAAGATTTGATATTAAATAATTTGGAGATTATTTTGATAATGTATATAGGTCATACATGTGTTAATGTTTGATATTGATCGTTTTTGGAGCACGCGGCAACAAGTTCGAAGAATAGGACACACACACACACACACATACACATACACATTACACATATACAGGTCAGTTGGTGGATGTCTACAAACTAATTATAGAACAAGAATTAATTGGTCTACAGCTGTTCTTTGTTTGGCATCTCATTTTTATCCTTTTTTTTTTATTTGAAAAACAATAATAATATTGATCCCTAATTAATATGTTAGTTTCATTTCAAATTTTAATCTATCATTGTGAATATATTAATCTATAATTAATATATTAAATTATGTAGATGTATATGTGAATATAAAAAGTAATTACACAGTACTATATTAAAAAAAACACTAATAGATAAAACTTATCTCAAACTATAATTTACATGTAAAATTAATTCAAACTAAAATTTATACTTAAAATTTTAACAGTGAATTTCACAAAATATAATTTTTTTTTTTAAGTAACAATATTTTGTATAATTATTTTTACTGAACATCAAATGACTTTGAAATAAAATATTTTTAACCAATAATTATTTTAACAATACTTTTAACACTCAGTGCAAATTACAATCCAGTCAAGTACTCACTTAACTTATTGCATCCACAAATAAAAATCAAAAGGACAATAAGAAAGACATGCAAAATATTATATGGGTGGATTGTCAAAATCAAAATCAAGATGAAGATGAAGATCAAGGATATGTTCATGTACACTTTATTGACTGGGCTTTGTCATGTAATTATATTTATACAACTCATTCAGTAGCCTGAACCCACCAAAAAGAAATACCAGAATCAGCATTTTGCCCACCAAAGATCCCTTGCCGACACTTCCATTTCACATACTTCAATTGCCACGTGCATTTGCCAATCCCAACAAATTCAAGAATAAACATAAATGAATGGTTGAGAGAAAGGGAGATTATTTGTTGCACATACAAGCTCTGATGTACTTATACAAGTTGTGCAACTCTTCTTATCAATACCTTCAGGACTCTACAAATGCTACATGGCTGAATTTATTACTTCCAACCAAGACTCAAGTTCATATTTTTAAAATAAAAAATCCCTATCTATGGAATGTAACAAAAAATGGGTGCTGCCTAATGTGGACTGTGACTATGATCTGAAAAACCAGATCTACAAGGAGACAAAATCCTGTAAGATAAATACCTCATAAGATCAAACTGAGTATGAATAGTAAAAATTCCCATTGACCTATCCCTATTTACCAAGGAAAAAGGAGAGCTGGAGTTTCTTCAATTTTGCCACAAGTATGCTTTACAATTCTTTTACTAACTCATCTGCTCACCAATCAGATCGAGACCCACAAGGAGGAATGTCAACCCTTGGAAGAGCAGGAAATAGAAATGAACTCCCTGGGCTGATAACAGGCTCCTGACAGAAGCTGTGAGCAGCAGGAATGCTAAAGCGAGCTCTTTCCTGTATATCTTGTTGACTTTTTTAACAGGTGTCTCCGCTGCCTCTTTCTGTGTATTTAACTGATTCAACTCAGAGAGCTCTCTGTCAGAACCTCCTCTGTGCATATGTGGTTGGTTTAATGCCTTTGGTTCTCCCTCAGCAATAGCCAGTAAGTCTGATTCCGATGACCTGCCAGCCTTCTTAGTGACAATCCACTCATAAGAGCTACCCAGCTGGAATAGTCCAGATATCATTGCATTGAATTTGGTCACAGACATGGTGTTTTCAAAAAGGAGGTAAGGAACAATGAAAGGAAAAGATTTTGGAGCTGGAAGGATATTTAGGAATGACATGAATACAGGGACATAACAAACGACCCATGTTGGAAGCTCAGCCTCAGGGACAAATATGGTTATTGGAAGAATTATGCAAAACAAAGTGAAGGAATAAAATGGAAGGATCAGTTTCCTCAACATGAAGAAAAGTAGTATTAGGTTTGCTTTTTTCCATGTTGCCATCTGCAAAATTATAGAATCAAACTTGTTTAATAATACTATAAATGTACTAAAAAAAAGTGGAAACTGAACAAAGTACTAGGGATTTGTTTTGAACAAATTTTATTTTTAATTTGAAAATCTATGCTGATTCTAACAAAGAGATCATAAAATTCCTTATAAAATAATGAAACTTAACAAATATCTTAGAGAATTTGAAGTAATATCGACACAGTATATTCTAAATTCCACTAATTTTGATGGAATTTGGAACATACTGTCTCAATTTTACTTCAAGATTCTTTAGAATGTTAAGTTTCATATTTTGAAAACAATCTTCATCATCTTCTAGTTAAAGCGTGCATTTCCCAAACAAATTCCATAAGTATAGTTATTACAAACATAGCCCATATATACCTTGGAAGTTATGATTTCTGGAAGACACAAGCGGAAGAGTTGCATGGGACCAGAATGCCAGCGATGTTGCTGTTTCCTGTAAGCTTCATAAGACTCAGGAACCTCACAAAGGACCTAGACATTGCATATTGGTTTGTCAGGGAACGTATATATTTCGAGGAATTCATTACTAATTACACATCTCTTTTCTTCTATGCTTGTATCTAAAAATTCATCATGCTCTCAATGTCCATTTATCACAACAGAGTTTTCCGAAAAACAGTCTACCAGCTTTTTAACACATCAATATTGTAATAGCACATCCGACTCCTAATAAAAAAAAACCTTTGAAGTCATCAAATCAAATTCTAAACTTGTAGAAGTAAATTATAAATGGAGAAATGGAAGTGAAAAAATTGGACAGGAAGGATAACTGAATTAATTGAACGTCATATTACCTTCACATCATTTAGAAATATGAATTTCCAGCCATTTAGATGTGCACGAACAGCTATGTCCATGTCCTCGACAGTTGTCCTCTCAAGCCAGCCTCCAGATTCCTCAAGGGCTTTAATCCTCCAGACTCCAGCAGTTCCATTAAAACCAAAGAAATTCAGGAATACACCATTAACTTGTTGTTCAACCTCAAAGTGAAAGCACAGGTTGATGTTTTGCAGACGAGTCAGTAAATTCTCATCCTTGTTCACAAACGCCCATCTAGCCTGAACCAACCCCAACTCTGGATTGTCCTGGATGACGAGAAGAAAAAAGGAAGCTTAATTTGAATCCCAAAGAAATTTGGTTTTTGACAGAAACACTCAATGAAAGAGAATGTCCTTACCTTGAAATGTGGCACAGTACACTTAAGGAAATCTGGATAAGGTTGAAAATCTGCATCGAAAATAGCAACAAACTCATATGCCTTCACGTAGTCACAGCTAATCGCAGATTTGAGATTCCCAGCTTTGTAGCCAGTTCTAACAATGCGATGGCGGTAAATTATGTTGATACCACTCTGGCTCCACTTGGTAACCTCTGCCTTGATTAACCATTGGATGCTCTCATCATCAGAATCATCCAGAACCTGAATTAGTATTCGGTCCTTCGGCCAATCAAGTTGGCAGACTGCAGATATGGACTGCTTATATACCTGAATGAGGTAAGTGCAGAAAACATACCAATATCAAGAGGAGAATTAAGAGAAAAAAATTTGAATTGTCTTTTTCTCGTGTGTGTGTGTGTTATTGATTCTAATACTGCATCCTATGCTTTTCCCCTTTTTGTTTCCCTTCTTAAAGCAGAATTACTATTGCAATCTACATAAACCTCAAACTTCTGAGAAAAATGAGTAAATTTTTGGAAATGAATATCAGCTGATTATCTTAATTCACGTTGTAATTTTCTTCCCCATACTCTACAGCTAGCTAGGACCAGGAACATAACAGAGCACTTCTACAACCAAATCTAAGTTTGCCATTGGCAAGAAACAGCATTTGCTAATATACAAAACAAAAAAGAATCATAAAAACAAAGAGTGAAAGAGAAGAGGCGGAGCTGTGTTTACGATGAGTTACCTCTCTCTCATTGCACATTGGTATTTGAACAAGAACCATAGGGTACATGCAGTCTGATCCCTCAGCATTATCTGACTTGAATGGATCCCCTTCGATTCTGGGCTTAATCTTCTTGAACTTAATCCACAAGCAACCCAAACAAAGTACCATACGATCAACAGACTGGATTAGGAACAGACAGACACAGAACATAGACAAAGCTTGGATTTGTGGAGCAATATAATCAGCTCGAAACGTTAACCAAGAAACATAGAGTAGGTGGAGCAAGCCTTGGATCTCACTAGTTTTTGGAATGTGCAAGTTAGGATTTTTCATATGATGCCAACCTTTGATGTAAGCAACCACTTCAAAAGCCAGAATTACCAAAGAAGTAAACAAAAACAATTTAAGCATCCTAAATATCAACTTCCCTTTACCCAATTTCTCACTAGCCACCCTCACTCCCTCCCTAAACATTAGCCTCTTCTTTATGGCCCCAAGCAACGCCCAGACCAAAGTGGCTAGCCAAGCAACACAACCAACAGCGCGATGAGCCTTGAGTAGCAAAACCCACGTCACTTGCTTAGCATTTCGTCCCCTGCTCTTCTCCACAGGCCTAAATGCCTCATCTGGGCCGTCGATTTCCACAACAGAGTAGTTGGGGTTCTCCATTTTCACCACCACTGGCGTCCCCTTCCTGCTATCCTTAGCCCACCAATCTGAAAAATAAAATCCCGGAGCCATGTTTTTCTGATATAAAAGAAACTAACCCAATCTATTCACCCACCAGCCAGAGAAATCTTAAATGTACCTACCGAAATCTTCAAAACTCAGATCTTGAAATTAAAAAAAAAAAAATGAGAACTACCCGTTTCAGTTCCAATTACAAGAACCAAAACCCCGGAACTAAAAGTTCAAGTTCCCTTCTCCAGGCTCCTCATTCACACGTAATGCTGCAAAGAGAGAACCAGAAAGGAAGAAGAAGGAGAGATGAAAGGGAGGCTTCTTGTAGTTGTACTATAACCACATAAAAAAGCAAAGATTATGAGTAATCTGCAGCTATAATGAGACCTTAACAGAATATCGTACTTGTTTAATATCCCAAACAAGCATGACTATTCCTTCACCACCCTTAAAACTTACCTCTGACTCATATAATCCGACTGTAAAATTCTCTTAACAGAACGACAACCTAGAAAAAGTATATGTTAAAAAAAAAAAAGAAAGAAATACAGAGGTGGACTTGGAACTAAACAGGAAGACCTTTACTAGTGAAAAAAAATGAGAAAAGAGTTCTGCGCAGCGAGCAAATTTATTTGTCTGGGTTATAAATAAGAGAACGATGTGAAGAAGGTGAAGAGCCTGCTGAAATTCACTCGTGCCAGCACTGTTTCTTTAATTATTATTTAAAAAAAAAAAAAAAAGACAGAAAAGGAAGATGGAATGGGAAAAAGGAAAAATATTTAGAAGGATAATTGTAGTAACATATTAGATTATATGGTAATATGTCTGTAAATTTTTTGGACATTTATGGAGATTTAATATTCCATCTTTGGACATTGCCTTTGCAATCTTGCATACCACAGCAGACCACAAACGAGTTTAACTTTAAAAATTTATAGCTTTGAAAAAGTTAACAATTTAATATTTAAAATATATATTTTTTAGTTTAATATTAAATAGTTTTCCAATTACAATTGAGTTTCTCACCTAACAAAATTGCTTTCAAATTTGTTTTTTTTTTAATGAATTTTTTGTACCCCAAATAATAGAAATTGTTCCTACATTATCCGGTCAACATAAAAATAATTTAGAAATACAATATTTTTTTTAAGATTACGAATTCAAAGATATATTTTTGTAAAATTCTTCTTTTTTAATATATGTTTATGATTATTTTTTTTTGGTTTAACATAAACAATTGCATAATTTTATACCTTTAAGATCAAATTATAATAGAAAGAAATTTTAGAATTAATTATATTATGAAAAACAGTTCAAATTTTAAAATAATAATTTACCTTAAATTTCTATTTTTATTTTCATTTATAATTCCTTTCACAAAATAATATAAATCAGCATGTTAGATTCTTTAAGGAAATTTTAAATTTTTTTGTTGATTAAGTTTAAAATATAATTTTAAAATTATTTCAATTTATTTTCATATTCTAAGAAGTTCCTTCTTTATAATTAATAATATATAATTTTTAAAAAATTTAAATAATTATTTTATTTTCTATTATAAATATTTAAAATTGATTTTCCTCAACTTCTTATCTCTATGGTTTTTATTAAAAATGTTATTTTGATTAATGTCTATTTCATTAAATATTATAATATAATATATATAAATTTTTCAGAACAAAAAAGAAAATACACAATTAATTACAAGTAGTACAATTTTATCTTTAGCTTGATTTGCTTTCTCTATTACCTTGATTTATTTCCTTTCTAAACACCATGATTTACTTTTTCTTTAATATTTTGATTTTTTTTTTGCCTCTTTAACACTTTAATTTACTTCATCTTCAATACCTTTGAACTCCTTCCTCTTTAAGACTCTCATCAAGATGAGGAATAGATGTTATACATCCCCAGCTTGTCAATAAAAGATTGGAATATTAAGTTGATTACACCTTAATTAATACATCTACACTTTAAAAATTAGTAGGCATGTATGGCATACATATTAAATCATTGTCAAATTTTTTTTTTTTGATAAAATGACTATCAATCTAAATATGTTAGATTCAATCATATTATATTAGATTGTATAGTCAACTTGTTGTCACAGTACAAGTGCATAAGATTTGCAAATTTTATTTTAATATCTTTCATGATTCTTTTTATCCATAGTAGTTCATATAACCCTTGTGTCATTGTTTGAAATGTTAATTCTCCACTTGATCTCACAACTATATTTTGCTTCTTATTTCTGCATGTGATTAGGTTATCTCCAAGAAAGATATAGTAATTTGTAGTATATCTTTTATTTACAATCGATCCTTCATAATCTACATCAATATAGACTTCTAGGAGCAATTTGTTATTCTTCTTGAAACATAATTCCTTTCTCCAGTGACTCTTTTTAAGTGTTGAAATACTATGTAGGTTGCTTGTAGGTGTACTTCTTTTGAATTGTGCATGAACTTACCTACAATACATACTATATAGTCGATGTATAGTCTTGTATAGAGTATGAAAATCAATCCTTTAACTAATCTCTTATGCATTCTTTATTTACTACTGTATCTTCCTCTATTATTTCTAGTTTGTGATTAGAATCAAGAAGAGTGCTAGCTAGTTTATATGTTAGCTAGTGTCTTTTAGTACTTCATGAATGCATTTTTGTTAACAAATAAAAATTAATGATCTAGAGCTATCAACTTCTATTTGCAGAAAATATGTCAACTTAACTAAAATCTAAATTTTGCATTCTGTTTTTAAGCATTATTTTAATGTTTGTTGTTCATTCTTATTGTTTTCGATTACAATAATATCATCAATGCATACTAGGAGAGTTATAACTCCCTTTGTATATAAGTTTTTGATAAAAAAAATAATTTTTTTTAGTATGTTTAAATCTAATATTTATAATCATCATTGCAAACCTGTAACCATGCTCTTGGTGATTACTTAAGCCTATATGAAGCCTTCTTTAGTTTATATGACTCATTTGGACTTACTCCTATGTTAAAGCCGGATGGAGAATTCGTGTAGATCTCTTCTTCTAAATCTCCATTAAAAAAGACATTTTTATATCAAACTGTTGTAATTTTTAATCAAAGGGGACAACTAATGACAATAAGATTCTTATTGACGTGACTTAAATTCTAATGATTTTATAATGAGGGTATTTTTATATTTATCTGGGAACATAAAAAATCTTAAAAGCATCCCTATATATAAGTTTACTAATCTATGAGTGATGTATTATCTTTTGATCACAGTATAATATTTTTCTTACTAGTCTTGCCCGTGGATATAGGCATACTGCCGAACCACGTAAAATCCTGTGTTATTTTATTTTCTGTTTTTTACTTTGTTTGTAATTGTGTATACTTTAAGGATTAATTTCCCCAACATGTGGTATTAGAGCTCAAGTTTGAGTTGAATTAGAGAAAGAAAGCATATCAGTTAGTGAGAGAAAAAAAATTTGGGAAACCAGAAACAAAAAACCAATAATAGCTAAGTTTCTTTGTCTTTCCTTCAAGACCAGCAGCAACAACAGTAGCTTAGATCGGCGATGATGGTGGCGAGCTAGACCCATACGAACTGGTTCGTGCACACGACTGCTCCCTGTGCAACCAGATAAAAGAAATCGGTCCATGCATGCAGCTTGCTAAAAGATCGCGGCTGGCCAGAAACAAAACGCACAACTAAGGCGTTTTTTGTTTGATCTGTACAACCGAAGGGGACAGAAGGGTTGTTCGACGACGTTTGTGAAGTTTAAGGCCAGAAAGCCGAAGAGAGGAGCTGAGGATAAGTTAGAGAAAATGAACCAGAGTGGAAGACTCTGGATCATGCGAGGCCCGATTTACGGTGTTTTTAGCAGTTCTTCAACGTGTTTTCAATAGATCTATGCCGCAACAAAAGGGTCACCATTTTATATCTTTTTGGTGATTTTCGACGATAGTGAGCGACGATGCGTGATATCTTCACGGGCCACACATGTGGAGGCACATGGTGGTGCGTGAAGGCACATACAGTACTCTGATGGTTGCGTGCGGTAGTTTTCTGTGCAGTGGTGACTCCCTATGAGTAATTTTTTATTTTCTTCTGATAGTATTATTTTTTTCTATTTGTTTGTTTTTGGTGCATAATCTAGATATTCGAAATGACATCCACAAAGTATAAGGTAGAAAATTTTGATGATAAAACGAGTTTCAGCTTATAAAAAATTAGAATGAGATCATCACTAGTACTATAGGGTTTGTGGAAGGCAATTGAAGAAAAATTTTCAGATAGTATGAGAGAGCTAGAAACAAATCTGCAAGATAAAATCTTATATGCGATTTTCGTGAGTTTAATTAATAATGTTCTGCAGAAAATTGCTAGGGAAGTTTCCCTTTCAGCTGCGTAGAAGAAATTAGAAGAATTATATTCTATAAGATCGCTGACAAACTATTTTTATCTGAAGAAAAAGTTGTATAATCTGAAAATGAGTGAAGGTATACTCATTCAACAATATCTTGATGTATTTCGTTTTATCATTATGGACTTGAACAATATAGGTATCAAAATTAATAATGAGGATTAGACCCTAATTATATTGTGTTTACTACCACTATCATATGAGACTTTTGTTGACACTCTATTATACTGAAAGGACAATATTTCACATGATGTTGTTATCAATGATGCATTAAAATAAAAAGAGTTGAAAAAGAACTTCCTAAAGTATAGAACAGAATGAGAGAGTTTGGTTAATAGGTGAAAAACACAAAGAAATAATAAGTCAAGACATAGATCAAACTCTAGAGTTAAGAAGACAAACTGTTATGAATGCGGGGAGCAGGATCACTTTAAAAGAAATTGTCCCAAGTTGAGAGAGAAAAAGGGAAAAAAGCAAGAGAACTCTGTTAATTTAATTGACAACAACAATTCTGATGATAGTGATAGCAAAAGTGCTGGAGAAGTTTTATCTATGAGTTTTGATTATGAAAAGAACTCTTAGATTCTTGATACTAGTGCTATATTCCATTGTGTCCACACAAGTATTGATTTACTATATATAAACATATGAATGGTACTTTATACATGGGCAATGATAGTCTATTGACTGTATATGAAATTAGTGACATCAAATTAAGAACATTTGATGGAGCTGTCAGAACCATCGAGTGTTGGTATGTTCCTCAGATAAAGAGAAACTTAATTTCTCTTTCTACTTTGGATTCTCAATTGTATGGATTTTATGTAGAAAATAGTATTCTTGAAGTGTGCAAATGCTCAATAGTCTTCATGAAAGCCAGTTTGGAATATAGATTGTATGTTCTTTGGAAAAATATAGTTTTAGGAGAACTTGTTGTAACATCAGGGAGCAATAATCAGAATTAATTGTGGCATCTGCGTTTAAGTCATATGAGTGATGTGAGATTATCTGTTTTGAGTAGGCAGAGTTTGTTGAACGAGTACAAAGAAGAAGTCATGGGTTTATGTGAAGATTGTATATTTGAGAAGTAAATCATAGTGAAGTTCAACAAAAAGACAGTGTATAAGACCATAGATAAGTTGGATTATGTTCATTTTTACTTATGAGGTCCATACAAAGTTCCCTTCAAAAGTGGTGCCAAGTATTTCATGATATTGATTGATTACTCTAAGAAGATATGCGTGTATTTTTTGAAATCTAAAAAAAATGTATTTTCAACATTTGTCATATAGAAGATCATGATTGAGAAGCAGACAACGAAAAGGATCAAACTTTTTAGGACTGATAATGGGTTGAAATTTCGTAATAATGTATTTAATGATTTCTACAGTATTGAAAGAATAGTGAGACACTGCACTTGTGTTGGGTCACCACAACAGAATGGTATTGCAGAACGCATGAATAGAACACTATGTGATAAAACACGAAGCATGCTATCTCATTCAAGCTTGGGACAATAATTTTAGGTTGAGGTTGTAAACATTACTAGTTTCTTGGTTAATAAATCTTTATCTATAACTATTGAATATAAAACTCATTTTGAGGTATGGACTGGGTCATCTGTTGATTACTCTCATTTGAGAGTATTTAGTTGTCCTGCTTATGCTCATATTATGGATGGTAAATTTGAGCCGATGGTAAAAAAAATACATATTTTTGGGATATGCATCTAGTGTGAAATGCTATAAGTTGTGGTGTAGTGATTCCAAGTCTTCAAGGCTGATTATCAACAAAGATATGACATTTAATGAGTCTACTTCACTAGACAGTCAGAAAGGAAAGATAATAGTAGAATCAGATCATAGTGTTAAAGAAAAGTTAGAGTTAGAAGTTCAGCCCAATGGTCCAAGGACTAAAGTGCAAGATCTTAATAAAAAAAGTGATGGTGTACCTAATCAACAATAACCATGTAGTATTGTACCAGGCATAGAAAAAAGACAAATTATACGACCACATAAGTATGAGAATCTGGTTACATATGACTTGACAGTTGCAGGGATAGTTGATTTGTAGGAACCTAAAAGTTCAGATACAGATCAGGTGATTGGTGTTGCGTGTGAAGTACTTGATGGCCGATGTCACTTCGTTCAGGGATTAGAAAACAAGTTTAGGTACAATCTAGACTTGGTTGGAGTATGTGATACTCAATAGCACCCCTAAGTGGGTATCATGGCAAAACAGAACGATAAGAAGGTCATTTCCTTTGATGTTGAAAAGAATTCAAGTAAATTAGAAGATTTGTTGATGTGACTTAAATTCTAATGATTTTAATCATGAGAGTATTTTCGTATTTATCCTATGAATTAATTTTATATATATACTGAGTACGTAAATAAATCCTAAAAGTTTTCATATATATAAATTTGCTAACTTATGAGTAATGTATTCTTTTTTAATCATAGTAGAATATTTTTCTTACTAATCTCATGTGTGGATATAGGCACACCATCGAACCACGTAAAATCTTGTGTTATTTTCTCTTATGTTTTTTACTTCGTTTATAATTGTGCATGCTTTAAGAATTAATTTCCCTCAACAATTTGCATAGAATTTATCTTGACTAGTGGTGTGAATGCCTCTTGATAGTTTATTCCATATGTTCGTATATAACATTTTGCCACCAATCTTATTTTATATTTTATATCTCTCAGTTGTTCCATCTAATTTATATTTGATTGAGAAAATTCAATTGGATTCTATTAGTTTCTTACATTTTAGTTGATCCATCATTTTTTAAGTTAGGTTATTTACAAGTGTCTGTATTTCCATACTCAATATTTTTTTCATCTTTCACAAGATAATATTTTGGATATTACATTTAGGGATATACCCATTGATGCAAACCCAAACACCATGGAAGGAAGCTCCAACTGGTCAGCTTTGATCCCTCATACAGTTTTTGACCAAGAAAGCATCAAGATTCATCAAGATAACATATTTGGAGAGTTAGGAAAAAAGATCCAAATCCCACAAGGTCCCATTACTCGAACAAGAGCCAAGAATTTTCAAAAGGCTTTCAATATGGTTGTCCAATATTGGATCAACCAAGAAACAGAATTGGAAGATCAATAACTGTCAAGAAGAGGTCCAAGAAAGCAATAAGTTGCTTAGCCATGCATGATCTTGGCCTTGCAGGCCCATGGTCGAGAGGAGGGAGGATTCTCATCACTCACCTGCAGGAGTTCCTCACCAAACTAGGAAAACAAAATTCTTTTTCTATATGGACATATTTGAAGACTTCTGTTTGGATTTAGAGCAAATTGCAAGAAAATAATAAAGAGACTTAAGAAAGGAATCGACCAAGTATTTATCTCTATCACCAAATCCTCTTCCAAAAAGGTACACTTCAAGACTGTAAGAAGACACCTATTACTACCAGAAATCTGCAACAAGGAAAGAAAAAGAAGAAAAAAAGAAGCTAAAACCGATGAGAACAGCAACAAAGAGGCTGAATAGGAGTCTTACAAATCCAAGAGAAAAAAGACTAATGTTTTTAATTTAAGTACTTTGTTTTAATTGAGTTTTGTTTTCTAATTATATTAAGAATTCATTTTTTCAAGTAGGAATATGTATTTCCTTTTCAAGTAGACTTAGTGGTAGAAATTCTATATAAGGAGGTCACCCTCCCCCATTAGATATACAATTCAGATTATCAATAAAAATCTAAATATTTTTGCTTTAACTTAGAAGCTTTCAAGAATGAATTCAATGGGCGTGTGTTCGACCAACTTGTTGAGCAAGAATTGAAATTACTTGTGGAAGTAAGTCTCATGGTATTTTGCAATTCTACTTTTTTGTTTTTTTTTCTATTATCTTAGTTTTTATTCTTTCTCTACTACCTTAATTTTTACTCCCCCATTGAATACAAGTCAAGTAGGAAAAGTTTACTTAAGATTTTGAATTTCTAGTTGTTAATATATATGCGAGATTTTGAATTACGTTGTAGATTCCGAGTTCCGCATCAATTGGTATTAGAGTTTAGGCTCCAATAAATCTACTATCTTTTAATTTATTGTTTTATATTTACTTTTTACATAAAAATTAATACTTGTTACATAAGATGCTAATTCATCTAATCTCTTTTAAAAGAATTTTTTTATTATTGTTGCTATAGCAAAACAAAAAACAAAAAAAATCATGTTATCACAATTAACTAGAGGACACTTGAGGAGACGCTGGAGTCGCGCCCACTATTGAAGCAAGATAGAGGATGCCTGAGGTTAGGGAGACCCTTGTTAAGAGAGAGAAGCTTGAGGAGAGAGAGTATGTGGGGAGATAAACAAGGAGAAAAGGGCAGTGAAGATAATACTTGACGAGAGAAGGACGTGAGTCGAAGCTTGAAGAAACCTTGAGGAAAGAGAGACCCAGATTCTGGTTTCTTTTAGGAGAGAGAAGTTTGCTGAAGCGGGGGCTGCAGAGAGACGCAGAATCTGGTTTGTGTCATTTTGATTTTTTTTCCTCCAAATTTGAAATTACAATAAACACTTTTGTTCCATATACAAAATTCTCCATTAATATAGCTTATAACCTTTGATTATCAGTCTTCTTCCTTGTCCGGTTTCATTCTCCTTCATGATCTTCTCTTTTTGGATTCTTTGTAATCGCCATCTTCTTCACCTATTATGTTCTTTTCTTAATGAACCTCGACTTACACTATGACTTCTGGGTGTTTGCTGATCATGGCGAAACACCCATCCACCACCAACCGCCAGTCATCATTTCCTTCCAGCTCGACAACTTAACTAAAAAACATTAATAATACATAGACCATTTTATCACTTTAAGTTCTTTTTTATTTTTTGAAAATTTGAGTTAGTCCTTCCAACTTTGAAAAAAAAATTCATAATCTAAGAAATCATAAGAGTCCCTTGAATTTTTTCAACTAGGGCCAAGTGATGAGGGACATCCCATCGTTATTAATTTATGTAGAACAAATTATTTCAAAGGACAAGTGGCTCATAAACATTATACAGAAATGAAAGTCCATATTTCTAGTGATAATCTGAACTTTGTAATTGTAATGTGTCATGTATGATGCATGCATACTGATAACATCAAGCAAGGATTGTAAAACTCCTAGCAACAATTACAAAAAAAAAAACATGAATTAAAGGATAGAAGAATAGTTGAGTATCTATTCATGCAAATGAATTACAAAAATTTATCAGTAGTCGATTATTAAAAAGTCTCAAGAATATAAGAGTAACTATCATATAGTCTAGTAACAGTTTTAACAACAAAATCAAGCTCTTTAACGCAGATTTTTCCCATGTATATCTGATAATTTGTATCCCTTAAAAACTTCATACTACTCCTCTTCCCCTTCCCTTCACAATCAAATGGTCTCAATGCTATAGAGTTACTATACCAAATATAAAAAATCGGAACATGTTAAATCTCAATTTCGTCCTTGTTTTACTACCGACCTGGAACATTCATTAGACAGCTTAGGATGTTTAGTCAGCTAAAAAAGATAAATTAATGAAAATTAACCAACCTCCAATCTTTTCCTGAACTGGCTCATTTTCGATGAGATTCAACATTTGAAGTCAGCCTCAATGCCTTGCTCTTTTTCTGCTGATATTTGGCGTATGAATACCACACACCACCAGCTGTGTTGATGACCAGCCCAGTAATATTCAGAGCATGTACTTGAACACCACCCAGTAGAACAAAGCCAAGTGTCTGAGAAAAGAGAAAATAAACAATTGTTAAGCTGAGAAAAAAGGCACAAACTTTAAATCCCAGCATTAGTCTTGGCTTTCTATGCGCCAAACAGACAAAAGACTGTTGATACGTACAGTAGATCCTACGCCTTTCAGGACTCCAACAATGGTTGTCGTCAGGGCTGAGTTAACTATTGTACACAAGAACATTGTAAAGTTGAGGAGGATGCCCATCACCAATGAAAGAAGTAGAATGATTAAAAAGGATAAGGAACTACTCTGTAAATAAGACAAAGAAAGTTTAATGTTAAAAGCCGCTAGTTCCATTCTTCATGCTAACAAAAACTGTTACTGAAGATGAGAGGAAGCATGCTGAATTACCAAACAGAATCCTACTGACCAATCTAAGAATATTCCTTAAACGACAAAAGGAAGAAAAGAAACAAAGAAGGCACATGGAATATCAAGATGAAAAAGATCCCTTCAATACCATTTCTTTAGGCTATAACCCTTAAATGTTGTGTTTTTTTCTTTCTTTTAAATAAAAATATAAAATAATATATGAACAGACACCAAAGAGATACCAATCCGTTTATAAAATATTTATATATATATCAAAATATCAACAAGATCTCCAAGATCTTCCATAAAATATAGAAGATGACACCAAAATAAAAAAACTAAAAGTCTAAAAACATCTATTCCTAATCTTATTAAAATCCTCAACATCATCTACCGCCATGGAAGCTCTTTTATTTATTTCTTTCTAAAGTACCCAAAAGATGGTAAGTGGGGTAAGGTCCACATATTTCCTGTGCTCACTGATACCCTTCAACACACAGATTTCATCTTTAGTCGAGCCTGCATCCTCCAACTGATATCCAATAATTCGTAAATCATAGACCATAGCTTGTAAGCAACAAGATACTGTATAAGAACATGATTACAAGATTCAGCATCCTTTTTAGATAGCATCTGTTTACCATAGTCATTTCTCTCATCCATTTATCAATAGTTAGGATGCACCCCCTTCCGGTCTCCCACGCAAATAAAGCCACTCTCGGAGGGACTTTAACCTCCCATATTTGTTTAAAAAGAAACCTAGAACCAGAGCCGATGTGAGCATGGACATGGGTCAAGTTGGTGGAGGATATTTCAATGCCAAGTGGGCCCATTATAATGGAGAGAGCTAAAAGATTACAATAAATCTTCCAACTTGTCATCCAAGCGTGAATCAGTGAGGAAGATGGGATTAGACTCATTAAAGAAACTTAAGAAAAGATGACAACGTGGCTATTAACCCAAAGATATAATAGTATATTATATTCGCCCCAAGTGCAAGAGGAAACTAAATAAGAAAAGAAAAAAATTCTGCAAGACATGAAAAGGAAAAATTCTCATGAAATTTTATTTCCTAATTATATGGGAAATCTTCACAATTAAAGATCAGTCAAAAGAAGAAATTGTTCCTAAATTGCAAGCTATCTTGAGAAAGAAAAAAGTTCCTTACATGTTAAATCTCATGAAAAATGACAATACTTGAGAAAAAAAAAAATATTTTGGCAGAATTTCTTCCGCTAAATCAGCCACAATTAATTAAGATATTCCCCATTTTAAAAGTTTTCTTCATAGGGAAATCATATTTATGCTATTTTAATTGTAATTTCCTTAATTTTTGCTAGTTTTCCATTCTATTATAAATTTAATTTCCTATGTAATTTTTACTATTAATTAGGAGATTATTTATTTTTTATTATTCGCATGACTTATACTATAAATAGGCATTCATTTTAGAGTTATAATTCAATTCAGAATACTCAGCTTATTAACAAAATTTAAGTATTCTTGTTTTAACCTTTCAAGATTGTAAGAGTGAGTGAGTGGGTTTTCGACTAACTTGTTGTGCTAGAAATTGAGATCACTTATTGAGGTAAGTCTCGTGGCATCTTTTCAATTCTATCTCTTTACTTCTTTCTCAGTTACCTCGGTTTTCACTCCCCTGCTGAGTACGAGTCAAGTAGGAAGAGTTTGCATAAAGTTTTGAGTTTCTGCTTGCTGATGTATATGCAGGGTTTTAGATTCCATTGTTGATCGGTTCTGCATCAGTTGGTATGCTCCGGTAAATCTACTATCTTTATTATTTACTATTTACATTTATTTCTTACATAAAATTAGTACTCGTTATATAAAGTGCTAATTCATTTAGTTTGTTTTCAAGAATTTTTTTTATAATATTATTATAATTAAAAAAAAAAGATTCTAGAAAAAAAAAAGAATCTGTGAAAAAAAAGACAGAACGAAAAAAAATGGGGAGAGATGTGTAACTCCTTAAGTTTTTTTTTCAATATTACATTCAATATTCTGCATTAACATCTATATCACAGAAACTCAAGTGAGTCATAGAGCGCAGCCGTCATTGGGGTAGAATAATTAGATATAACATTTCGGTTATATCCACAAAGATTAATCGGATCCTTGACGCTTTAATTCCATAATTGTCTTTTTCTACTCCTAGTTTTATTCTTTTTTTAAATGTTTTAGTTCCATTATATATCTAAATGGTTAATTGCATTCTAACTATTTAGCCATAAGTATAAGCACATTACATATTCTTTTTCTATGTGCTTACTTATGAAATTTTAGAAAACAAGATTCCTTTTTAGAATTCTTTGTAAAGTCTTAAAAGACAACCTTATTTGTCTTAATTCAAGAGATCCATTTCAAACACTCAATTTGACCGGAGAAGACAGGAGAGGTAAACACGAGTGATTGAGATGAAGTGATTTCTTTTTTTCCATTAACATCCTTTGCAGATATGTCACAGTTTAGTAAAACCAACCGACCTATGACCTTTGAAGAACGGATGGAGACTAGAATGGATAACATGTACAACAGATTGAACTTAGCTATTGAAGATATAGCAACAAGAATGGATGAGAGGGATGGAAGAAGGAACCGTAGTCATCCCAGACGCCGACACCGCCAGGATGATGATGAGTCACATGGCGACAATAGTGAAGTCGATAGAAGAGAAATCCGAAGAGAAGATGATGACATCAGATCCATCAAGATGCAGATACCTCCATTCAGATGAAGGGACGATGTAGAGGTGTATCTCAAGTGGGAACGGAAGGTAAAGTTGATCTTTGATTGCCACAACTATAGTGAAGCCAAGAAAGTAAAGCTAACAGCTGTCGAATTCACAAATTATGCACTTGTTTGGTGAGATCAAGTGACTGCTCTTAGGAGAAAAGATGGAGACCAACCTCTGTCCACTTGGAGAGAGATGAAGTCTACTATGAAAAAGAAATTTGTCCCATCTTATTATGATAGAGAATTGCACCAGAAGCTCCAAAGATTGACCCTGGGATCTCTCTCGGTGGAAGATTACCATAAGGAGATGGAGATGGCAATGATCAGGGCCAAAGTTTATGAGAGCCCAGACGCCACCATGCCTAGATTTCTCAGTGGTCTGAATAGGGAGATTGTCAATGTTGTGGAACTGCATCACTACATAAATCTGAATGAGATGGTATAGATAGTTATGAAAATTGAGAAACATCTAAAGTATAGAAGTTCCTCCATAAGTAATTCTCAATCTATCCCTCAGTTTAGTTCTAGATGGCCTAAAAAGGAAGAAAGAAAGAAACTTGAAGAAAGGAAGTAACAACCCAACTCTAGCGAATCTAAACGTAACCCTAAACCACCTACTGCTATTCAAAGACCAAGTTCTATTAAATGTTTTAAGTGTCTTGGAGTTGGACACATTGCATCACAATGTCCCAACAAAAACCTCATGTTACTACGAGACGATGGTGAGATAGAGACTGCCAATGAATACAGTAGTGATGATGATAGTAGAATATCACTAGATGATTGTGAAGACAATTTAGCAACCCCAAAACAGGATGAGATATTGGTTGTCTAGAGAGCCCTAAATATGCAATCCAAAGAGACAGACAACGATCAAAGAGAGAATATCTTCTACACCAGATGTCATGTGAATGAGAAGATATGCAGTCTGATCATAGAGGGAGGCAGTTGTGCCAATGTCGCCAGTACTTTGCTAGTTGAAGAGTTAGGGTTATTTTGTACTAAACACCCTAATCTTTATAGACTACATTAGTTCAATGAGTATGGATAAGTTAGGGCACATAAACAAGTCAAGATTCTCTTCTCCATAGGCAAGTACAAATATGAGGTATGCTATGATGTCATTCTCATACACGCCAGTCATATCTTGATTGGATGACCATGACAGTATGATAGACAAATACATCAGGACGGGTTCAAGAATCAATACTCTTTACGTCTAGATGACCTAAAACACATTTTGACAACTCTATCTCCAAAAGAGATCTATGCTGATCAAATCAAAATAAAAAATCCTTTGAAAGAATACTAAGAAAAAGAAAAAGAAAAAGAAAGAAAAGAGACCGAAAAAAAAAAATGACCCACTGAAAGAAAAAGAGGCTGAAAGAAATAAAGAAAGTCTATTGAACGTAAAAGAGGCCCAAAAGAACAATAAAAAATGCCCCATGAGAGAAAGTGAGAGAGAAAAAAGAAAGAATGTTTATATGTGAGGGAGAGAGAAGTGAGGAGAGCGATTTGTGAGAAGTAAAGCTTAATTGTACTTCGTACAAGGAAGCCTATCTAACGTTTTCTGACCTTAACACTTCTTTACTTAGTTCTATTCTATCTCTTTTACAAGAATATGAATATGTATTCTCAGAGGAGATTCCGCATGGTCTAACACCGCTACGAGAGATTGAACATCAAAATTGACTTTATCCCTGGAGCTTCAATTCCCAACCGTCCAGTCTATCGAAATAATCCTGATGAGACAAAGGAACTTCAGCGGCAAGTGAAGGAGTTGTTAGGTAAGGAACATGTAAGAGAAAGTTTGAGCCTTTGTGCTGTTCCAGTGTTACTGGTACCTAAGAAAGATGGTTCTTGGAGGATGTGTGTGGATTGCCGAGCTGTCAACAAAATTATGGTGAAGTATAGATACCTTATCCCTAAGTTAGATGATATATTGGATAAATTGAGTGAATCTACTATTTTCACTAAGATAGATCTTAAGAATGAATACCACCAGATTAGAATGAAACATGGATATGAGTGAAAAACTGCCTTTAAAACCAAGTATGGGTTGTATGAATGGTTAGTAATGTCTTTTGGGTTATCAAATGCCCCTAGCACCTTCATGAGACTTATGAATCATTTTTTACGACCTTTTCTAGGTAAATTTGCAGTAGTTTACTTTGATAACATCCTGATTTACAACAAGTCTTTAGAATATCACTTTCAACAATACGATTTGTCCTTGAGATCCTTAAGAAAGAACAGTTGTATGCGAATGTTAAGAAGTGTACCTTCTGCAGTGAAAAATTAATTTTTTTAGGATTTGTAGTTAGTGCACAGGGAATTGAGGTAGATGAAGATAAGGTGAAAGTAATCAGAGAATGGCCTACTCCGACATCAGCCAGCGAGGTAAGGAATTTCCATAATTTAGGGAGCTTCTACCGCATGTTTGTTAGGGATTTCAGTTCCATAGCAACACCATTGAATGAACTGGTAAAAAAAAATGTAAAATTTGTATGAACTAAAAAACAAGAACATATTTTTACTTTATTGAAAGATAAATTATGTTCTGTACCTATTTTAGTTTTACCTGACTTTAACAAAACTTTTGAACTTGAATGTGATACTTCAGGTATTGGTATAGGAGCGATTCTGATGTAGGAAGGGCGTCCCGTGGCTTATTTCAATGAGAAACTTAGTGGCACACCGTTGAACTACTGAACCTACAACAAGGAGTTGTACGCCTTGGTAAGAGCATTAGAAGTATGGCAACACTATTTATTGCCAAAGGAATTCATGATCCACACAGACCATGAATCCCTAAAATATCTGAAAGGTCAAGGTAAACTCAACCGTCGTTACGGTAAGTGAGTCGAGTTCATAGAATCTTTCCCCTATATAATCAAGTATAAACAAGGTAAGCATTATATTGTTGCTAATGCATATCTCGCAGGTATGCTTCAATTTCTACACTTACCTTTAAGTTGTTAAGATTTGAATATATTAAGGAGATGTATGCTAATGATAATGATTTTTTCACTGTTTATCATGCACGTGAGCACTCTGCATTTCATAAATTTTATAGGCATGATGATTTCCTCCTTAGAGATGGTAAGTTATGTGTATCCAACTGTTCACTCAAGGATTTACTGGTGCGTGAGGCTCACAGTGGGGGATTGATGAGGCACTTTGAGGTAACTAAAACTCTAAATATATTAAATGAGCATTTTTATTGGCCTAACATGAATAAAGATGTTGAGCGCATTTGTAATAAGTGCATTGCATGTAAACAAGCCAAATCTACAGTTCTACCTCATGGATTATACACACATTTACTTGTGCCCACAGCACCTTGGATAGATATATATATGGATTTTGTATTAGGATTGCCTAGGACCAGGAGAGTTAGTGATAGCATATTTGTCATCATAGATTGATTTAGTAAGATGTCACACTTCATTGCATGCCCTAAGACTGATGATGCGACAAATATCGCAAATTTATTTTTCAAAGATATTGTGAGACTTTATGGCATTCCTAAGACAATTGTGAGTGATAGGGATGTGAAATTCCTTAGTCACTTTTGGTGAGTTCTATGGAGTAAATTAGGAACTAAGTTTTTATTCTCTACTGCATGTCACCCTCAAACTGTCGGTCAGACTGAGATTGTTAACAGAACTTTAAAATCCTTATTGAGAGCTATAGTTAGCCGAAACTTGAAAATATGGGAGGATTATTTGCCTATAGTAGAATTTGCATATAATAGGAGCATTCATACATTTATAGGGTTTTTACTTTTTGAGATTGTTTATGGTTTTAATCCTTTAACTCTGTTGGACCTCACACTTTTACTTTTGTAGGAAATTCAGGATACCGATGGTCAACGGAGAGCAGAACTTGTTAAAGCCATGTATGAAAAGGCAGGCAGCACATCCAAAAGAAGAATGAATCCTATGCACGACACACCAATAAAGGAAGGAAGCGAGTAATGTTTCAACCAGGCGATTGGGTATGAGTTCATATGCGAAAGGAAAGATTTTCCAATCAGCAAAAATCTAAGTTGGACTCTCGAGGAGACGGACCTTTTAAGTTCTAGAATGTATCAATGACAATGCCTACAAAATTGATCTCCCAGGTGAGTACGGTGTGTCTACTACCTTTAATGTTTCTAACCTTTCCCTTTTTGATGCAGCTTCAGATTCGAGAACGAATCTTTTTGAAGAGGGAGAGGATGATGTGAGCATGGACATGGGTCGAGTTGGTGGAGAGAATATTTCAATGCCAAGTGGGCCCATTACAAAAGAGAGAGCTAAAATATTATAACAAGTTTTCCAACTTTTTATGCAAGCGTGAATCAATGAGAAAGATGAGATTGGACCCATTAAAAAAGCCCAAGAAAAGATGACAACGTGATCATTAACCCAATGGTATAATAGTATATTATATTCACCCCAAGTGCAAGAAAGAAATAAACAAGGAAAAAATTCTGCAAGACATGAAAAAAAAAAAAATCTCATGCAATTTTATTTCCTAATCATATGAGAAATCTTCACAATTAAAGATCAGCCAAGAGGGGAAATTGTTCCTAAATTGCAAGCTATCTTGAAAAAGAGGAAAACTCCTTAAATATCAAATCTCACAGAAAAAAAAAATACTTGAGAAAGAGGAAAATATTTTGGCAGAATCTCTTCCCCTAAATCAGTCACAATTAATTAAAATATTCCCTATTTAAAAAATTTTCTTCATAGGGAAATCATATATGTACTATTTTAGTTGTGATTTTCTTAATTCTTGCTAGTTTTTCATTCTAATTATATTTAATTTCCTATGTAATTTCTACCATTAATTAAGAGATTATTTTTTCTTTATTATTCGCATAGGCTACACTATAAATAAACATTCAATTTAGAGTTGTAATTCAATTCAGAATATTCAGCTTATTAATAAAATTCAGATATTCTTATTTTAAGCTTTCAAGCTTGCAAGAGTGAGTGAGTGAGTTTTCGACCAACTTGTTGTATTAGAAATTGAGATCACTTATCAAGATAAGTCTCGTGGCGTTTTTTCAATTCTAGTTCTTTATTTCTTTCCCAGTTACCTTAGTTTTCACACATCTGTTGAGTGCAGGTCAAGTAAGGAGGATTTATTTAGGATTTTGAGTTTTTGATTGCTGATATATATGCGGGGTTTTGGATTCCATTGTTGATCCCGGGTTCCGCATTAAAAGCATTTCTATTAAGTCAAATGCTTGTACAATTATCTGACCAAAAAGGACCCTGTAGTAGCAAGCCTCCACAAAGGTAGATCGTTGTTGTCGTCCAAAGTCGTAAGAGACAAAATAGTTAGAAGATTCTCATACTCATTAATCTCCCAATCAGTAAGGTTCCTCAGTACATTTACCTACCACTCATTCCCCCCCCCCCCCCCCCCCCTCTTCCCCCGATCATTTCTCTGAAAGAATCGGTAATCAAATACAGGTCTAGAGTCTGTATATACCCATACATTTTTTTTTCACATTCCTTTCCCATGCAATCTTGACAGTGTTATGGTGTACCAATCTTTCTCATCGATTTCAAACTTTGCTTTTATCACCCTTCTCCATAACATACCCGTTTCTTTCATAAGTCTCCAAAACCATTTGCCCTGTAGGGCCATATTCATCTCCACTAGGGATCTTAATCACAACTCTCCTTGGGGAATTGGCTTTTTAATCTCCTCTCAGGCTACCCAATGATATCTTCTTCTTTCCTCCGAATCGCCCCACAAGAATCTGCACTGGATAGTTCCCAATTTTTTTACAACACTTGTTGGAATAGTCAAGAAAGTCATATAATAAATGGGTAAGTTTCTCAGCATGCATTTGATGAGCATAACTCTCCCTCCTTTAGAAACAAGAGTTTTCTTTCAACCCGATTACCTCTTCTCAAACCTAGCCATCACCAGATCCAACATTCCACGCTCTTTATAGGTGGCCCCCAACTGTAACCCCAAATACTTAATCGGTAGTTTTACAGCTTTGCAATCCAAAACCCTTGCCAAACTATCAATGTCCCTATCATCACACAATCTAACCATCTCGGACTTGATAAGACTAATACTAAGTCACGAACTTGCTTAGAAACCCATCAAAACACATCTAAAATTGAGGATTGCACGCTCATTCGACTCACATAATAGCATGGTATCATCTAAGAAAAATAAATGGGTTGTCTCCTTGGTGCATTCCCCCACCCCCACTTTGAGTTCTTTAAATAATTCTAATCCCCCAACTCTTTATCAACATCTTAGTTAAAGCTTTCATTACCATAATAAGCAAAAGAGATAACAGACCTCCCTGTTTGAGACCTCTAGAAGCCTTGAACAAATAAAAAGGGTTTCCATTGACCACCACCACAAAAGAAGTGATAGTTATACAGGACTTTGTCCATCTATGTCATTTCACACCAAATCACATTCTCATACGCCTGTAATCCAAGAAACCCTAGTTTACATGATTGTATGTGTTCTCCATGTCGAGCTTGCAGAGGACCCCTTCTTGTTTTTTATACACCAATTCATCCACTCCCTCATTGGCAATAAGTGCGGCATCAAGAATTTGCACCTCCCACAAAAGCACGCTGACATTTGCCAACCACTTATCCATTACTCGCTCTTAAATGTTGGTATTACTAGCTAGTAGAGGCCTTCATAGCTAACTTCTTCAAGGATGCTCCAAGAAAATGAAAATAATTACAAGGAAATTTTGAATGGTGAAAAAAATGAAACACCCCACCCAGTTCTGATACTTAGCAATTTTTCTACAAGCAGTTGAAACACTACCATTTCAATCCTAAAGGATAAGCAAGCAACAAGCAGCAATAGTGGGAAAAGAATCAAGCAACAGTAATTCAAGAATTCTTTCCTCAAACATCACACTGTCATGCAACTGCAACATGACCAAAATGAACTTTGAAAGGAGAAAGGATAGAGATTCTCACCTTTGCAAACAATACCGACACAGAATTTGGAAACTCTCCTGTTATTATGATAAGAGATAGCAAAAAAGGAAGAGACAGAAAACTGTTATAAAACATGATTTCAATTGAAGAAAGCCCATCTTCTGCACCAGATTTCTCAACCAGCACAAGGTACATCGTCTGTAATTAAAATTTGATGCTTTAGCAAATCCTGAATAATAAAACACCTAGTAGCAAAGTTTAACATACCAGTTTGAAACTATTAAGTACATACAAGTAATCGATGATGAGGAAAAAGAGATTTTAAACCGAACCTGGAAAAAGACAGAAGTAAGGGCCATGCTGTATCCAAAAAGGTCAAAGGAAAAATCCCCTAGTGCTGCTATAACACAACCAGCAGCAGTCAATACTACAGAAAGAGCTACCTGAAATTGACAGGAAGACAAATCATGAATTTGGACGCGTTCTTATTATTCAAACCAGCAACCAAGTACCAGTTGATATGTTTGAGATTTCACACACGACAAATTCCCAAAAAGAAGCATTTTGAGAATGATTGCTAATTCAACATCATCAACCTTTCCATCAAACATGGTAACTAGATGAAAATTAGAAGTGCAAGGAAACATGGATTTAACAAAATGAAGAAGGAAACAAATCAAACTCAATTTCACTAGAAAAAACTATCATTCAGATTGAGCTTTCTATATGGAAATTAAAAGGAGAATATGAAGATGACAAGGATAGTTATTTGTACCCTGTCTAAAACAGGAGGGCATCTCTGTTTCGAAGCTCAATGGCCAAATGCCCACAGCAATTATTCAGTAAGGCACAAGTTAATGGTTACTGTCAGAGGCAATCGGCTGTAGTAAAATCTACAAGTGGTGAGTAAAAGGACTTATTTTTGGCATTCAGTTCTAGCCAAGTGGGCAAAATAAGTACGCTTGGCCAATACCTTGGAAACCTTATCACTATGTTTTTTAATAAATGAGTCCCACAAAATGTGGAACTTAATTGTAGATCCATATTTTTGTATTTAAAACGTGGATAAAAATATGAACTTGCAATTAAATACTACACTTTTTGTAGATTTCATTTGTTCCAAACATATTCTACAAACTAAAGCTAATAAATTGCAAAAAGTCACCTCGAACACCAGCAGATAACCCATTGACAGTTGATTACAAAGACCATTTACAGCCAGAGAAGCATCAATAACATAATAGGAAAAGCAAGTAACATCTGCAAGAGCTGAAACGTTTTGTGTAAGACAACAGATCACGAACCTGAGTTGTTGGTTTCCCCTTTCCCAAAAAAATTCCAGCAATCAACACCGCAAGTGGTGTGAGCCTTTTAATTGCAATATACATGGGAATATTAACCCCTTTCAAGCTTGCCAAAGCAAAAGCAACATTAGCATTGTAGAAGAGTGAAACTGGAAGAAGTTTCTTAGCTGTCCCTGAATCCACTCCTCTAGCTTTTGTGTATCCCATTTGTCGTCCGAAGTGTATAAGCACAGTAGTAGCCAGTTGCTGCCACAGTTAAACACAGAGCCAAATCCCATATCAATAGCAAGTAAACTCGGCGGGATAGAAATAAACCAAAGGATCTGTAAATCAAAACCTGCAGAGTAAGAAGAGTCATGGAATGTGCATACTGCATAAGAATTGCCTTGTTGATAAAAACCATTGCCATTGAAGCAACTCCATACGACAATGCCGAGAGCAAACTACATGAGCATTTAATAATAACATCACGACGTATCTAGAAAATCAATCTCCACTAAAAATAAATAAGAAACTAAAATCTGTTCAAGGCTACTAGCTTGAACATGTACAAGCCCACACTAACGAAGAAAACAAATGAATAGGAAATGAAAAAAATGCGATGTAACCTGATATCATCGAGCAAAAAATAGTTTGGGCAGATAATGTATATTAATCTACTAAAAGAAAATGAAAAGACAAATAAAACGAAATAAGAGAACCTCACAACTGAGCTTCTTTCCGCATCACTGCGATTCTCCATTGGAAATAAAAAGCAAAATCCAGCGATCCTCTCAACAAAACAATTATTCCGGAGGTCTCTCCAATTACATCGTCAAATCAAATATATTTGAACAGTAAATCACAGAGTGACTCTCAAATCATGCAACAACCCCTGAAAATTTAAACGGGAAAAATTGGGCATTGAAATCAAATCTCCATATCAAGATACCTGTAATCTGATTAAGAACGCATCATTTACAAACCAACAAAAAAAAAAAAAAGAACGATCACCTGATAGAAAACATTTTTACATGCCTTTTTCGTCGTCCTTTTTTCTTTTCAGTTAAAACCAACGAGCTCTTGGATCAAGAGAAGAGAAAAATGAATCTGGGCGCGGTTTGCGTGAGTGAATTAAAAGGCCGAAAAAGCAGGATTGAGTCAGTTGAGTGATGTGGAACATGGAGCGAAGTAGCAGAGCAGCTGGGATGATCCAGGAAGGGAAAGAATGAAACAATAAAAACAGGAGGAGAGTAAAATAAAATAAAAATAAAAATAAAAATAAATAAAATACTGTAAAAGTTGAAAATGGATTTCGGAGTCGAAGGCGATAAACAGCTGGCGGAAGGGGATCGCCATCTGGGGTGTGACTGCGTGTTCTAGGAAATTGGCGCAAAGATTGAGACTTGTGGGACGCAGAGACGTTATATAAATTTATTTAATCTTTATTTTTTTAGGTTAAATTAAATTTAAATTATATTATTAATTTAATTTTTTTGTTTTGTTTTGGAGGAAAAATGAATTTAATAATTTATTTAATATTCTGTATTTATATATTATAAATACTGCTTCATATGTAATAATAAAAAACTAAAATATTACAAGATCTAATTGCTGAATCATAAAATGAAGTTATTATTAGGCTCTTGTTATCTTTATTATTTTATTATTACCCTAATGGTTGTCTAAAATAAATAGTTGTTATTACCTAAACTCAATAGACAATTATATTTTCTTATAAATAGATTAAAGGAGATGAGAGAGATAAAAAAATATTTATTATAGAATTTAAAATAAATTATTTTAATCTTCTACAAAATTATATGCTAATTTAATTTTTTATCATTTGAAAAAGTTTTTTATCACATGAATTTACTAATGGAATTGTATTCTAATTACAATCTAAATTATTGATAAATATTTAGAATAACGTTGATGATTGGGAACCTTATAGGTAGATCATTAGCTCTTCTCAATATGTTAGGTAATAAGACTGAGAATAATTGGTGTAAACAAATTTTATGAAGGAGACACCTCATTACAAGATCTAGAGTTTCTATTTATATTAATACAGTAAAAACTATGTCTCGTTTAATGATTATTTATATAAAATAATTTTGCAAATAAAAAATTAATTGTCTATATAATTAACAGTAGCAACTAACATAAAAATAAAAAAAAATAAAAAAATAAAATCTAAGGCTAAAGCTAGATCACCATATATCAAACTCTTTGATCTTATTATTCTATTCCAGTAAACACTCCATGATATCATTAACTTGAGAGTGTTTTTTTATTTAAAAAAAAAAAAAAAAAAAATTGCTCATAAGTTATATATGTTTATTGTTAAGATTAAGATTATGTAGATGCAGCATCAAAAGGAACATAACGACTGTTTTCTATCCACCTACGATCAATTTTTTTGTAAGTTATATCAATTTCTTTAAAAGTAGCAACCAAGTTGTAAATGCCTTCTTAAATATCTCAAGGCCACAACCAATTTTGTTTTTGTCATTTTATTACCAAATCAACCTTAAAATTTTAGTATTTCAGGGATACAAACTGGGCTGGTTAAGGCAAACAATAGAAAATCAGACTAATGTTGGTAACAAGATAGTGTTATAATACTAATGAAACAATTTTGCTTTTTGTTTGTTGCTCCAATAATATATGGGAAACAATCTCCAAGCTCTCCTACTTACCACTAACTCAAAGTTTCTTGCCTCATTGAATGACTTCATTCCATCTACAAAATAAGTTGAAGCAAAGATGTTGAATATCCACAAGTCATTTCTTTAACATATCAAATTGCTGATACACTTGTAATTCAAAAATTTCAGACACTTAACTTATTTGAAAGAATTGGATACAAAATAAGTCTCACAAAAAATATTGGATACGCTTCACATCAATTCTTTGAAAGAACGAAAAAGAACCAAAATTCCTACCCGGTTGATCCTCGGTATTGTTCTAACATAACTATTATTGGCTTTAAGTATCAGAAATTTCCCTCGGGTTTGAACACTGGTAATTGGAGATAAATTCACGTGCAGAAGTAATAAAATGTAAAAGGGTATTGAATGATTAAAATTTTAATTATTTAAAACAAAAATCTAAAATAAATAAAAAAGTTAAAAGAGTATGACACCTTCCAGTGACATTGTTTGAGCCTGATGGAAACATGGACAACAGATAATAGTATATCCAACTAAAACTGTGACAGTATGCTACAGTTCTTTGTCTCTAATAAACTGACTTAAGCTCGTCTAGGATTTGGTGCCACAAAATCTGACATCTCAGAAAATAATGAGAGACCTCAGACAAAAATTCCCAGCTCAAAACTCTTCCTTTGATGATGGGATCTTCTTTAATCAAAAGGTAAAAGGAAACAATTGGTCAGATGGAATCCTCGTTTTTACAGAACTTCTTCATTTATTATTTCAGCTCTCTTCGTTCCAATTCCATGCCTGAACTCTGAATTGCCAAAGGGTGATTCCCGCTTTAAATTCTGAAGTTTGCCTGAAGTCCTACTTTGAACTTGCAATAAACAAGGTTTATTGCAATTTTCCTCATTCTCTGCCATAGATGAATATGACTCGTGATTAACCATATCGATGTCCTTGGAATCTTTTATTGCATCTTCAGAACCAACACCAATACTTGAATCTTTCTCACAATCCCATGCCATCTCTGGAAGAGGTGAACATGGCCCCGAATCAACCTCACCTCTACCTTCTGAGTTCTTTTCTTTAGCCAAACCTTCATACCTCGAGACATCCTTCAACTTGGTTGACCTTGATTGAGAATTTACCATATCTACATGCTCTGGATTTCCTGCTGCGTCACAATTAATATGAGAAGCGTCATATTCAACATCAGAAATTTCCATTCGAGCAGATGAATTTGACTCAATTTTGACCCCTTCAGTGCCCTCAATATGTTCGATTACAGATGCAGCATTTATTCCAACAATGGTTTCTGAATTAATTATATCTACATCCTCCAGACAACTTGCAGTTTCAGAACAAACTCGAAAATGAGAGTCATTCTCACCAGCTAAAATTCCAACCAAGGCAGAACCATTCTCAAAATGCTCTCTTACAGGTTGACAATCAATTTCAAGAGATTCTTTTCTGCTCCCAGTTTCCTCTGAATATGAACTACCATTAGATGATAGAGAACAAGAACTCTTAGCAGTATTAATTGACCCCACATTGCAGAAGCTTTCGATGTTCTCATTTTGGTGACATTCTATCATCTTCTCCCCTTTCTGCTCCTGCTGCAAAGGTTCATTCGTTGTACGACATGATGGCCGAGCATGAACCCTGCAGAAACGAGTAAGAAGGATTTTTAGAGCCACCACCTTCTCAACAGAAAACTATGACATTAAAAGAACACAAACAAAAATGTTCACTCAGGCTCTGGCACATTTCAGCAGCCTATGTATTCTTTAATGACATGAAATAATATATCACTATCAATCCAGGCAAAGGAAAAAAAGAAACACATGATTTAGGAAAAAGATGCTGCAAATATACTTCTTATAATCACTCTAATACTATATTATGCATTACTAATCTATAATATTTCCATTATCATTTTGACAAAAAATTTATAGAAAGAAACAAGAGGGAGGAGCACCTGCTGTAAAGAAGCATATATGCTCCCTGAGAAAGAACCTCATCCAATTCTACATCCACAACCTGAAAAGATTGTAAGAGGTCAATGGAATCTAAAAATTTGGTGCAATGCAATATCCTACCCATATAAGCATAAATGTGCAAAGATACAATTGCACCAGACATTACAGTGGATATATCACATCACTAAAAATGGAACAATGGGGGGGAAGGGGAGTGGTAGAGACAGCGGAAGAGGGAGAATATCCACCTTAGAGTCATCAATTCTGTACCAGTTTCCACGAAAATCCTTGGTATAGCAGATGTAATGACCAAAAAATGATGCATTTAACATATCAACATGAACTACAACAGCATACAGCCTGTATACATCTGTCCCATCTCCTTCCTCACTCATGTAAGGGCTAAGATCTAAGGTCTCAGGAAAACTGACTCTTTTGTTGAGTTTCCCAAACCTCCCACTCTGCAAAGATTTTCAAACAGAAGGATAAAATCAGGAACACGTGATAAAGCACTTTAAGAGCATTTCTACACCATGTCATGCATAAAAATTAGATAAACACGTGATGATTTTTACGACAGTCATTGAGATCATGAAGGTGGTTAACACATGGCAAGCATCTACAAACATTTAGTATAATAATCTGAAAATAAAGCAGACCACAGGCATAGAAAAAAGTGAAGACCTGAAATCTTTTTAAAGCAATCGTGAGTATGTTTGGGGCACACTGAATGGTAAGACGCTTCCATGCCTTCACATAATCATTGCATCTGCAGAAAAAAGTAAGTATCAGGCCAGCAACCAAACAACAGAAGCTCAGGTACCCACTACAATCCTAATGAGACTTGAAAGTTTGAAGTCCATGCAATGATAGTAATAAGGACTGCATCTAAAATCTCACATTCAATGAGGGTGAACTATGAACTAATGTACAGAAAGTTTTGAGCTTTACGGAAAGATAGAAATAAGCATACCCGTCACATTTATACATATTGTCACCATGAAGCCACTCTTTTGCTGTGAACTGATCAAGGCATTCCTCCAATGATGCAGCATCTCCATGTATTTCAACAGTCAGATCCATCATATTTTCGTATTGGTTTGAAATCTTATTGCAATTTGTACATATCACCTAAACAATAAAGAACAAACTGACACATCAGAAACTAACAACTCTGATTGGCATCACCGGTATGCTTAAGCACAAGAAACTATGAAATCCATCAATAATTGTTAGAAACTTCAAGAAATCAAATTGATGTTTTTTTTTCCTGAGATAGAAAAAGAAGATTAAATGGAGAATATAGATTTTGCCGTTGTTTTGACATAGTGAAGCAATGGAAAATAAAAGACGGGTTAAATGGGAACAAAATCAACAGAAAAATATTTTAAAATATGGTGGAGCAAAACTCTCATCTACTGCAGGCAAGAAGAAAATGAGTGCACCAGGTAACGTAGTATCTACAGCATCAAATTCTCTCTTTGCAGGAAAATTATTAGTTTAGGACCATATTATATTTTAGTTTAAAATGATGCAGAGGAAGGCATATTCCACATGGCGATATGGTGCAGAATCTATAACATTTCAATTTAATTGTTGCATAAAGATTATAAAATCTGCGGAAAAAAAAGCACTAGGATGCATAACCTGAGATTGAAGATGTCCACCAAATGTATGTTGAATAAGTGTTGTCTCTTGAGAACTAGAAGGGATAGCTTTTTCTCCACCAAATTCATCAAGGCAAACTGATTGCATTGTATCGATGGCAAACCTACAAAATGTACAAAAAAAGCTTAATAACACTCTCACTTTTTTTTTGAAATACAATAATACTAACAAATTTATGCCAAACTTAGTCAAAATAATGGGATATTATCTCAAAATCCAATCCAAGACTAACCTCATAAACTCATGAGCGTCCTCTTGTCTTCCATACCCAAGACTACCACCAATATTAGTTAATCGGGAAAGAATGTTGATTGGTGAAAATGGTTGGGGACTTTGGCTTGCTCTTTCAACAAGGGTTTGAAATTCACATAGGAAGCACCAGTCATTCCGTCTGCCTGTAAAATAAAATACAACATTTGTAGGGGTGAGACTAATCCAAAACAAATACAAAACCAAAAGGGATCGTGAAAAAGAAAATGTACACTCTCTCCGATGGCCTTTCTCCAGCAAGTATGCGACAAGTGGACGCGTGAAGAGAAGACATTGTAAAACCACATTGGCAAAGCAACTGCATGTAAAAGGTTGAACAGAATAAATAAAGACCAAGAGAATTGACAAGAAAACCTAGCTCGTCAAATTGATAGTTTAATAACAAAACATAAGCAGCAAATGCAAACCTATTTCCACAATTTAAGAGCCCACAGGGAAGAAATCCTGGCTTGTCCCAGTTAAAAAACTTGACAAATTCATCATATGGGAAAAGGACCTGAAAATACAAGAGCAATTTCTTAAATAACAGGTGCTTGATGAAGGCATAGAACACTAAAAAGATGCATCATAGGTAGAATATGTCAAATGACAATAAGGGATCAAAATACATAATAAGTTTATAATAAGCCATATTGAATTTATAATGTGAAACTGAATAAACAAGCAAAAGAGAACATTACTTTTCTCAACTTCCCTGCCACCTTCGAAGTCCCACGTGCAGGAACAAGTGCAACTGTAGAAAAGGTTTTTCCACCAGTACCAGAACCTTTAGATCTGACATCAATTCTTACCGATGGTGTTGAGTTGAGAGCACTATATTCCTTGCATTTTGTCTTATGCCCAGAACGCCAGTGTGAACTTTGGCAGGTTGATGAGCTGGAAAAAGATAATGAAGTGATAAAACTTTTCTAGCATCCATGTATAAGGAACACAAGACCAAAATGCAGATAGTCATCAGCATGCACTTTTCCATCACCAGTTGAACTTTGAATATTAAAAGTATTGATAATAATGTTAATAAATAACTAAATGTTATTTTGCTCGGATTCAACATATGTTGCTTGGACACGGATGAAGTGTCAGTTATTTGTATGGATCTATGTGTCAGACTCAATAGTTTTTATAGTAAAATGTACAACGATTTGGCTGATAAGAGTACACAAATTGGATATAGATACTTGGATTCGTTTGACATGAAAAATAATAAAACTAATCTAACCTTTAGAGAGCTCTGAAAATGTCATAAAATTAACAAAATATAGTTCTTGGCACAAAAAGATAGCAAAGTGAAATTGGTAAGTGAATGGGAAATATATACTAATTAGTAAGAATAACTGATTAGGTATTTATCACTACAAAAATATCCAATATTTATACATTCAAGAAACTTCTCCTAAAAAACATTCAAGAAACTTCAATTCGATTTATAAGTTCTTTTTCAACTTATAATTCGAAAGTCTTCATCATTGTCTTCATATTATCATACATTATAACGTCTAGTTAAATTACCAAATGTCCAATATGTGGACACATATCCCATACCGACACGAATGCCATGCCATGTTTGACATGACATGGCACTAAAACTAAGGGTTCAAGCAACATAGACTAAATATATAATGGTTATATAATAATGTCCAGATACTCTTTTCCCCTTATAGAGGGTTCAGCAGTTGAGAGCATCAGAAAAACTATCTACTCCAAAAGGGTAAATTCCTATGTCCTTACCAAGCAATCATGAAACAGATTTGCCTTTTATGTAAATACTACTATGATAGCTTCAATGTAAAGAAAGGCACCTCTCGTCTATGGAAAGGAAACAATTGTTCTGCTTCCATATTAAGCACATAAGATCAAGGAAGGAAATAGCAGGCAAATTAATATCAGCGAGAAATTGGCTTTTCCTTCCATGTATTATCATGACTACCAGAAGTTCCGGCCAGAACAAAGAGTTATATGGGAATTAAGATTTATGAGTAGAAAAAATTATTCAACTAAAGTAAAACTCCACTTAAATAAACTCCAACTGCTGCAAATAATATAAATTTAAGCAAAAATCTTCCTGCATCAAGAACAATAACATAAATTTCAAAACAATCTAAATCCTAAACGAATAAGACTTTCAAAGCACTGAGCTTCTAACAATCCTTCACTATACATTAGAGCTTAAGCTTATTCTTGAATTTAATGTAAACCAATGAAAACAACGACCATGCATGAAAATACTGACTTATGAAAACAGAACAAATCAAGAAATCTCCAAGGAGAATCAACTGCCTATATAAATATCAGTAAAAAAATTTTTGGAAGTACAAATATCAGGAAACACTATACTGTTAATCATACGGGGAAAAAAAAAAGAAAAAGCAAAAAGAAGACCCAAAAAATAAAGGGAGAAAAAGAAATCCTATCATCACATTATACATATAATTTTAAAAGGGGGGAATTTAATTAACTAGAAATCACTAACAAGCAACGATCACTTGCGACAGTAACGACACACAACCAGCAGAATCGCATAAAGCCAAACTAAATTCCATTTAAGGATCCAGAAAATAAAAGATAGAGAATCATAATTAACACTAATCGTAGAAAGAATCATAATTAACACTAATCGTAGAATATTTATTAGAAAAGTGGTAGCGTACCAATAACGAACGGATTTGCAGCGAGAGCACTTCTTGTTAGCGGGTTGGCCGCAGGCAGCACAAGAGTCAGATTCCATCTCAACCGCTGGGATTGCAGCGTAACTTTGATGATTCCTGTCGAAATTGGCGTCGACCTCGAAGTACTTCGACGCCGTCTTCTTGACCAGATATAGCAACCCACTCGCAAACAAAAACGCTGTGAGTATCAGTTGAAGGAGCAAATTAAGATCCACCGTTATGCCACCGACATGCATCTACTCTTCACGATCCCTTCCTCCCTACTTCCTCTCAATGATCGACCTCGTCGCAAATGCATATGCTTATGCATGCAAGAAAAAAAAACTCCTCACTTCCCTTGTGTCCGGAAATTAGGGTTTTGTCGAGGAGCTAGGAAACAAGCAAAAAAACAAAAATCAGTGATCGACTAGGTTTTAGAAAGAAATTATAAAATTAGGTCTGAATCCAACCTAGACATCAACAATAATGGGAAAGAGCAAGAGATTGGCCCTCCTCCTTCCTCGTCAACGTTTGGTTTCGAAAACGAGGAAACTGGAGCTGCTTGCCTCTAATATATGTATTCTTTTTACTTCAATTTTAATGCAGTTGTTTAAATAATTTCTGATTGTGGTTTCGAGTTGTTTTAATTTTAAATATTACATAACAAATATATACTATTCATATATTTAATATTTTAATATTTTATGTCTATAATATCTAATACATTATATATAATATTATTTTAATTTTTAATATTAAAAATATTAATCCGAATATAAATCAGAATACACCACAAATTTCGGTTCAAAAATTTTGAGACCAAAACCCAATCCAGACCGAATTCATAACATCCCAAACCTAAAATTAGTACGTCACAACGTCGCATATCTATAAGAAAAAATTTCATAAATTGTGAAATAAATCTTAAACTTAACTAGATTATGCTTTAAAAATTTAATAATCAATAAATTTTCTAAATTAAAACTGTATCTTAAAAATTCAAAGAAGTTAAAAGGTCTTTAAATAAAATAATTTTTTAATTTAAATATAAAAATTTAATTAATATATTTTAATTATTTAAATCGAAATTTTCATTCACTCAATGTCTCAAATCTCTTTAGATACTCCTTTTAAATTTTCAACCATAATAATATCAATTTTAGCATCATAAAATTGCCCATCAAATATTAAGGTCTAAATTATCATATTTGCTTAATGCATATAAACCAATTCTAAAAATTTAGTTCTCCAGAAAATATCAAAATAAGTAATAATTCTTATATACTCGTATTAAAAGACTTTAATTTAGAATATAAAAAATCAATCAAAACGATCCTTAGAGATTTGAAATCTTAAAGTTTTTGTTGGACTTTGCATTTTTTTTCAGGATCTCTAAGTATTCAAAGATTCATACCCCATCATTTCTCATCTAAATTATTTAATTTCTAGTGTTTATGGTATTTAGATTATAATTAATTATGTAGGGTTTGGCTAAACTTTTGACAGAAGAGTTAATAACATCGTCAAAAGTCCACTGCTACATAGTTTATATTTTTCTAAAATCTTAAATATTTAAAATTCATAACTCACTTAATTTTCATCTAAATCATATAATTTTGATATATATTTTTTACATAAAAAATGTGTAGATTATAAATAAAATTGTTTGCTTGAGTAAAATTTTGTCAAAAAAAATTATTGAAATCTCATTATCCCACTATTTGTGTTTTCTCTATCGTCATTGACTTTTAAAAATTCATAACTTCTTCAATTTTAATCATAATCATATAACTTAAATGTGTTTTGAATGTGAATATTATAAATAACATGTTGGTTCTAGAAGATTGACAAAAACATAAAGATGTGGCAAGAATACTTATTGTACTAATCTTTTATACATATGTATATATATATATATATTGTACGAGTTATTCTTTTAATAAAAATATCTAAATGTCATATAATAAAATTCTAATTTAAAGTTTATTCTTCTTCTTTCTTCATTTTCTTCTCTTATCTTCTTAGAATTTTAGAATCTTTTAATTAAATTACAACAATTAGCTTATATATATAGGATTAGTCTTTCTATATTTATAAAAAAAAAGACTTAGTAATTTATATAAATTATAAAATAATTTCACAAATTTTATAAAATAATAATATAATTTCTCTTGAACCTAAACTTAAATAATAATAATTATTTTCCTTGACCTTAGTACTACAAACTTGTCGGTTTTTTCTGGGTCAAACAATACTTACCATCTAGTTATTTGGCCATGAAAGCATAACCTAGAATTAAATGGAATAACTAATTCTTGCGACGACTCACAGTTCTCCAATGAAAAACTACGCTGCTAAACACAATTAAATCATAAAATACGACATAAAAATTTAACTAAAATATAACAAAAGCTGTTTTTTCTTTGTACATAACGTAATATTAAATTACATTCATGAGGTTACAAAATTCTACAGAGTTCATAACTCAACTAAAACTCACCTAATGAAAACTAAAACATGAAATTCTTGATTTGACTCTATAAACTATCTTCCTTGGTCTGATATTAAAAATATTAGAATTTGAATAGAATCAGTAAAACAACAGGCTCAGTAAGTATATTGAGTAGATTATACCCTGAGCATGCGACATATCAACATACAATCAATAAAAAATATAAGACTTTTCTTCCCCTTTTTATTTTAAAACCATGAAATACGGAGAAATTCAATTTCCTAACTTCTCCTGTAACAGCCTCGGAAATTTAAAATGGAAATTATATTATAAATATCAAATGCGGAAGCGAAGACAAAATTTGATTAACATCCCTTACACTAAAACAAAAAACGTGCTCACAAAATATAAAAGATTAAACTACCTAAAGGGGAAACTTGAAAGTAAAAACTACGAATGTGACTATGGAGTCCTTAGGCGTCCCCTTCGTCGTCCTCCTGCGGAACCGACTCGGGAACGATGTCCTCTTGATATGAAATGATTAAATAAGGAATGAGCTACATTAGCCCAGTAAAGACATCACGATATCTCACCGTCACGGAGGTAAAGGTGGATAGAAAACACAAAAAGACCAATGGAGCATAAATTACAACAAATCCTTTTATCGAAAATAAAACCTTTACCATTTACTTACCTCGGTGAAATTCATAAAAACAATATACGAAAGCAATAACATCATCGTCATCATGAAAACATATATATGAACTGTATAACATAATACCTATCACACTCTTCGTAATTCAATCGTTACACAACATATTTTCCTAATTCACCAGCCCACTAGTATCCATGGGGATCCATAGGGGTCCCGCTACCCGTTAATCCTTAACACTCGAAATCATATTCCAGGGCCGTCCCCATACCCCGTCCGGTATGGGCACCAAAACATAGACCTCATTACCCCGTCCGGTATGAGGGTGAAACGGGCCGTCCCCATACCCCGTCCGGTATGGGCGCCAAAACACATAAGATCTCCATACCCTGTCCGGTATGGGAGACCACAATCCCGGTAGGGTTCCCTACGGACCCGGTCCGTCCACCATCTCCCAGGATATCTAGTCAGGCTGAACACATTATACAATTTTCATTCACATAATCTTTCATTCTCCTTTTCCCTCAGTCAGCATTATCAATCACATACAAACAAGCAAAACGATAATTTATGCCAAACAGACAACATACAGCATCAATATCCCGGTCATTCAATCCATAATCAATAAAACAGTAAAATATGCACACGAAACTATAAAATGAAAACATTGAACCTCATGCTGCATTTAAAACTGTAAAACATGCCAAATAACAGTTAACCGACAAACACACTAGACTCGGGCTCCATTAGCGACCTTAAGCAATTTCACACATTCGTTGATTCACGAAATACCGTTTTATCATTTATTGGACTTTAAAACCGTGATAGGAAATAGGGTGAGGGGTCCTTACTCGTTTCGGGGTCCCAACACGGCTTCACAGTGCGCTTGCAGGCTGTCCCTAATTTTCCCTGAATTTTCCTCGGGGAACTGAAACGCACTACTGGTACCTGCACGTGTTCCAAAAAAAACCAAATTAGGCCCAGGGCCTCTTTCGGCCCAAATCGCAACTCCAGCACGGTGGCTCCGCCGTGCTCCGGCGATGGCGCCGCCGCTAGCGGCGGCGATTCACCTCGGGTTGGCTGTTTTCAGCCGTTTCCAGCCGAATTCGGCCACACTCGCATCGGTCCCTGCGAGAAAACAACCCTAGGGCCCTCGGGGGGCCAAAAAATCACGGAAAAATGGAGTTTACCGGCGATGGCGCTCTCGGGTGCGGCGGCTCTCCGGCGAGGTTCGTGTTTTGGTGATTCGGCTCTGGTCAACCTGTAGAGAAAAGAATGGTGATCACGGTGATATAAAAATTGCATCTAACGGAGGCCGGGAAGGGCCTCATCGGAGGCAAAAACCGAGAAGGGCGCAGCGGCGCTGCTGGGCTTCGGCCGTGTATTCTGGCCGTTTGGCCAGGATTTTGGCTCCGATTTGGCCACAGGAGGAATCAGCGTAGAAAAACGAGTCGGGGTACGAAATTTAGCTCGATCGGCGGTCGGAAGTTCCTCCGATGCGGCGGCGGGTGGCGGCGGCTGGCTTTTGGTTCGTCTTCTCCGGCGAGTGGCAGGCGGCTAGGGTTTGTGGTCTGGTGTGGGGGTTCTATTTATAACCCCTTGCCTTTTGATCTCAGCCGTCCATTTTGTTTTAATCTGGGCCGTCCGTTTTTGATTAAATATGGGCCGTCCGATCGCACGCTTGATCTGGGCCGTCCGATCGCGCCCATGCGGATCGCCAATGTGGCCCTTTTTGGAACGACGTGGTTTTGCCACGTGGCAGGTCCCGGTTGGCCGGGACTGCTGACCGGGCCTGTTGACGTGGCTGCCGACGTGGCCTTTTTTTTTTTTTTTTTTTTCGGTCCGGGCGCTACATCTCCCTCATTTTTTCATCCTGATTCTAACTAGTCTATTCCCCTCACCATTCCCCTTTTTTAGTATCTCTCAAAATTCCTCTATCAATTTATTCCTGTAATTTCCAACTAACTATTTTATCGCTCATTATCCCTCTTTCTAATTATTTTCTCATTATCCCCCTAATTTTCTTCATTTCTTAATTTTCTAATTGTAACCACTTTATATCGCACACTATTATCACATCACTTCTGGTTCCAAAACCATACTCAGCCATCACCTTCCCTTTAATCCATATTTATCCCACGAATTCAAAAACCCAAATTTCTCGCAAATTTTCGGCCAAATGAAGCCATTCGCAACCCCTCTGTAGAAGCCCAAAATTTAAAAGAAAATAAATTCATAAATTTAATGTAGAAGCGATTAATAGAGTTAGTGTTTACATTTCTTACACAATAATTTTGAATGCTCAATAGGATTACGAGAATTTTTCTTCTAAAGATAAACGGAAAGAAGTCTGGATAGTGAACTACTCACAACCCTCTTACTGATCGAGATCTGAATTTTGGTCATCTTGATCTGAAATAGTTAATGAAAATGTGAACTATACTAGTACAGTAAGAATATCACACTAATCACAGATACAGAAAACTGAAAGTTGGTAAAAAAATTCAGAAAAATAACTAATAGAGCCCTTGCTTTATTTAAATACATTTGAAATTTGAAGATATTTGTTTAATACTTACCATAACGAATTTTTCAAAGACAACCTATGAAGGCTCATATCCATATCACTTTTCACTTTCACACATAAGAGAACGAGAAATAATAAATTTTATTTCTTACCTGCTTACTGGTACCCCTAGGGGTTCATAGGGGTATTCCCCCTACTCGTGAACCTAATATCCAATTTTATAATTAACCAGTTGTTCTCATACCCCATCCGATAATGGGTGCCAAACATTCCAATGCTTCGATACCCCGTTCGGTATGAGGGTGAACCATATATCCCAAATCTTTTCTGTAAGGAACTTTCCAACCCCGTCCAACTGAGTTCACGGTAGGGTTCCCTATGTATCGGGCACGTCTGCCCTTTTTTTAGGTAACTAGTAAATTTTTCACATACAGATTTTCATCAATAAACAACCGATAAACTCATACCAATATCTCATATCACGTTCACAGAATAATTAAACTATATTCATGCTGACGGTATATAACCAAAATAACCAGATAAGTTGATAAGACTATTGAACTATAAATTAAGAACACGTACTATACGAAAATCAAGCAAGTAGGACAGTACAGAAAAATAAACAGGAAATCAAGATCATTCTGAACTAATCGATTCTAACTCCACTAATAACCTGTAATTATTTTTAAAATTTTCTAATTTTTTACAAAAATACAGAATTATACAATATTAAGACTCAATTTACTATAACGGAGAATATGGTGAGAGATTCTTACCTGAATCAATGTTTCGAGATGTCAAGCTAGCTATTTTGCCTCCTAATGGGTACCGAATTTCTTAAATTTTTTTTATAAAATTTAAAACACTTCTCACATGCCTAAAAACACCCTCAAAAATCCAAAATTGGTGTCCAAAATTCATTTCGGTCAATTTTAAGGTTCCAGCACGGTGTCGCCGCCGTGCTCCGTCGCCCACGGTGATAGTTTGCCTCGGTCTGGTCAGTATTGATCGATTTTAGCCGATTTTAGTTGTATCCCTGCAGAAAAATACATTAGGAGCCTCGGTTGGCTGAAAAATCACAAAAAATTGAGCCTCGGTTGACAATGTGGACCATTCATTGCGATTAATCTTGACCATCCGATCGCGCCTAGGGAGAAACAAATCCGATCCGTCCATGCGCGTAGGATCGATCTTGGGCCATTCGATCACAGGGCACGCGGATCACCAGTGTGGCCCCTTGCGTGGCACCGACGTCAACGTGCCTTGCCACGTAACGCGCTTCAGTTCGTCGAGACTACTGACTGGGCGGTTCTACGTGGCTGAACTTTCTCTATTTGTACTTTGACCCCCTTATTCTAATTTTTCTTTTAAAAACAACACTCCCAGAACCCAAATTTTCACATTTTTTCCTCAAAATTTCACTTAAATAAAAATAAAATTAATTAATTTAAGTTACTAATTAAAGAATAAAAAATTTATCTCAAGTCATTTTTCGAGTTCAGCTATTACAACTCTCCCCCTTAAGAAAATTTGGTTCCTCAAATTGGTCACTCTCTCACTCAGTTGAGCAGCTGGGGGGGGGGGGGGGGGGGTACTGGGCCCTGAAGCTTGATTCTAGTTCCCAAGTGGGCTCTTCCTGCATATGGTTCTACCATTGGACCTTGATGAATGAAATTTTTTAGTCGTGGAGTACTCTACTCTTCCAATCTACAGTGTCTACCAATACCTCCTCATAGGATCGATCCTCCTAAAGTAAAAAAGACTTGTGGGACAAGATGTGTGAGAGGTATGAATTGTACTTGCGTAGCATAGATATATGGAACACATTATGAACCCTGGATAGCTCTGGAAGTAGTAAGTTTGTAGACAGTCGTACCAATCCGATCTAATATCTTAAATGGTCCAATGAATCAAGAATTTAATTTTTCCCTCTTTTCAAACCTACTGATCCATTTGAAATGAGTAACCTTAAAAAACACTCGATCACTTTTCTCAAACTCCAAATCCCTCCTCCAGGAGTCCGCATAACTTTTTTGCCTGATTTGAGCTGTCTGGATGTTCTTCATGATCTTAACTATTTTAGTTATAGTCTCCTCCACAAGATCTGGACAGAATAATTTTCTATCACCCACATTTTTCCAACAGATCGATGTTCTGCATGAGCGGCTATACAATACTTCGTATGGAGTCATGCCAATACTTTTTTGGTAACTGTTATTGTAGGCGAACTCTATCAAAGGTAGGTGATCATCCTAATGGCCTCCGAAATCTAGAACACAAGCTCGAAGCATATTTTCTAATGTGCAAATTGTCCTCTATGATTGTCCATCGGTTTAGGGATGGAATGCGGTACTAAGGGATAGTTTCATTCTCATGACTTGCTGAAAACTAGACCAAAATCGAGAAGTGAACTTGGGGTCTCTGTCGGACCACTGATATTGGAACTCCATATAACCTGACTATCTCCCAGATATATATTTTTGCTAGCTTGTCCAAGGATTCAGTTATCTTGATAGCCAAGAAGTGAGAAGACTTGGTAAGCCAGTCGACAATTACCTAAATAGTATCATATCCTGAGTTTGCCTTAGGCAACTTTATTACAAAATCTATTGTGATATGTTTTCACTTTCACTCTAGAATCGGTAATAGCTGAAGTAACCCGCCTAGGCATTGATATTCTGCCTTAACCTATCGGCATACTAAACACTTAGAAACAAAGTCGGCTACATCCCTTTTCATCCTACTCCACCAAAATTTAAGTCGTATACTTTGATATATTTTAATACTTTCGGAATGTATGGAAAACTTGGAGCTGTGAACCTCTGTCATGATGTCCCTTTTTAGTTCACTGTTATATGAAACACACACCCTATCATGAAACCTGAGCGATCCATCAGCAAAGACTCAAAATTCTGGATGTACTCCCTATTCTGCATCTTTCTTGAGAGCAACTATGATGGAATCGGTTAATTAGTCTTCTCCTATTCTCTGAATTAATTGAGGTTGGACAGTCAGGTGGGCCAAACATGCAACTCTCTTTAAGTCCTGAAGTTGTATATGTTGTGTGGCCCTTATTACCCTACATTCAGAAACCATTATATGAGCTAACATACCTGTACTTTTTCTGTTGAGCGCATAAGTTATTACATTGTCCTCACCCGGTTGATACAATATATTACAATTATAATCCTTGAGGATCTCTATCTAATGCCTCTGATGCATGTTCAAATTTTTCTAAATGAATGTGTGCTTTAAACTCTTATAGATAGTAAAAATCTTAAAAGTCTCTCCATACAAGTAATGGCGCCAAATCTTTAAGGTATGGATAATGGCAGCAAGTTCCAAGTCGTGGATGGGATAATTTTTCTCATAACTCTTCAACTGTCTGGATCCATAAGCTATGACATTGCCATGCTGCATCAGGACACAACTTAACTTCAAGTAAAAGGCATCACTGTACACTGTATATCCACCTGTCACACTTAGTAAAGCCAACACGGGTGTAGTAGTCAATTGCATCTTGAGTTCTATAAAGCTCCTTTCACAGTCCATGTTCTATTTAAATTTAACGTTCTTATTTGTGAGCCGAGTCAAAAGAGTGGCTAGACTGAAAAATCCTTTTATAAACCTGCGGTAATAACATGTCATTCCCAGAAAGCTATGAATCTCCTTAACTGAGGTCAATTTCTCTCATCCAAGCACTATCTCAATTTTTTTGGGGTTCACTAATACTCCATCCCTTGATACGATGTGTCTTAAAAATGTAGTATGCTCGAGTAAGAACCTATACTCACTCAATTTTGCATACAGTTTCTTCTCCCTGAGAACCTGTAACACCTGAGTAAGGTCGTGAGCGTGTTTCTCTCTGCTCTTTGAATAAACTAGGATATCATCGATAAATACAATAACTAACTGATCCAAGAATTATCTGAAAATCCTGTTCATCAAATCCATAAAAATGGCTAGTGCGTTGGTTAGTGCAAAAGGCATGACTAAGAACTCATAATGTCCGTACCTGATTCTGAAAGCTGCATTGGGAATATCTTCTGCCCTAATCTTTCTTGATAGTAATCCAAATGCAAATCTATTTTAGAGACGACCTGAGCAACTTACAACTAATTAAAAATGTCATTAATTCTGGGGAAGGGGTACTTGTTCTTGATCGTAACTTGGTTCAATCCCCTGTAGTCAATAGACAAGTGTAACGTCCTATCTCATTTTCTTACAAATGTGACTCCAACATCCTAAGGAGATACGCTATATTGGATGAACCCACTGTCTTGCAATTCATTGATTTATTTTCTCAATTCTTCCATCTCAACATGGCTCATGCAGTAAGAGGTAACAGATATAGACTGGGTGTCAAGCTGAAAATCTATAGTGAACTCAACTTTTCTATCTACTAGCAATCTGGATAGTTCATCAGAGAATATATCTGAAAAGTCTCGGACTACTGGGATCTCTTAAATGTAAACTTCTTTCTTAGGTTTGCCTAATATAGAGAAGACAACCGAGTTAAAGCACTATATAATGAGGAAATTACTATAGGAAAATAATATTTAAAATTTTTATTAACTTATAAATAGCTCTTCATTAGAAGGGTTGAATACAAGTTTCTTATAAAAATAATCTACGATTGCGTGGTATGCTGCTAACCAGTTCATTTTCAGAATTACATCAAAGTTTCCTATGTTAATCTCTATTAGATCCACACTCAATTTCTTACCAGCTATGTCTATAACACAAGCTTTGTATATAACATTTTCTAGTAGTGTCATATTTCCAGAAGTAGATACAAACAACATAAAATTAAGTCTTTCCGGTGATACATTTAAGTTTTGTATAAAAGTATATGAGACAAACGAATGTGAAGTACCAGTATCAATCAAAACATGTGCAAGGTGATTACAGATAATGTACGTACCATGTATCACGTCCGGATTGGCTTTAGCATCTTGCTCAGTTGGGTTGTAAGCTCTATCTTGGATAGGAGGTCTGACTTGGTTTTGATTCTGATTTTGTAGGCACTCTCTCACGTAATGTTGGGTACTCCCATATATGCAACAATTATTATTGAGACAATAGCAGGGTCGGTCCTTATGATCATTGCCATAGTACTGGCAAGTCTTACTGCATCCTGTTACTAGAGCCTGAGGAGGAGCCTGAGCCACTAGCCTAGGCCTCTTGTTTTGTTGAACTGGTACAGTGGGTGCTGGTTTGCAATGTGAAACTAGGGGTATGAGATTCCCTACTGCTAGAGGAAAAATGTGAAGGTTCCTCTCCACTAGCTGTGCCTTGGCCAGAATGACTAAGTAGGTACTAAACTCAAATACGTATAACTACTATCTGATCTTAGGGCAGAGGCCCCACTCGAACTTCCTTACCTTTATACACTCATCCATCATGCTCTCAGGGGAATATTGACCCAACTCTAGGAACCTTCGGACATATTCCGACACAATCATCTCATCCTGCACTAGGTGTGCAAACTCCATCTCCTTCAAATATCAGAGGTGCTCTAGGAGGTACTCTGTATTGAAGGCCATCAGGAACTGTTCTAAAATGACAGGACTATGCAGGGTGGCCTACTTGAGCTGCCACAAGTGGCTTGTCTCTCCTACAAGCATGTAGGTGGCAAGTATAATATTCTGTTCAGAAACCACCCCAAGAGTCGTGAAAGCCTTATCTATCTCAACCAACCAATACTAGGCCTCTTTAAAAGAAGATGCACTTGTAAATGTAGATGAGTTTACTTTTTTGTACCTTTCAATATAGTTTGGGTTCATCATGGGTGGAACCGGGTCCCGTGGAAGAGGAACTAGATTATGCTGGGGAGGGACCAGGTGGTCCTATGATGGTACCGAATGATACAGTAGAGGCACTGGGTTGTACTGTGACGGTACTAGATGATGTAGTAGAGGCGTCGGGTTGTACTGTGGCAGTACTAAATGATGCAGTGGAGGCACCAGATTGTACTGTAATGGTGCCCGATGGTATGGTAGAGGAATACGGTTATACCGGGGTGGCTCAAATTATGGCAACGGAGGAGAGTCAGACAGCTCCCTCCTTTCATCTTGGGCCTGCTGGGCAGAGATGAGTCTTTCCAGCATATCAATGAGTCGGTCAATATTCTCTCGAAGTGAGTCATCTCGGGCTACTCGATTTAATAGGGGTCTTCCTTTCTTCATTTTCTTATACCTGCATTTCAAAAGAAAAGGTTGAGTGATAGCTTGTATTTGGTATTTTTGAGTCTTTATGCAAGAAATAGTTCCGATGAACACAAATCTAATACCAATTGTAGAAGTCCAAAACTTAAAAAAAAAAAAATTCATAAATTTAATGTAGAAGTGATAATAGAGTTAGAGTTTATATTCCTTACACAATAATTTTGAATACCCAATACGATTACAGGAATGTCTCTTCTAAAAGACAAATGAAAATTAAAGAATAAAACAAAAAACGAATAACTAAATATCTTAAGACAACTTTCACTAGCACTTGAAAGGAGTCTGAATAGTGAACTACTCACAACCCTCTTGCTAATTGGGATCTGGATCTTGGTCCACTTGAAAATGAGCTACATTAGTCTAGTAAGAATATCACACTAATAACAGATACAGAAAACTGAAGATCGGTAAAAAAAAGTCAGAAAAACAACTAATGGAGCCCTTACTTTATTTAAATACATTTGAAACTTAAAGACATTTGTTTAATACTTACCACAACGAGTTTTTCAAAGACAACCTATGAAGGCCCATATTCATATCACTTTTCACTTTCACACATAAGAGAAAGAAAAATAATAACTTTTATTTCTTACCTGCCTACTAGTACCTCTAGGGGTCCATAAGGGTATTCCTCCTACTCGTAAACTCAATATCTAATGTTACAATTAACTTGTTGTCCCATACCTCGTTCGATAATGAGCACCAAACATTTCATTACCTCGATACCCCTTCCGATATGAGGGTAAACTATATCTCTCAAACCTTTCCAGTAAGGGACTTCCTAGCCCCATTTGACTGAGGCAACGTTCACGGTAGGGTTTCCTATATACCGAGCCCGTCCGCCCTTGCCCTAGGTAACAAGCAAGTATTTCACATATAGATTTTCATCAACAAACAACCAACAAACTCATACTAATATCTCATATCACATTCAGAGAACAACTAAACTACATTTATATTGACGGTATGTAACCAAAATAACCAGATAAGTTGATAAGACTATTGAGCTATAAATTAAGAACATGTACTATATGAAAATCAAGTAGGACAATACAGAAAAATAAACAAAAAATTAAGACAGTTGTGAACTAACCGATTCTAACTCCACTATTACCTGTAATTATTTTTAAAATTTTTTAATTTTTTATAAAAATACAAAATTATATAATGTTAAGCCTTAATTTACCGTAACAGAGAATAAAGTGAGAGATCCTTACCTGGATCGTTATTTCGATATATCGAGCTATCTATTACGCCTCCTAACAGGTATCGAATTTTCTGAATTTTTCTTATGGAATTCAAAACACTCGTTACATACCTAAAAAATTCCAAAAATTTTAAATCGGTGTCCAACACTCATTCCGACCAATTTTAGGGTTCTGCCACGGTGATGCCGCCGTGCTCCTACGCCGGCTCTACCGCCCACCGTGGTAGTTCGTCTCGGCCTGGCCAGTTTGGTTGGTTTTGGATGGTTTCGGCTGTATCCCTGCAAAAAAATACGTTAGGGGCTTGATTGGCCGAAAAATCACAAAAAAACTGAATTTACCGGTGGGGGGGACCTCCAGGTGCGGTGGCTCCGTTGGTCCTCCTTCGCGGCTGAGATTCTTTCTTTGGCTACCCTCCACAGAAAAGGACAGTAAATACAATAATCGAAAAATTACTTGAAACGGAAATTGGGAAGGGGCTCATCGGAGGAGTTTTTGGGTTTTAGCCGACTCGTAATTTTTAGCTCACTCGACGTCCCTCTTGTTCTGATTTGGCCACATGGTTATTCATAATCAAATTTCGAGCGGGTATGGAGAATTTTTATCTTTTTTGGCAGTCGACGATGGCTCTGGTACAGCGGTAGTCGGCGGTCGACCTCCTTATCTAGCATTTGGTTCTTCTTCTCTAGCAGGGGCTGACGGCTAAGGTTTATGTTCTCGTGTGATGCGAAGTATTTATAACCATCACGCATTGATCTGGACCATCCAATTGCGCCTAAAGAAGAAACGAATCTACACCGTTCATCGCGATTAATCTCGACCATCCCATCGCGCCTAGGGAGAAATTGATCTGGTCCATCCACGTACGTGGGATCAATCCTGGACCGTCCGATCGCGGGATACACGGATTGCTAGGGTAGCCTTCTGCGTGGTGTCGACCTCAATGCGTCTTGCCACGCGGCGCACTCTGGTTCGTCGAGGCTGCTGACTGAGCAGTTTTACGTTATTGAACTTTTTCTATTTGCATTTTGACCCCCTCTTTCTAATTTTTTTTTTCAAAAATATTATCATAACCTAAATTTTCACTTCTTTTTTCCAAAATTATTTTTAATCTTGTCTCTATTTTTTTTTTTAAATTTCACTTAAATAAAAATAAAATAAAATAATAAATTATTTTAAATTACTAATTAAAGAATAAAAAATTATCTCGCATCATTTTTCAGGTCTAGGTATTATACCCTCATCGAGTATCCATGATTCTCAATTTGTCCCAACATAATAATCAATTTAAAGTTATTAAAGTTTTATAGTTTTTTTTTTTTAGATTACACGGGTGAATCTGTTATCAAATTTGGTACCATTATGGGATCAAGATTCCTACTATCACAAGGGAATGCACATACAGCCAAAACACATGCATTGATCACAACAGTCCGTCGCCAAGTGATCTAGAACATAACACAACCCAACCACTTCTGGAAGAGTTTCCATCCACTTAAGGATATGGTTCACCACACCCTTGAATTTCAACCTTACAAATCATAAACGAGTTAACTTTAAATTTTTATTTTTTTCAAGTTTTTTGTTTTATTTTCTTTCTCTTCCTATTCTAGTTAAGATTATTTTTTTTTCTAACAAGCTAATTATATTCCCTAGAGACTTTGTACAGTTTTTTTGTAGCGCCCGGGGAAATTGAAGAAGAAGAGAGAAAAAAAAAAAAAAAAAACGCGCATGCCACGTTAGCAGCTACGTCAGCAGACCCCGTCAGCAGTCCTGGCCAACTAGGACCTGCCACGTGGTAAAACTACGTTGACCGGGAACGGGCCACGTTGGCAATCCGCGTGCGCGCGATCTGACGGCCCAGATCAATCGCGCGCCCGGACGGTCCAGATTTAATCGCACGGACGGCCCAGATTTAATCAAAAATGGACGGCCCAGATTAAATCAAAATGGACGGCTGAGATCAAAAGGCAAAAAGGTATAAATAAGACCCCCACACCAGACCCCAAACCCTAACCGCCTGCCCTCGCCGGAGAAGACGAACCAGAAGCCGGCTGCCGCCACCCGCCGCCGCACCGGAGGGATTTTCGACCGCCGATCGAGATAAATTTCATACCCCTGACTCGTTTTTCCACGCTGATTTCCCCAGTGGCCAAATCGGAGCTAAACTTCCGGCCAAACGGCCGGAAAACACGGTCGAAAGCCAGCGGTGCCGCCGCGCCCCTCCTCGATTTTTGCCTCCGATGAGGCCCTTCCCGGCCTCCATTTAATGCAATTTTTATATCACCGTGATCACCATTCTTTTCTCTACAGGTTGATCGGAGCCGAATCGCCAAAACACGAACTTCACCGGAGAGCCACCGCACCCGAGAGCACCGCCGCTGGTAAGCTTCGGTTTTTCGTAAATATTTGGCCCCCCGAGGGCCGTAGGGTTGTTTTATCGCAGGAACCAATGCGAGTGTGGCCGAATTCGGCCGAAAACGGCCTACCCGAGGCGAACCGCCGCCGCGCCGTCGCCGGAGCACGGCGAAGCCGCCGTGCCGGAGTTGCAATATTGGCCGAAAGGGGCCCTGGGCCTAATTTGGGATTTTTTTTGGAACACGTGTAGGTACCAGTAGTGCGTTTCAGTTCCCCGGAAAAAATTCAGGGAAAATTAGGGACAGCCTGCAAGCGCACTGTGAAGCCGTGTTCGGACCCCGAAACGAGTAAGGACCCCTCACCCTATTTCCTATCACGGTCTTAAAGTTCAATAAATGATAAAACGGTATTTCATGAATTAACGAATGTGTGAAATTGCTTAAGGTCACTAATGGAGCCCGAGTGTAGTGTGTTTGTCGGTTAACTGTTATTTGGCCTGTTTTATAGTTTTAAATGCAGTATGAGGTTCGATGTTTTCATTTTATAGTTTCTTGTGCATATTTTACTGTTTTATTGATTATGGATTGAATGACCGGGATATTGATGCTGTATGTTGTCTGTTTGGCATAAATTATCGTTTTGCTTGTTTGTATGTGATTGATAATGCTGATTGAGGAAAAAGGAGAATGAAAGATTATGTAAATGGAAATTGTATAATGTGGTCAGCCTGACTAGATATCCTGGGAGATGGTGGACGGACCGGGTCCGTAGGGAACCCTACCGGGATTGTGGTCTCCCATACCGGACGGGGTATGGAGATCTTATGTGTTTTGGCGCCCATACCGGACGGGGTATGGGGACGGCCCGTTTCACCCTCATACCGGACGGGGTAATGAGGTCTATGTTTTGGCGCCCATACCGGACGGGGTATGGGGACGGCCCTGGAATATGATTTCGAGTGTTAAGGGTTAACGGGTAGCGGGACCCCTATGGATCCCCATGGATACTAGTGGGCTGGTAAATGAGGAAAATATGTTGTGTAACGATTGAATTACGAAAAGCTTGATAGGTATTATGTTATACAGTTTATATATATGGTTTCATGATGATGATGATGTTATTGCTTTCGTATATTGTTTTATAAATTTCACCGAGGTAAGTGAATGGTAAAGGTTTTATTATTAATAAAAGGATTTGTTGTAAATTATGCTCCATTGGTCTTTTTGTGTTTTCTACCCACCTTTACCTCCGTGACGGTGAGATATCGTGATGTCTTTACTGGGCTAGTGTAGCTCATTCCTTATTTAATCATTTCAGATCAAGAGGACATCGTTCCCGAGCCGGTTCCGCAGGAGGACGACGAAGGGGACGCCTAAAGACTCCATAGTCATATTCGTAGCTTTTACTTTCAAGTTTCTCCTTTAGGTAGTTTGATCTTTTATATTTTGTGAGCATGTTTTTGGTTTTAGTGTAAGGGATGTTATTCAAATTTTGACTGCGCTTCCGCATTTGATATTTTTAATATACATTTCATTATGAATTTCCGAGACTGTTACATTCTTAGTGATCATTCTCTATATTTTACACTATTCTAATTCTCATTGTTTGTTCTTTTTCCAACCTCATAGAACTATTCACTAACTCTCCTTAATCATACACATTCTTATCTATTGTAATTTATTTATTTGTCATTTTGTTTATTATTTACGTTTTTGTGCTTTTATTATTTTTAGTTTTTAAGTTTTATTTAGGATTCTTAATTTTATTTAAGAATGCGTTTTTTTAGTTGATCTTATTTTATTTGTGAGAATTATTTTATGTGTTTATGATCTTATTGATGAATATGCACTATTATTATTATTCTACTCAGATTATTTATCATATATTATTCAAAATACACAATTTTCATTTAACAATCAAACAACAAATAAATGACATATTAAAATATTTAATATCACTATTTTTTAATTTTTCCACTTACTTAATTATCAATCCTAATTTTCAATTTAGTTAATTTCATATTTATTTATAAATTTATTTTCTAATCTCCTAGTTTCCTAAAAAAAAAAATTATCTTATTAATCTATGAATTCTAATATTTTCTAAATTATTTTAGTTTAATTAATTTCAATATTTAATAGATTTCAATTCTTTTAAAATCCCTTCATAGTTTATTTTAAATTTTAATTTTCTAAGTTAGGAGATCTTGGGTTGGGTTGTCACAATTCTTGTCTAATTTTTCGGTTTAAAAAAGATTATGCACACTTAAATTTTATTTTTTTTTTCTTTATCTCCAATTTAAATAGGGGAAAAAAATAATCATTTTCGTACATATTTCATTCAAAATCAACAAAAAATAAACATCGCGCGCAATGAAGATTCTAAAGTAAATATTTGTTAAGCTGGTTGAGTTTGAGTAAGATTGTCATTCATAGTTTATTTAATTAAAGAAAAAACATAAAACATAAATAATTTCACTAATAATGAAAAACAAATGTGAGGGAACATTAATTATCTTCTCATTCTTTGTTAAAAAGGGTGTTATGTTTCTGTTATCTAAGAATGGATAAAGAAAGGAAGTTATTATTAGTATATTTGCTGTTATTATTTAATAGTTATCATTATCCCTTTTTTGAAAGATGAAATTTTAATTTATTTTACTTATATATTTTGTTTATCAAATCTTTTAATTCATTTTATTTCTTCCACCTACATTTAACACAAACAAACAATACAGAATATGTTTTGGTCTTCTTTTTATCATCTTCAAATTTCTACTTTCTTATGTTACCAATATTTTTTAATTGTTCTGGGTTTAGTAAAGTTTTGCTTTATCATATATTATACACTATTTTTCAAATAATAATAATAGTAATAGCAACAAATAAATCATTGATTAACAGTTGACAGTGTTCTGTACGGGACATTAAACGGAGGTAAAGCAGGATGAGAAGGCTGATGTGACGGGAGGAAAAGCTTCACAGCACAAAGCATCTTCTAGAACCCCGTACTGGCTTCATATGGAGCACGTGATCCACGTGGAAGCATCCTGTTAGCCTATCTTTTTGAATAAAAAAACAAATAAATTATTATTATTTTTTTCATGCAAAAGTCACCTTCAACTTTACTCTCGACTCATCGTTTCCTTTTTATCAACTAATTCTTACCTTGGAAGTTCTTTTTTTTTTTTTTGGGCTAAATTTTTAATTAAAAATTTTAGATACAATATTAACAAATTATAATAAAAAGATATATAAAAATTTCTATAAATACTAATTATTCTCTTAAACAATTTTTATAAATAACATTTATCATTTAATATTTTTTTAAATAATAGATAAAATTTATAACTATAATTTAACGAAAATAAATATTAAATATATTTAATAATTTTGTTATTTTGATTATCATTTTAATAATTTTTAAAATTAATTTTTTTTTAGTGTTTGTTGTACAATAAAAGATAAAGCAATAAGACTTAGTTTAAAATTTAAACTCACACATTTATATAAATTAGTGAAAATATTAACCATCTAATAAGAGGTAACTTATTTTCACACCACTTATGTGTATGCATATATTTATGACGGTTACTTTATTTGAGGCATATACTGTTGTTGTTTACCTAAGTCTGTCACTGTACTTTTTATTAAAATATATAACCTCATTTATCCTGTTAAAAAAAAAAAAAACTCTTCTTTGATAAATATCATAAGGAAATCTACTTGTATATAAGCATGCACCTGTTGCTATTTGTATTTAGATAGCTAATTTATTTATTTATTTATTACATATATAAATAAAATCAGAAATTGTGTCAAATTTTTTTTTGAAGTAATTTATATATGTAATATGATAATATATAATAGCTATTTATCTAACTTTTAATTATTATTTAAAATTTTAAACATAAAAATAAATTTAACTTCTCAGTGACTAAAATTATATACTAAATAATTTTAAATATTAAAATAAAATTATGTAATAATATATATAAATATTTATTTATTAATTTTAATGTGATACATATATATACTAGTTACCTATTTGAACCGTAATGCCCCAAAACTTATAATGAGTACATTACGAGGCGGCATATTTATGAATAAAATTCCATAAACATGCAAAGCCTGAAGTTAATTTTAAATTTTATTAAAATACACATTGAAAATTCAGTAATCAATAAATTCTCTACATTAAAATTTTATTCAAAAATTTAAAGGATGTAAAATTCCTTAATAAAATGATTTATCAACTCTAATACAAAACTCAACTAATATATTTTAGTTTTCTGAATTAGAATTCTCAGTCACTCATATATCCCAAGTTCCTATATATAATTTATTCTTAAAAATTTGAAGGAAAGAAGATGGGGTGAGCTGATAGCTCAATAAATAATCAAAATCCCATATTAGTTTGATCAAATAAATTTTATTAACTATACAAAAAATAGGTTTATTATATAGTAAAGATGTAACATTCCGAAAATTGAATGGCGACGATCGGAATATGTTAGAAAGGTTTAATGGAAACAAATTTTTAAATACCACAAAAAGTTAAAAGAAATGACCAAATCTCAAAGGTTTTGAAAGAAAGCGGACAACATGGAAATAATAGAGGGACTAAGTGGTACAAATTTTTTAAAAAGGGAAATTTTAAGAATTTGAAAAGAAGCAAGGAAGCCAACAGTGCAGATCTATTCCTGACATCTAAGGGTTTTAGGAACCCCTATAAAAGCTTCACTTTGTCAGCTATTTCAAAGGGGGAAACCCTAAAAGAAGGTAAAGAAGGCACGAGAGAGAGAAATAGCGAGAGGGGAGACCGAGAGAGAGCTGACATGCACGAGAAAAGAAAAAATCGTGAGGGAGCAATGTGTGTGGCCCGTTGTTGGGGGTCGTGCAGAGAAAATAGCCGGCAGATCACCCTGGGCTAGCCGTGCAGTGCTGATTTGATAAGGGAGTAGCTATGGGTAATTTCTTTGGGTGGTCGGGTAGTGCCAGGAATAAAAATGTTTAAATTTTAGAGATAATGGAGAGTATATGTTGGAAGGGGAACTCAGGTGATAGATGCCTAGAATAACAGAAGAAGGATTGCACGAAAGTTCCTTTTTTTGGGATAAAAAAACCATAATTTTTTAGTTAATTTTTTTCTTGCCTCATCCATAATCTGATGGGACTTTAAATAGGAAGGAAAACAACAACTTCTCTCTGCCATCTAGGGAGCACAACGGCTAGTAATAACCAAAAAAATCTCAACAAAAAGATAAAATAATGTTGGAAATAGATAATTAAAAAAACAGAGAAGTTGATGCTGAACAGTTTGACCGGATCTTGCAGGAGTTCTGCTTGCTTCCACGATATCAGAATCAGAGATACTTGGGATTCTTGAATAGGATTCCTGCTGATCTTCTGGTTGTATTATTACCTCCCTCTTTTGCAGGAACCTTGTCCTCAAAATTCAAGTGGCCAAATTTATCTGTTAATTCTCTGTTATTTTTCCAGGTAGCTTCTTCTGGGGGTAAATTCTTCTATTGGACAAGACTTTCTTCAACAATTTTTGCTCCTTTTTTGATCCATTGGGTTTCTAAAATGGTTTGGGGTTGCAGTAGTAGGTCCCCATCTTAAGATATTTCAAGCAGATTTTCGGTGGGGGCAATTGCTTCACAAATTTTTTTTTTAACATGGAGACGTGGAAAACAGGATGGATACACGACCCTTGTGGAAGTAGAAGCTTGTAAGCAACGAGGCCAATTCGACGGAGGATCTGATAAGGCCCGTAGTATCGACATACGAGCTTCTGGAAGGCTCTCTTGAAAACTGTTTGCTGCCCATATGGTCAGAGCCTAAGGAAGACCCAATCACCCTCCTGAAATTTGATTTCACGTCGATGAGCGTTGGCGGTGGCTTGCATACGACTGTTGACTGCTTGTAAATTAGTTCAAAGTTGTTCAAGGAGGGCATCTCGGTTACAGAGCTGTTGGTCAACTTCATTGACAAGGGTTGAGCTGTCTTGGTAACGAGGAATGGGTGGCGGTGGTCTCCCATATAAGGCCTGAAAGGGCGTCATCTTAATAGAGGAGTGATAGGTTGTGTTATACCTAAATTCGGCCTAAGGAAGGAGAGAACTCCACTTGCGTGGTTGTTAATGGCCACCGTAGACATAGTTCAACACTACGATTCACAACTTACGACTGTCCATCTGTTTGTGGATGGTAGGAGGAGCTCATTTAGAGCTGGGTGCCAGACAACTTAAAAAACTCTTACCAAAAGTGACTAGTAAAGACCGGATCCCTATCACTAATTATAAAGTGAGGCATACCATGTAATTTTATCACATTGTCCATAAATTTTTCTGCCATGATCTTGGCGGTGTAAGGGGGAGCCAAAGCGATAAAGCGCGCACTCTTACTAAGATGATCAACCACAATCAAGATAGTATTCTTTCCATTTGAGATAGGCAGTCCTTCAATAAAATTCATGGAAATATCATCTATATCTAGTAAGGGATTGACAATGGTTGGAGAAGGTTCACTGGTGAGAGTGTCTTGGCTTTGACTCGTTGGCAGGTGTTGTATGTTGCTACATATTCTCTAATATCTTGGTACATGGCTGGCCAATAAAATTGTTGGGCTAATCTTTTATAAGTTCGTTGAAAACCTGAGTCGCCACTAGTCAAAGATGAGTGGAATTCTTGTAATAATTATTGTGTTATTTCTAATTTAGGAGGGATAACAATTTGATGCTTAAAATAAATCAACCCATTCTTGAGTGAAAAAGAACCACTTGCTGAGTCAGTGGCTAACTTACGGGCTGTCTGCATATAAGGATGATCCGCGACTTCCCGGATGATGTTCCACAATTTATTTTTGGACATAGAGATAGCGTGTAGGATGAGGCTATCTTCCCTACAAGATAGAGCATTGGCGGCATAGTTGTCTTTTCCTGTTTTGTACACAATCTCATGTTCATAGCCAAATAACTTAGAGAGCCATTTTTGCTGTTCTAAGGTTGTAATTCATTGGTCCAGCAAATGCTTCAAACTTTTCTGATCCGTGTGCACATAGAACTTTCTGCCCATCAAATACGGACTCCATAATTTTATGGCAATAACAATGACAAACATCTCTTTGGCGTATGTTGACCATGACTTCTTAGCAATGCCTAATGCCCGACTCATGTAACCTATAGGCTGCCCATGCTAGGTGAGGACGACCCCAATGCTGCATCCAGAAGCATCAGTTTCTATGATAAATAGCTCTTCAAAATTCAGGAGTGCCAAGATAGGAGTTGTGGTCATAGCAACCTTAAGGTTTTGGAAAGCTTATTATGCTTCCTCGGACCACCCAAATTACCCCTTTTTTAGGAGATTAGTCAAGGGACGAACAAGAATTCCGTACTACCGAACAAACTTTCGGTAATAGCCTGTCAAATCCAAAAATTCTCTCAACTCAGTGATGTTGTTTGGTCGATTATGGCCTTAATTTTGGTTTGATCCATTTTGACCCTCTGCGATGTGACTATGTGCCCCAAGTATTCAAGTTCTTTTTGCCTAAAGAAACATGTTTTTAGCTTGATAAAAAATTGATGTTGTCAGAGGATGTTAAAAACCTACTTAACCTGCTCAAGATGCAATTCTCAGCTAGACTATATATCAAGATGTCATAAAAAAAACTAGAACAAACTTATGGAGGTGCTGACGGAAGATGTTGTTTATGACAGCTTGAAAGGTGGAAGGGGCATTGCAAAGCCCAAATGGCATGACGACATATTCATAATGACCGTTATGAGTGCGGAAGGTCATCTTGTGAATATCTGTTGGATGTACCCTGACCTGGTGGTAATCTGTGTTGAGATCGAGTTTAGTAAAGAAAGCAGCTCCATGGAGTTCATCCAGCATGTCATCAATTGTAGGGATGAGAAACCTATCTTTGATGGTGACTGAATTAAGGGCCCGGTAGTAGGTACAAAACCTCCAAGTTCCATCTTTTTTACGCACCAATAGCACCGATGAGGAGAACAGACTGATGCTTGGCCGAATCAGTCCTGAATCAAGCATTGTATTCACCTATTTTTCAATTTCACTTTTCTAGAAATAGGCATACCTGTATGGACTAACATTGACGAGTTCAACTCCCTTCAAATTGATGCGGTGATCAACATCTCAACAGGGAGGAACGGATTGCGGATCTTTGAAGAGATCCTGGTACTGATCAAAGAGAGCTTGTGTATCTGGATAGAGTTGGAGTAAAAAGGTGTTGTTCTCTATCTGCAGATACACTGCGAATAGAGAGGAGTGTCGAAGTATGCTTTTGGTGACTTCTTCAGCTGAAACAATCTAGAGAGATGGAGTGTAGAGGCCCCGCAACTGCCGCAGCCGACCACCCCATTAGAATTCCATGGTCATCCCTCCCCAATCACACATGACCACTTCTAATGCTTCCAGCCATTGAACTCCAAGAACAAAATCGAGACCCGCTAATGGTAAAGCAAAAAGAGTCAAATGGAATAGTATACCTTGGATGTTAACAGACATATTTTTAAAACGTCCGTGACATCTCATCGGACTACCATTCATAACCTTGACCGAGAAGGCTCGAGTCGAGAGTACTGGTAATTTCAGTATGCTCGTGACTCACTCACTGATGAAGTTGTGAGTCAAGCCGCTGTCGATGAGGATGATGATGCGTTGACCATGGATAGTTGTAGTAACACACATCGGTTTTGTGGTGGACCAATCAATGAAAGCATGAAGGGAAATTTTAGGCTCCTCTTCTTTCGGTTCTTATTCTTCTTTTTCAGTCCCTTCTAAGAGCAGGACTTGAGCTCGGGGACAGCGGTGGCCTGCGGTAAATCTCTCATCGCAGTTGAAGCAGAGGCCCTACATTCGATGGTACTGCATCTCTTCCCACGAGAGGTGTTTATGTGCAGAATCTGCGGCTAGTGTTTGGGGCGGGCTGATTGGGTTACGTCTGACCCAATTAAACCTTCTCTGTTGACCCACTTGCTCCTCCTTCATACGGGCCAAGCTGATGGCCTCTTTTAAGGTTTTGGGCCTGAACATCCGAATGCCTTCAGCAATTTCAGGCTTTAGCCCACCAATGAATGCACCCACCAAGGCCTTTTGAGTCCAACCTCTCACTTTGTTGCCTAACCTTTCAAATTCTTTTTGGTAATCTCGTAAGGGCCCGATCTGCCTCACTCTGGATAGGGTTTCGTCGAAGTCTTCACATTCGGGTGGCCCAAAACGAGCCCAGACCTCTTCTTTAAATCATGTCCATGTCACCACTCTTCCTTCTTCTTGATAAGTTCGGCAAAGCCATTGTCACCACTAGTTGGCTTCGCCCTCAAGGTGGAAAGAAGTTACTTGGACTTTCTACTCTTCGAAAATTCCTTAATACTCAAAGAATTGTGCAACGTGGTTGAGTCATTTGGTTGGGTCATCTCCAGAAAAGATAGGAAATTCCAGTTTGACGAGTTTGGAGAAGAATGGCTGTCGGCCACCATCATTTTACTTAGCTCCTTCGTCGCGGTTTAGTCGTGTTTCTCCATTTCAGTTTGGGGTATTGCAGCTAAAGCCTTCATAGTTGATTAACAGAATCTCTGTTAATCGTTTGAGGGTATCCTCCATTTGGTAGAGTTTATCAGCGACTCCAAGCTCCATCCAGCTGAAGCTGTCCTATAGTCCTCCAACACTTTCTTCCAAATTCTCAATTATTTCCTTATGAGACATGGGTTTGATACCAAAATGATAGATGCCCATAATAACGCAAGAAGGATTGCACGAAAGTTCCTATTTTTAGGATAGAAAAATCTATAATTTTCTTGTTAATTTTATTCTTGCCTCATCCATAATCTGATGGGGCTTTAAATAGGAAGGGAAATGAGAACTTCTCCCTGTTACCCAGGGAGTACAACGGCTAGTAACAACTAAAAAAATCTCAACAAAAAGATAAGATAATGCTGGAAATAAATAATAAAAAAATAGAGAGGTTGATGTTGAACAGTTTGATTGGATCTTGGGGGAGTTTTGCTTGGTTCCATGATACCAGAATCAGGGATACTTGGGATTCTTGACTGGGATCCTTACTGATCTTTTGGTTGTATCATCGGGGAAGGCTGTAGCAGTGAGGTGAAATACGTTTGGGTGTTTTGGGTAAGGTCTGAAATGCATTACATGAAATAAATAGCGAGGGGTAATGTATTCAGGGAAGGGAACTCTAAGAAAGGCAGTGTGTGGGACCTTAGGTGGTGCTTGAAATAAAACCTAAGAGAAACAATAGCTATTTTGAGAGAAAGTACTAGGTGCAAGAGAATGATGTTTGAAAGAAAATGATACTTACCGACTAACCTATCTAAAAATAAAATGATTTGTGTAAAAATAATAAGCATAAGTGAAAAAGATTACTGAATTTACATTTAGGCAGTGAAGGCCACAGGAGAGAGATGAGTGTGAGAAATCATTACTGCAACGATTGGAACCAGGAAGAGTCCTGTTAACCTACAAGAAATTAAGAAAACAACACAAGAAAATAGAAAAAAAATGGAAGCTTTTGGATGGTTGCAGTGGGGGTTTGAAGAGGAGAGTCATTAGGGTTTCTTTAGGAAAGAGCCGAGTTTAAATACCTATTATGTCCCTATTTCACGCGGACCTGAATGCACCAAATCACTCATTTAAGTGAAACGATGTGTTTTGGTTCCGTTGGTCTAGATTGGTCAAATGGGCCGATGAAAGCCATTTATCATGTTTCTCACGGGCCTGATAACATCTCCTTTTAAAATGGAGAGTAAATGTTTTCTGCTCCCATTTTGATCATATGCTCTTTAAGAAGCCAAGTAGATAGATCTTTAGTGAAGATATCTACTAGCTGTTGTTTGTTGCTCACATACCTCATCACTGCACTTCCTTCATGCACTTTGTCTCTAATTAAGTGACAGTCTATTTCAATGTGTTTTATTCTATCATGAAGCATGAGATTGACAACTATATATATGATAACTTTATTATTAGAATACAAGTCTATTGCTTCTAAATTAGATACCTTAAGATAATTAAATAGGTACCTAATCTAAGTTAATTCACAACCTACGCTGATCATAGCTTTATATTTCGCCTCTGTTGAGGATCTAAAAACGATTTGTTATTTTTTAGACTTTCAAGATATCAATGAATTCCTTAATAGAATACAATATCCTATAACAAACTTTCTTGTAACTGAACATCCTGCCCAATCATTGTTTATATAGGCCTTTAGTTTTAGTTCAGATGTATTTGCATAGAATAGGCCTTGACTTGGTGCACTTATGACATACCATTAAAACTTTATATGCAGCCTTTAAGTGACAATCTCTGGAATTCTCCATGAATTGGCTTAGGAATTGGACAGAGTAAGCTAAGTTCGACCTAATTAATGTGAGGTACATCAACCTTCCAATCAACCTTCTATACATCACTGGGTATGTAATTGGCTCTCCTTCATCCTATAAAAACATAATATTTTGATATAAAGGAAGTGATGAAGCTTTACTTCCCAGAATCCCCGCATCTTTCAAAAGATCTAAGATATATTTTCTTTGGCATATGTGAACTCGTTCCTTTGACTTAACTACTTTAATTCTAAGAAAATATTTTAGATTTTCTAAATCTTTAATTTTAAATTTGTTATTTAATACTATTTTTAATTATTCGATTGTACCTTTATTATTACCTGTTATAATGATGTCATCAATACGAACATGTAAAACTGTGAAACTCTCACAGTTATTCCTCATAAATAAACTATAATCTGCCTTGGACTGCTTGAATCCTTGTTGGATAATAAACTAAAAAAACTTAGCATACTATTGTCTGGATGCTTGCTTCAACGCATACAAGCTTTTTAGCAATCTATATACCTTCCTTTCTCACCCCTTTGGATGCCCAAGTAGAGACTCCATGTATACCTCTTTACTTAAGTCTTTATGCAAGAAAGCATTGTTGATATCTAGCTGTTCAAGGTGCCATCTTTTGATCGCAGCTAGAACCAACAATATTCTTATAGAAACGATTTTGGCCATAGGTGAGAATGTCTCGTGATAGTCTAGATCTTATCTTTGGGTGAAACCATTAATAACAAGTCTAGTTTTGTGTCTCTCTATGGTCCCATATACTTTGAATTTCACCTTATAGACCCATTTACATCCAATTGCTCTTTTCCCTATCAATAAATCAACTACTTTCTAGGTCTTATTTTCTTTAAGAGCTTGGAGTTCGTTTTTCATTACATTTCTCTTATTTGGGTCTTTGCTGGCCTCCTTATATGAACCTAGTTTATTATGGGATGTTATAGTAAGTATGTACTTCTTTTGTCCCCCCATAAGTCTATTATATATAACTGTCTTTGATAAGGGTACGCCACCACCATTGTGAACTTCCGAATCAGGCTACTCTATACAATTAGTGTCCCCTTGAATCTGATCACATATATAATCCTTTAAGTACTCTAGTAGCCTCTTTGTCCTTATTGATTTTCTCCTAGGAATTTCATCATTATTCATGTGGTCTTATCTTTTTTCTCATTTCCCATCACTTCTTTCTTGATTGCTAGATATCTCTTCTATCTGTGTGGGATTCTTAATTTTCATATCTAGGCCATCTTGACCCATTGTTTAGTCTCTGGTATTATCTTGCACAAAGATGTTTGATTCCATTTCATCTACCTATATATTCCTAGACTCAAATATAATTTAGAGATCCTCTGTACACTTCTTTCCTTGTGAGGCTCTTTCAGAAATATTACATTTTTAGAAATAATAACTTCACTAGTTTCTTCATTTAGTAATTTGTATCCCTTTGTACTAAAAGGATACCATATGAACGCATATTTTCTCACTTTTGAATTGAAGTTTCGTCTCCCACTCAATAAAGTAGATGCAAAAGCCAAACACCTAAATATTTTTTGGTGAGTAATTTGGTTACTTTCCATGTAGAATCTCAAAGGTTGTCTTGCTACCTAGCACTGAAGAGGGTGTTCTGTTAATTAAATATGTAGAAATAAGAACAATTCAATACTTGATATTCATTCCACTTTGGAATTTTAGCACCCTTACAATATTGAGTATTTGTTGATGCTTTCTTTCAATTCTTCCATTTTGTTGTGGAGTTTTCACGCAACTCTTTTGATGCATGATTCCCTTCTCATCATAAAACCTTTTAATTTTGAATTCTCTTCTATTATCAGTTCTAATCAGTCTTACTTTATTGTCAAATTAAGTTTCAATAAAAGTGCAAAAGTGTTGTAAATGTAGACCTATTTCAATCTTACTTTTCATCATATACACCCAAGAACATTTAGTAAAATCATTAACAATTGTTAAAAAATATTTGAATCCATCATAAAAAATTTCATTATACCAAATATTACGATGTATTAAGTGAGAACATTATTCTACTTTATTACTACGATCACAAAATGAAAGTTTGCGCATTTTTGCCAACGAGCATACATAACATAATTTAGATTATTTGTCTGCTAACATATCAAAATCAAAACTAGAGTTAAATGAAGGATGCCCGAGTTTGTAGTGCCACACATCAAAGCCTTTTTCCTCTTTACTGGAACTTTGCAGTGTCATTCTTGCAAACATTTGTTGACTTGTATCTTCTGAATCCTTGGGTTGTTTAAGCTAGAATAATCCATCCTTAATCTCGCCCATTCGAAGTGTCTTCCAGGTAAAAAATTCTTGGATGATAAAATATAGTTATAAGATAATTAGACAATATCTAATATCCTATGTTAGCCTTTTTGCAGATATTAAATTAAATTAAATTTAAATGAAGGCACACACAACACATTGTTTAATACAAGTTTGTCACTTAATTATATTACTCCTACATGAGATACATCTACTTTTTCTCCATTTGATAATACAACTTTAGATCCAACATTTAATGTTATCTCAGTATATAATTGTGATGTGTGTACTATGTGATATGAGGCCCCAATATTAATTATCTAAGGTGTATGTGTGCTTTTATTTTTATCTATTGTGCAAGCATTAAAATAAGGAAACATACTGGAGAATGCAATGAGTTTTTAATCCTGAGGTTGCTCTGAAGTTGCTTGTACCATATTGACAGTAGCTTGACTTTGTTGAATGAAAGACATAAGTTGATGTAGTTGATCCTTTGTCAATAAATTGTGCTCTTCTCCCTTGAGTTTAGCTTGTGCATCAATAGAAGATACTTGATTGATGGTGGGTTGTCTAATCTTGTTGTGGGACCTTTGTCCCTTTAATTGGTTCTTATCTCTATAACATACTTTAGTCGTATGTCTTAGCGAGTTGCAATTGGTGAATATTTGGGTTAGCCTTGAAACATCTTTCCAAATCGAGTCCAATCTTTTTTTTTTGAGCAGTTTGTTGGCTTTTTTATACTAAAAACCATAGCACGGTTAGTAGCAGATTTTAAAGAAAATTTTCTCCTTTTCTCCTATTGTTGAATGATAGTAAATCCTCATTCAAACTAAAAAGAGGCTTCATCGTTAAGATTTGGGCTATAAAATTATTATATGACTCATTTAGTCTCACCAAAAATCTCAATATGTGTCTCTCTCCTGGTAACCAATAATGTGTTTAAGGCCCCCCCTTCCCATATGCAGTTTGAAATTGGTTTATAATTTATGAGTTCATCAATTAGAAATTTGAGTTTGAAAAATAAGTCTTTATCGGCTCTTGCTTTTACGTGAGTGTAGATATAGATTGCTTAATTTGATACACTATAGTTGTATTTTGTTCATAATGTCTTTGTTCTAGTTCATGACATAGTTAATATGTTGTTTAAGCATCAAATGTGCCGGTCTTAATATCGGGTAAAGGTGCATTCTATATCCAAATAATCACCATATCATTATACTGTTTTCAATGGATCTGATGGATCTATAGATTGTGTTAAGATTTCAATTATAAACCATATTTTCTTCTGTATATTTAATGTTCATTCCATGGACCTTATCCACGTGTAATAGTTGTTATCATTAAGCAGCTTCGGAACAAAAACTGAGGTAGAGTTTAGTGATTTATCAAGATAATACGAGTTGTTGATATTTGAAGGATCCATATTTATTACGGTTAAATCTCTAAGGTTTAGGTTTGGGTTTGTAGTGGTTTGGTAAGAATTTTGACTCTCTATTCCTTATATGCTCTGGTACCATGAAAGAAAATGAGACTTACTAACTAACCTATCCAAAAACAAAATGATTTTTATAAAAATAATAAGCAGAGGTAAAAAAGATTACTAGATTTATGTGCAGTATTGGTGAAGGTCGTGGGAGTAAAAATAGTGCGAAAAATCCTTACTGTAGCAATAAAAAATACGGGAAATTCCGCTGACTTGCAAGAAATCAAGAAAAAAACACAAGAAAATAGAAAAAATAAAAGCTTTTGAATGGTTGCAGTCAGGGTTTGTAGAGGAGAGCTGTTAGGGTTTCTTTGGGAAGGAGATGGGTTTAAATACCCATCATGTCCCGATTTTACGTGGACCTAAATGCACTGAATCACTTATTTAAGTGAAATGATGTGTTTTGGTTCCCTTGGTCTAGACCGGCCAAATGGGCTGGTGAAAGGTATCTAGCTTATTTCCTGCAGACCCAATAACAATGTTTCAAAAAGAAACAAAGAATAGTTAAGTCCCAGAAGATTAGTAGAGTTGAGTGAATGAAAGCAGTGGGGATGTAAGAGCTCTATAGAAATATTAGCTGATGGGAAGAACGGAAGAGGGTGAACAGAAGGCTCTGTTGTATTTTCTTGAATGTTTGATAAGGGAGTGATGGGTAGAGATTAATGAATTTTTGGCAGAACTTTAACATTGATTAATTGAAGGATGATGACAAGAACCAAGGTATGGATCGAACTCAAAAGAGTATGAAGTTATAAATGTAATGAAATGGGGAAATAGAAGAAACTAAAATGCAGTATAGAATGTTGGGAGCATAAGATGCTTGAGAGTTAGGTGTACTAATTTCTATTCATTTGGTTTGATTTTGAAATTTTACTTAATGAGAAAGTGTAGCTCATTAGTTTGTTCATTTTAGAGGAGTTAAAGTAAGAGCTAGACTAATAATTTACAGAATCTTGTCAAAAGCCATAAAGTGTGCAGGACTAGTGTGAAAGCCCAAACTCCTATCCAGGATTTCAAGTGCATATTTCACTAATAGTAAAGTAAACAATGCTGAAATTTCTTATTTAGTAGAAATAATTGAAGTTTGAAAATTACATTCCTTGCACGTTACTTGAAATACTTAAATAGGGGCTATGAGAATGCTTTTAAAACTCAAATGAAAAAAAATATTAGAAATAAATTTGATTAACCTCTACTCGAAACTGAGGAAATGGAATAAATAATCCTATAACTGGTCTTTTGCTCTTCAGAATATGAGTCTTGATCGTCCTGATCTAAAATTGTTAATAAGAAAGGGGTGAGCAATATTAACTCAGTAAGAATATCAACGTCTTACCACTGGCATAGAAAATCAAAGGATTGTAGAAAATATAAAATAGCCAATAGAGTCATTCTTAATAAAACTCAAATGTTAGCGCATTATTATTAGTTTCACTAAAAACGTTATCATTCTTTCGACTAACCTGTAACTTCTCAAATACTATTCATTAAAATAAAAATCAGATTCACAATCTAACAGTATACATTTTCATACACGTATAATGTTTGAGTCCTCACCTTTCTCAAGTCAGATTTCTTACCATGCTCATATCTACACTATCGTTTTACTTTTCCCTACCGTTGTCGCTAGAGGTTCATAGGGATCCTTACTATATGTGGATACAAACATTTCTTTTGTAATTAAACGACCATTGTCATACCCCATCTGGTAATAGACGTCACAACAAATAACCACCTCAATACCCCATTCAATATTAGCAACACTTATAAACTCCCAACCCTTTTCGGTATGGGACTTCCTAGCCCCATACGGTTGAGGGTAACGCCTATAGTAGGGTTCACCTTATGCACTAAGTCCGTACACTCTTTCTCTTGACAACCGGTAAGCCATTTTCATTCAATCACATTAGTTCACGTATATCATTTTTTTATTTACTGTTTAACCCCAACGCATATCTATATCCCTAAGCAAGACAAAAGTACAAAATTCATATTTCAGAGTAAATATACATTATGTTGACCGAAACATATTATGCACAAAATAGAACAACAGGAAACATAGGTTGAGGCAAATAAATTAAAGTAGTTTGAAATAGAACAAAATAAATAAGCACAATAAAATGACTGAAAGAATAGTTAACACAATTAAATAAATATAGACTGACCGGTTACTGGTTTCATCAACAACCTATACTTAATTAATCAAGGAATCACCAATTATTTAAAATTTTTATTTATTATTAATTTAGCTTTAATTTCACCGTAACAGGAAAAATGGGTGAGGGATCTTACACTGAGTTGGTGTCCAAAACACCCTCTTTTTCACTACGGTCCTCGACAGTTTCCAAATCTTAAATTTTTTTGGATTTTCTTGATAAGATTGAAATATAGGTCAAAATGACGTGAAAATATGCAAGAAACATAAAAAAAAGGCAAAAAATCTCACCAGGGATCAGGTTGGGGTTCCAGCACGGCGGTGGGACCGTGCTCCATCGTCTGGTCCTCCTTATTCAGCAACTCTTCCTCCTAGTCAGACCGATTTTGGTCAGTCCTTGATGGAAGTTTGTTTAAATTATGATTAAGGGGTGTTTCTCAGCAAAAGGAGGGGAAAAACAAATGCTTATCAGTGGTTTCGGTCCTCCAGTACGGCGGCACAACTGAGCTCCACTGTTCCTTACTTGCGATTTGTAGCTTCTCTCGGTTACCCTGTATCAAAAAAATGTTAGACGGCTAAGGGTAGAGAAATTTACTTTCCTTTTTAGGATTGTAGATTCAATTAGATAGAGGGATTTAATTCTAAGTTGTTATTGTTTTGGTATTGCATACGTTGAATGGGTTTCAAGAGTTTATTCGATCCTTCTCATACCCTCCCACGTCAATAATGCTTCCACGAATATGAATCATTCCATACATATTATCTAGCTTCCCTCTTTATTTTGTCTTTTTGTGATCTGAACAATTTGTTTGAAAGTGTATATATGATCAAGAAGTTGATAATATCTGCATACCACGGTGTGATCTATTGTGTTGAGAGGAGGTGTTCATCTAAGAATTCATCTCTCAATGACATAAGGTCTTCAGTTAGAGGCAGTCAACTGAGATGATCAGCAACCAAGTTTTCCATGCCTCTTTTATCCTTCATTTCCAAGTAAAACTCTTGCAGCAGTAGAATCCACTAGATCAGTCTTGGTTTGACATCTTTCTTCTTCAACAAGTACTTTAATGCTGCATTATCAAAAAACACAATAACATTGGTTCCCAACATATAGGAACAAAATTTTTCAATGTAAACACACTGGTGTCGCATGTAAACGCAACGGGTAAATACATTAGTGTCGCATGTGATTTTAAACGATAAGTTCTAATTTAGTGGTTGCATGATAGGTATTGTGATCAATTTCTCTTTTAACAGGCCAAATACATCTCTGCAGGATTCATCAAACTCAAAATTGACATCCTTCTGCAGCAATTTATATAAACATTGGTTGATTTTTTAAAAGTTTTTGATAAATCTCCTGTAGAAGCCAAAATGCTTGAGGAATGAATGAATTTCCCGCATGTTTTTTGGGATAAAGTAGGGTCTGATGGTGGAAGGCAGTACTAAGGGACAACTTCGTTTCCATGACTTGCTGAAAACTACTCCAAAACTAATAAGTGAACCTGGGGTCCCTGTCGTACACTACTGTCACTGGGACTCCATGCAATCTGACTAATTCTCATATATACATTCTTGTCAACTTGTCCAAGGGATCGGTCATTTTGATGGCCAAGAAGTGGAAAGACTTGGTAAGCCAGTCAATAATTACTCAGATGGCATCATGTCCTGAGTGTGCCTTAGGTAACCTTATCACGAAGTCCATGGTGATATGTTCCCACTTCCACTCTAGGATCGGTAAAGGCTGAAGTAACCCGCTTGGGCGCTGATGCTCTGTCTTGACCTGTTGACATACTAGGCATTTAGATACAAAGTCAGCTATGTCTCTTTTCATCTCATTCCACCAAAACTGGGGTCGCACGCTTTGATACATTTTAGTGCTTCCGGGATGCATGGAAAACTTTGAGCTATTTTTGGCCTACTGGAGTGTTTTTGTCATTCCAGCACAGTGGTGCCGGTGTTCATTCAATGGTTAGGTCTCCTTCAAACCACCCTTCCTTTTCTTCTCCAATAAGGCATGTCGGCTAAGGGTTAGGGTTTGGCCAAATGAGATGTTTAAATACTCCCATACCTTCGATCTAGGCCGTCCATCCGGGCTCGCGTGGATCAACCTCAACCATCACTTCTTACTTATTCGAAAAATAAATCCGGACCGTTCGATTGAAGACATGCGGACCGTTTGATCTGACTAATATTGGGAATTGATCTGGGCCGTTCGTGCACGCGAGAGTGGTCCTAAGCCGTTTGATCTTCCTGACATGCAGGTTGCCCACATGGCTTCTCGAGTGGAATTTATGTTGGTGTGTCCACGTGGCGATTCGTCGTGTCGCTAACTGGGCGTACACCTGGCTTGTATTTTTTATTTTTACGATTTGATCCCTATTTTCAAATTTTTCTTTCAAACATACTGCTCCTTTAGTTATAGTTTGGCCATAAGTTATGAAAATTGTTTTAAAAATGTCCAAAATATATATATTCTAAAAAAATAATAAAAATAATTAAAATTAAAACTTATGAATTTTTTAGTATTTAGAAAAAAATTAAAATTCACCACTCCGAGCCTAATTCTTGGACTCGAGGTGTTACAACCCCCCTAAAGAAAATTTGGTCCCTTAAATTGCTGCCCCTAGTAAAACAATTGAGGATACCTAGCCCTGAAGTCTGATTCCAACTCCTAGGTGACATTATCTTGCGAGTGATTTTGCAAAAGAACCTTGATAAATAAAATTTCTCTGTTGCGAATCACCCTACTTTTTCGGTCCAAAGTGCTGACAGGTACCTCCTCATAAGATAAATCCTGTTGAAGTGAAAATGGCCTATAAGACAAAACATGCGAGGGGTCAGTGTTATACTTACACAATATTGACATATAGAAAATGTTATGGATTCTGTATAGCCAGTCTATAGGCGGATATTCTAATTCTGTCCAAGATTTCAAATGGTCCAATGAACTGAGGATTCAATTTTTCCTTCTTTCTAACCCTAGTGATGCCCTTATGGGGGGTGACCTTAATAAAAACTCGATTGTCTGTCTCAAAATTTAAATCTCTCATTCGGATATCTGCATAACTCTTTTGTCTACTTTGAGCCATTTGAATGTTTTTCTTGATTTTAGCAATCTTCACTGTGGTCTCATTTACAAGATCTGAGCAAATCAATTTCCTATCACCTACTTCCTCCCAACAGATTGGTGACCTAGAAGGTCGACCATACAACGCATACAGAGCCATACCGATACTTATATGATATCAAATGTATAGCATTCTTCTATGTTCTTAAAGTAAACTTGGATATCATAAATAAAAACTATGATAACTAGTCTAAAAATAGCCTGAAGATCCTATTCATCAAATCCATAAAGATTACAGGTGCATTAGTCGATCCGAACGACATAACAAGGAACTCATAATGCCCGTATTGGGTCCTGAAGGCCGTTTTAGGAATGTCTTCTACCTTGATCTTCACCTAATGATATCTTGAACGCAGGTCGATCTTGGAGAAAATTTGAGCACTCTATAACTGATCAAAAAGGTCATCAATCCTGAGAAGGAGGTACTTATACTTAATTGTGACATTGTTCAGTTTTTTGTAGTTTACACACAATCTTAAAGTCCCATTACTCTTTTTTGCGAACGTAACTCCGGTACCCCCAAGGGATATGCTGTGTCGGATAAAACCATTATCCCATAATTATTTGATATGTTTTCTCAGTTCTTCCATTTCAAGATGACTCATTCGGTAAGGGGTAACCAAGATGGATTAGGCGCCAGGCTAAAGATCAATGATGAATTCTACTTTTAGATCTACTGACAGTCATAGTAGTTCATCAAGAAATATGTCTGAAAAGTTTTGGACAATAAGGATATCGTGAATGTAAATTTCTTCCTTGGTTTACCTACCATGAAAAAAGAATGGTTAAATTAATGAAATTTGATTAAATTCAATATACAACCACCATGTGCCCACAATATCTAAGGTTTTATTAATTAGTAAAAAACTCTTCGTTAGAAATTGAATACAAGCTTATTGTGATAACATTTAACAGTAGCATGATACGTTGCTAACAAGTTTATTTCCAGGATTACATCAAAATCCTTCGTATATAGTGCTATTAGATCTACACTCAGTTCTCTACCTGCTATCTCTATAATACAAGTTTTGTATATAACATTCCTTAGTAATGTTCTATTCCCATGTGTAAACACCAACAATACAAAATCAAGCCGTTCAGGTAACATATTTAAATTTTAAATAAAAACATGAGAAATAAAGGAATGTGAAGCACCATTGTTGATCAAAATATGTGTAAGGTGTTTGTACATAGTATACATACCTTGTATCATATCTAGGTTGGCTTCAGCATCCTACTAGGTGAGCGTGTAGACTCTACCATAAGCCTCAGGTCTGGTCTGATTCTAATTACTCGAGCACTCTCTCGCGTAGTGGTGGGCACTCTCGCATATGCGACTAGTGTTGTTGAGGCGATAACATGGTCGGTCTCCATGATCCTTATCATAGTGCTGGCAAATCTTTCTGCATCTTGCTATCGAGGCCTGGGGAGGAGCCTGAGGTATGGGCCTTGGTCTCTTATTTTGCTTCTTCAATGTAGTAGGTGCTGACCTGTGATGTTGAACTGAGGTTTCTCTCAATTAGCTGTGCTTTGCCCAAAACTATCGAATAAATGTCAAGCTCAAATACATATAGTTGTTGTCTGATCTCAGAACGAAAACTCTATTTAAATCTTCTTGCCTTCCTGCCTTCATCTGTCATGCTCTCAGGGGAATGCCGGCCTAACTTCAAGAATTTCTGAGCATATTCTAATACTAACATATCTTCCTAGACCAAATGTGCAAACTTTATTTCTTTAATATGTTGGAGATGTTCCGGAAGATAATCAACATTGAAGGCTACCAAAACTATTACCAAGTGACTAGAGTGGGTAGAGCGGCCTACTTAAGTTGTCACCAACGCCCTGCCTCACATATGAGCATATATGTGGCAAGGACAACCTTCTATTTGGGAACCCCCCCAAGGGTTGCAAAAGTATTCTCTGTCTATGCTATTCAGTACTCAACTTCTTCAAAAGTGGATGTCCCCTGTAAAAGTAGATGAGTTAAGTCTCTTGTACCTCTCGATGTAGCCCAGGTCCATCATAGGCAGAGCTAAATCCTATTAAAGGGGAACTGGATTATACTGGAGAGGAACTTGGTAGCCCTATGGCGGCACTGGGTTGTACAGTGGAAACACCAGATTATACTGAGGCGGTGCCAGATGGTATTATGGAGGAATTGAGTCGTATCGTGGGGGTACTAGATCCTTTTAGTATGGAGTTGACTCATAGACTCATACTGTGGTAGGGGTGGAGGGAGATCAGACAACTCCCTTCTCTCCTCCCTAGTATGCTAGGCAGAAATGAGTCTCTCAAGCATCTCGAAGAGTTGATCCATATCCTCCTAAAGTGATCCCACTCGGGCTGCTCAATTTAGTGGGGGCCTTCATCTCCTCGTATTTATTTTCCTACATTTCATAACAATTGTTTTGAGATTTAGATTGCATTAAATTTACTTTAACCCTATATACAAGGAATGATTCCGAGGAATGCGACTCTGATACTAACTATAAAAGCCCAAACCTCTATATGAGATTTCGAGCGTATATCTCAATAATAGTAAAGTAAACAATGCTGAAATTTCTTATTTAACATAAATAATTAAAGTTTAAAGATTATATTCCTTACACGTTACTGAAAACGCCCAAATAGGGGCAATGGGAATGCTTTTAAAAATTAAACGGAAAAAAACATTAGAAATAAATATGATTAATAAAACTAATGAAACAAAAAAAGTAATCCTTTAACTGGTCTCTTACTGTTCAGAATCCGCGTCTTGGTCATCTTGATATGAAATGATTAATAAGAAATGAGTGAGCTACACTAACTCAATAAAAATATCAACGCCTTACTACTGACATAGAAAATCAAAGGGTTCTAGAAAACATAAAACAGCCAATAGAGCCTATTCTTAATAAAACCTGAATGCTAGTGCATTCATCATTCATTTCATTGAAAATATTAGGATTCTCTCGACTAACCTATAAGTTCTCAAATGCCGTTCATTAAAATAAAAATTAGAATCACAACCTAATATTATACATTTTAGTAGACACATAACATTTGACTCCTCACCTTTCCCAAGTCGGATTTTTTACCATGTTCATCTCTACACTATCATTTTATCTTTTCCTACTACTATCGCTGGGGGTCTATAAGGATCCCCACTACATGTAGATACAAACATTGTCTTTGTAATTAAACGACCGTCCCATACCCTGTTCGATAATGGGTGTCACAACAAACAACCGCCTTAATACCCCATCCGATGTGAGCGACACTTATAAACTCTCAACCCTTTCCGGTATAGGACTTCCCAGCCCTCTACGGCTGAGGGTAACGTCCACAGTAGGATTCACCCTATGCACTAAGTTTGTACACTCTTTTCCATGACACCAGTAAGTCCTTTTTATTCAACAACTTTAGTTCACGCATATAATTTTTTTTATTTACTATTTAACCCAAATTGACACGAATATCTACATCCCTAAGCAAGACAAGAGTATGGAATTCATATTTCAGAGTAAATATACATTATGTTGACCAAAACATATCATGCACAAAATAGAACAACAGAGAACATAGGTTGAGGTAAATAAATTGAAGTAGTTTGAAATATAGCAAAATAAATACGCACAATAAAACGACCGAATGAATAGTTAACACAATTAAACAAGCGTAGATTGACTGGTTATTGTCTCCATTGACAACCTATACTTAATTAATCAAGGAATCGTCAAATATCTAAAATTTTGTTTATTATTAATATAGCTTTAATTTTACGTAACAGGAAAAATAGGTGATAGATTCTTACATTGGGTCGGTGTCCACAACACCACCTTTTTCACTACGGTTCTCGACAATTTTTGGATCTTGGTTTTTCTTGAGTTTTCCTAATAAGATTGAAACATACGTCAAAATAGCATGAAAATATACAAGAAACGACAAAAAAAAAACAAAAACTCTCACCAGGGGTCAGGTTCGGGTTCCGGCGCGGCAGCGACGTTGTGCTCTGTCACCTGATCCTCCTTCTTTGGCGGCTTTTCCTCTTGGTTAGACTAGTTTTGGCCGGTCCTTGATGGAAGTCTATTTAAATTGTGGTTAAGGGGTGTTTCTCGACGAAAGAAGGGGGAAAAACATATGTTTGCCGGCTGTTTCAGTCCTCCGGTGCAGCGGCTCAGTCGAGCTCTACCATTACTTCCTCATGGTTTACAGCTTCTCTCAGTGACCGTACATAAAAAACACATTAGATAGTTAATAGTGGGGAAACATAAAGAATGGGAAGAATTTTTTGCATATTTGAGTGTTTTCAGTGTTCCAACACGGTGGCGTTGGCGTTCTTACGGCAGCTGAGTCTCCTTCTGGCCGCCCTTCTTCTTCTTCTCCGATGAGGCATGTCAGCTAGGGTTTGGAGTTCGGCCGAATGAGATGTTTAAATACTCCCCTCCCCTCGATCAAGGCCATCCATACGGGCCTGCGTGGATCAACCTTAACTGTTAGATCTTGCTTATTTGGAAAATAAATCCAGACTGTTCGATTGAAGATACATGGACCGTTCGATCAGGTTTATCCCAAAAAATGATCTGGGTCGTTCGTGCATGCGAGAGTGGCCCCGAGCCGTTCGATCGGCCTGACACCCGGATTGCCCGCGTGGAATCCGTGTTGGCGTGTCCACCATGCAACACACAACAATTTGTCGTGCCACTGACTAGGCGTACATGTGGTCCCTATTTTTTCTTTTTATGATTTGACCTATGTTTTTAAAATTTTTCTTTCAAATATACCCTCCTTTATTTATAGTTTGTGTAACACCCAAATTTTTTTTCTTTTATTATTTTATTTTTATTTTTATTTTATTTTAATTTTTATTAGAATTTTGTTTATTTTATTTTATTTTAATAATTAATTTATAAATTTTTAATTTAATTTAATTTAATAAAAAAAATAATAATAATAAAATGAGGTAAAATTATTTTTTGGATTTAATTAAAATTGATTTTGGGAAAAAAGGAGTGAAAATTTGGATTGTGGGGATGTTTTTGAAAAAAAATCGAAAACTGGAGGTCAAAATACAATTTAGAAAAATAGCACCACATCAGCAGCCCGGTCAGCAGCTCCGGCCAACCAAGACACAATGCGTGGCAGGGACACTAACGCGAGAAGCCACACAGGACAGAGACACGTGGGCAATCCGCGTGCGCGCGATCGGACGGTCCAGATCTGTTCCCGCGCGCACGGACGACCCAAATCAAAAACGCACATGGACGGTCCAGATCTCACGCGTGCGGACGGCTCAGATTGTATCGCGATGGATGGCCCAGATTTATTTCCAATTTAATCGCGATCGGACGGCCCAGATTAAATCATGACGGACGGCTTAGATTAAAAGGGAAAGGTTATAAATAATCGCATCCACACCCAACCCCAAACCCTAGCCGCCAGAACCCTCGCCGGAGAAGACGACCCTGCCACCGGAGGAACCGACCGCCGCCGCACCGGAGGATTTTTCGGCCGCCAAACGAGGTAAAATTACACCCCTTTGCTCGTTTTTCGATGCTGAACCTCCCCATGGCTAAATCGGAGCCAAACCACCAGCCAATTAACCGAAAAACACTGCCGAAGTCTAGTGGTGCCATCGCGGGTTTCCTCAGTTTTTGCCTCCGATGAGGCCCTTCCCCGTTCCCGTTTGATGTAATTTTTATACCACTGTGACCACCGTCCTTTTCTCTACAGGTTGACTGGAGTAAAACACTAAATCGCAATTTGTGCCGGAGGAGCCGCCGTACCCGAGATCTTCGCCGCCGATAGGTCTCGGTTTTCTGGAATTTTTTAGCCCACCGAGGGCCCTAAGGGTGTTTTTTCACATGAACCAATGCAAGTTTGGTCAAAATCAACCAAAAACGACCAGAAATAGCCAACCCGAGGTGGATCGCCGCTGTGGGCGGCGCCATCGCCGGAGCACGACAGAGCCGCCGTGCCAGAATTTTAAAATTGGCCGAAAGAGCCTTGGGTCTGATTTAGAATTTTTTTGGGGACATGTGCAGGTATCGGAAGTGTGTTTCAGTTTCCAGGTAAATATTCAGGGAATCTAGGGACTGCCCATAGGAGTAGTGAGAACCCGATTTCAGACTCCAAAATAAGTAAAGATCTCTCATCCTATTTCCTATCACGACATTAAAGTTTAATAAATGATAAAACGGTATTTTATGAATTAATAGATATGTATAATTAATTAAGATTGCTAATGGAGCCCGAATCTGATTTATTTTTCGGTCAGGTGTTGTTTGATTTATTTTATAGTTTTGAATGCAGTATGGTGCTTGATGTGTTTATTCTATGGTTTCGTATGCATGAATCACAGTTTCATTTATTATGGTTTGAATTATTGTGAACCCGATGTTGTGTTGCCTTGTTTGGCGTCCATTACTAGTTTACGTGTTTATATTTGATTGGATAATTGAGATTAAAAAAAATAGAAAAATGTATGTTAATTGATAAATGGATAATACCGACAGCCTAACTAGATATCCTAGGAGATGGTGGACGGACCGGGTCCATAAGGAACCCTACCGGGAACGTGGTCTCTCATATTGGACGGGGTATGGAGACTTTATATGTTTTGACACTCATACCGAATGAGGTATGGGGACGGCCCGTTTCACCCTCATACTGAACGGGGTATTGATGTTTATGGTTTTGGCGCCCATACCGGACGGGGTATGGGGACGGCCTTGGAATTAAATTATTAATGTGAATGGTTCACGTGGGTCCTATGGATCCCCATGGATACTAATTAGCTAATAAAAGAAGAAATTTATTGCCTGATGATTGAAATACAAAAGCATGATATGTGTTATGTTACAAAGTGTGCGTGATCTTATGATGTTTATGATGTAATTATTTTCATAAATTGTTTTCATGAATCTCACCGAGGTAGGTGGACAGTAAAAGGTTTTATTATTGATAAATGAGTTTGTTATAAATTATGCTCCATTTGTCGTTTTTGTTTTCTACCAACTTTTACTTCTGTGATCGTGAGATAGTGTGATGTCCTTACTAGGCTAGTGTAGCTCATTCCTTACTTAACCATTTCAGATCAGGAGGACTTGGTTCCCGAGCTTGTTCTGCAGGAAGACGACGAGTAGAAACCTAAGAGTTTATTAGTTTTCCTTATAGTATTCATTTATAGTATTTCTTTTAGTTAGTTTATTCTTTCATACGTTTAATTCATTTTGGTTATTGTGTAAGAGATGTTAATCATAATTTATTTTATTTTACTTCCGCACTTAGAATAAATTTATACATTTCTTTTTAATTTCCGGGGTCGTTACAGTTTGTCCATGACTTCTGAAATTTTTTTAAAAAAAGTCCAAAATGCATATATTCTAAAAACAATAAAACTAATTAAAATTAAAACTTATGAATTTTTTATTATTTAGAAAAAATTAAAATTCACCACTCTAAGCCTAATCTTGGACTCGGGGTATTTCAACTAGCACCGATTAGAGATAGCTTTACATGAGTATTCTATAGATGTTGACATTTATTTTTACTACCATTTTTAGAGTGGAGTTTGAACAATTGTTTAACTGCTGGAATGATACCAAATATTTGAATAGTTTGTTTTTATTTCCTTAAATATCTGTCGGTTCTAGAATGCATAACTATGGAGACTATAATTTTGAACTTTGATTTCTAAAAGAATACATGTTGATTGGAGTATATGGAATCTGAGAATGCTGGTTGAGTGTTTTCTGAAATAGATGTTGTCATTAGATTATGTAGTTATTGAGACTTGTTGTCTTGCCTTTTGGGGATTGGGTTGTTACCAAGAAAAATGAAGTAATAAAATAATTTCAAATCAACATTCAATATAAATACATCAAGTCTCGACAAAAGTCAATTCAAAGTCTCACTGTTTTTAACAGTTATACCACATTATATTCTTATAACAAAGCCCAAAGTGATATTTAACACTATGATGTAGGTGATACATGAATAGTTGTATTAGGGTCCAAAATCGTATTTAGCCCTTATGATGTAATTCTAAAAGATACATATTTCTGACAAATTTTCACATTTACCTTATTGAAAAAGTTAAATTATAGTCATACTAAGAGTTTCAAAACAAACTTGGAAATATATTCATTTTCTTTACCAACAATAAGCAATATTACCAAATGTATCGAATTTCTGAGTTCACTAAAAGATAAATTTGATCCAAGTATATAGTCGAAATAATAATTTATAAATAGTATATGCTTTCAAATAATTTATATAATTGATAAACAACAAAGTTAATAAACATTTAGATAAGAATAAAATTAATAATAATTTTTAAATATTATAAAATAATATAATAAATTAAAGACACTCAGTTGTAATGCTAAATATAAAATTCTCAATAAAATTTTAAAAAATATTTTAAAATCCCATTCACTCAGAATACCAAATAAGTACTTCAAAATTTTCAATAGTAAAATATGCATGTTGATCAGAGGTCTACTGCATAATTTTTGTTGTTGCTACAATTTGGAATTTTTTAAATAGTTTTAAATATTAAAAAATTAATAACTCTTTCAATTCTCATATAGATCATACAATTTTGATATGAATAAAGATTTTATTATAATTATATATATTTTGTGTCCGAACTTTATAAAAAAAAGTTAAAATGCTATCAGAAATATTCTATCTCATGGTTCGCATTATTTTGAAATCCTAAATTTTCAAAAAGTTATAGCTCATTCAATTTTTATTCAAATCATGTTATGTAAGTGTTTATGAAAAATTTAGAATGTGTAAATTATAAATAAAATTGTCTGAGGGCCAAAATTTTGCTGGAAATATCGAAAATGTTATCCAAATATATTGCCATGCAATTTGCGTTATGCTACAACTATGGACTTTCAAAAACTCACAACTTACTCAATTCTGATAGAAATGATGCAATTTTTGTGTCTATAGAAAACTTATGATGTGTAGACTATATGGCTAAAATTTTACCATTGTGTTTTTTGTGTTTTTGTAAAAGGCCAAAATCCCTATTAGGGATTTCGAGTATTTAGCCAGTAATAGTAATATAAACAATATTGAACTTTTTCATTTAGCAGAAAAATTAAAGTTTAAAGGTTATATTCCTTACGTGTTTACTTAAAATGCTCAAATAGAAGTTATGAGAATGCTTTGGAACTTAAAATAGGAAAGCATTAACAATAAATATAATTAACCTATATTCGAAATCGACGAAGCAGAAGAGTAATATAAACAATATTTAGCCAGTAATAGTAATATAAACAATATTGTTTAACTGGTCTCTTGCTGTTCAAGATTCAGGTCTTAGTCGTCCTAATCTGAAATAATAAATAAGAAAATGTTGAGCTACGCTACCTCAATAAGAATATCAATGTCTTACCACTGACACAAAAAATTAAAAAGTTGTAGAAAATATAAAACAACTAATGGAGCATACTTTTAATAAAATCCAAATGCTTGGTGAGTTATTTGGAGATGAAATCAGCAATATCCATTTTCATCCCGCTTCACCAGAATCGGAGTTGCATGCTTTGGTACGTCTCGGTACTTCTTGGGTGCATGGTGGACTTCAAATTGTGAGACTCTGTCATGATATCTCTCTTCAAGTCACTATCACTAGTAACACACAACCTATCTTGAAACCTGAGCAATCCATATGCAAAAACTTATAACTTTGGATTTAAACCTTGTTATGTATCCTTTTTTAGGGTTGCTAGAGTGGAATCAACCATTTGAGCCTCCTTTATCTTTTGGATTAACTTAGGTTGAAATGCTAAATGAGTTAGGCATGTGGTCTGTTTCAAGTCTTATAGTTGTATTCGTTGGGTGGCCTTTATCAACTTAGACTCAGAGACCATTATATGAGCTAACATACCTGCATTCTTCTTGTTGAGGGCATCGGTTACCACATTATCCTTTCCTAAGTGGTACAAGATCTTACAATAATAATTTTTAAGGAGTTCTATCCAATGCCTCTGACGCATGTTGAGGTCATTTTGGGTAAATGTATGTTTTAGACTCTTATGATCTATATAGATTTCAAATGTCCTCCCATACAAGTAATGGCAGCAGGTTTTGAAGGCGTGGATAATTGCAGCAAGCTCCAAATCCTGAGTGGAGTAATTCTTTTCATGAGTTTTCAACTGTCTAGACTCGTAAACTATGACATTCCCATGCTGCATCAAAACGTAACTCAAACCTTGGTAGGATACGTCACTATATACCATATACCTGCCTGTTTTATTCGACAGAGCTAATAATGGTGTAATAGTCAGTCGCTCTTTGAGTTCTGTAAAGTTTTTTCACATCCCTCATTCCACTCAAGCTTGACAATTTTCTTCATAACTCGTGTCAGGGGGGCTGCTATACTTGAGAACCCTTCTACAAACCTATGGTAATACCCTGCTATACTCAAGAAACTTTTAATTTTCTTGACCGAGGTCAATTACTTCCAACCCGTCACTTCCTCAATGTTATCGGGATTCACTGACACTCCATCTTTTGATATTATATGTCCTAGTTAGAAAGTTTGCTCAAGCCAAAATCCACATCCATAAAGATTGTAGGCGCATTAGTTAATCTGAACCACATAACAAAGAACTCATAATGTCCATATCGGGTCCTGAAGGCCGTCTTAGGGATGTCTTCTGCCTTGATCTTCACTTAATGGTATCTTGAACACAGGTTGATCTTGGAGAAAATTTGAGCACCTTATAATTGATTGAAAAGGTCATCAATCCTGAGGAGAGGATACTTATTCTTAATTATAACTCTATTCAGTTCTCTGTAGTCTATGCACAATCTCAAAGTCCTATCACTCTTTCTTGCGAAAGTAACTCTGGCACCCCAATGGGATATGTTGTATCGGATGAAATCATTATCTTGTAACTCTTTGATATGTTTTCTCAGTTCTTTCATTTTAACACGACTCATTCGCTATGGGGCAATCAAAATGGGTTGGGTACCATATTGAAGATCAATGGCGAATTCTACTTCTCGATCTATTGGCAGTCCTAGTAGTTCATCAAGGAATACATCCAAAAAGTTTCAAACAACATGGATATCTTAATGCAAATTTCTTCATTGGGTTTGCCTATCGCAAAAAAAAAAAAAAAGGCTAAATTAATAGAATTCGATTAAATTCAATATACTATCATCATGTGCCCACAATATATAAGATTTTATTAATTAGTGAAAGATTCTTCGTTTGTAATGTTAAATACAAACATCTTGTGATAAAAGTCAACAATAGCATGATACGCCGCTAACCAATTCATTTTCAGGATTACATCAAAATTTCTCGTATATAGTGTTATTATATCTACACTTAGTTCTCTACATGTTATCTCTATAATACAAGCTTTGTATATAACATTCCCCAATAATGTTCTGTTTCTATATGTAGACACCAACAATGTAGAATCAAGACATTCAGGTAACACATTTAAATATTAAGTAAAAGCATGTAAAACAAAAGAATGTGAAGCACCAGTGTCAATAAAAACATGTTCAAGATGTTTACAGATAGTATACGTATCCTGAATCACATATGGGTTGACTTTGACATCTTTTCGGATGAACGTGTAGAATCTGCCCTAGACCGCGGGTCTGGCCTGATTCTAATTCTTTAAGCATTCCCTTGCTAAGTGTTGGACACTCCCACATATGCGACATGTGTTGTTGAGATGATAACATAGTTGGTCTCCATGATTCTTGCCACAGTGCTTACAAATCTTACTACGTCCTGCAATCAAAGCCTAGAGTAGTCCATCGATTTTGAGTCGGAGATTGTTGGGTGTGCGCTTCTAGCTCATATATTACAAAAAGTATGCTGACGACAGGATTGGATGCCCTTGGGCCGTTCAACCATCAAGATAGAAGCAAGCCTTTGACCGGGTTTACATCTTTATGTTCAAATTCAACCGGCACACTGAAATCGAAGACCCTTTTTGCAATCGATTTTGCTTAAAAAAGCACTTCGTTGACAAATCTATTGGTTACATCTCGCGTACTTCCTTTCCTCCTCTTATGGGGTGACCCACTTCTACTTACGCTGATTCCAAAGCTTCTCCCATTCCTCAAAGCCCGGCAGTAGAGTCAACCCCTCCTTCGGTCGGTTAATGAGCTGCCAAAAGCTAACTCTCTGCTTGGTAGCTACCAAAAGTAGCTTCGCTACCTAACTCGTTTAAGTCAACCTATTCCATGGATCATTCCCTTGTTTACGAAACTGGGCTATGAAAAGCATCGAGAAAGAGGAGCCAGAAAACGACCTTCCCAGTCTATCGGGACTATACCTATTTGGTTGATTCTTGCCCTAGGCTAAACTCTCTGAATCTCGAGACTCGTTCCTTTGCTCCCCAGACTTCTTTCTGGGTGGCATAAATTTCTTTCAATCAAAGACAAACTCACAAATCAAGCACCAGTAAGGTTGTACCTAAGCCTAAGGACTGGCCTTGACTGGATCTAATTCCTTTTGTGAGCTACCGGATATAATGCACCATTATTCGGCCTATTACGAACAGTTTCAATGTATCATATCGTCTGAGGAGCATGAGGTGCAGATCTTGGTCTTTTGTTCTGCTGGCTCAGTGCAGTAGGTGTTGGTCTACGATGCGAAATCGAGGGCCTGGAGTTACCTATTGCTGAGGGAAAAATACAAATGTTTCTCTCGTTCAACTGTTCCTTAGCCAAGATTGTCGAATAAGTGTCAAGCTCAAACACATATAGTTACTGTTTGATCTCATGATGAAGACTCCACTCAAACCTTTTTATCTTTCTACCTTCATCTATCATGCTTTTAGAAGAGTACCGACCTAACTCTAGGAATTTTCGAGCATATTCTGATAATGACAAATCTCTCTGGATTAGGTGCGCAAAATCCATTTCTTTTAGATGTCGGAGATGTTCCGGAAGATACTAAGTATTGAAGGCTGCCAAAAAGTGTTCCCAAGTGACTGGAGCGGGTATAGCAGCCTACTTGAATTGCCACCAATGCCTTGCCTCACCTATGAGCATACATGCAGCAAGGACAACCTTCTGTTCGAGAATCACCTCAAGTGTCATAAAGGCCTTCTCTATCTCTGCTAACCAGTACTCAGCTTCCTCAAAAGTGGATGCCCCTGTAAAAGTAGATGAGTTAAGTCTTTTGTACCTTTCAATGTAACCCGGATTCATTGTAGGCAAAGCTGGGTCCTGTTGGAGGGGAACTTGATTATGCTGGGGAGGAACTGGGTGGCCCTATGGTGGCAGCAGGTTGTACGGTAGAGGAACTTGATTGTACTACGGTGGTGCCATATGGTACTGTAGAGGAACTGGGTTGTACCGTGGTGGTACTGGCTCCTCTCGGTGTGGAGGTGGCTCATACTATGGTAGGGGTGGAGGGGGATCAAACAACTCCCTTCTCTCATCCTTGGCTTGCTAGGTAGAAATCAATCTCTCAAGCATTTCGAAGAGTCGATCAACGTTCTCCCAAAGTGATCCTTCCTAGGGTACTCTATTTAGTAAGGGCCTTCTTCTTTTCATGTTTCCTTACCTATATTTCATAACAATTGTTGAGATTCAGGTTGCATTAACTTTATTATAACCTTATGTGCAAGGAATAGTTCCGAGGAACGTGACTCTAATACCAACTATAAAAGTCCAAAATCCCTATCAGGGTTTTCAGGCGTTTAGCCCGGTAATAGTAATATAAACAATACCAAACTTTTTCATTTAGCGAAAAAATTAAAGTTTAAATGTTACATTCCTTGTATGTTTACTTAAAACACCCAAATAGGGGCTATGAGAATGCTTTGGAACTTAAAACGGGAAAATATTAAAAAATATATAATTAACCTCTATTCAAAGTCGATGAAGCAGAAGAGGTAATTGTTTAGCTGGTCTCTTACTATTTAGGATTCGGGTTTTGGTCGTCCTAATATGAAATGGTTAATAAGAAAGGAGTGAGCTACACTAACTCAGTAAGAATATTAATATCTTATCCCTGACATAAAAAATCAAAGAGTTGTAAAAAATATAAAAGGCAAGTGGAGCATACTTTTAATAAAGCCCAAATACTAGTTGCATTCATTACTCATTTTGTTGAAAATGTTAATATTTTATCTCCTAACCTGTAACTTCTCAAACACCATACATTAAGATGAAAATTAAGATAACAATCTAATAGTATATATTTCAATAGACATATAACATTTAACTCTTCACTATTTTTTCAAAGTCGGATTCCTTATCATACCCATCACTACTCGGTCGTCCCCATACCCCGTCCGGTAATGGGTGCCACAACTAAAAACTATCTCAATACCCCGTCCGGTATGGGCGAAACGTATAACTTTAACCCCATCCGGTATGGGACTTCCCAGCCCCTACAGCTGACGGTAACGTCCACGGTAGGATTCACCCTATGTATCAAATCCGTACACTCTTTTCTATGACACCTGATAAGCCCTTTCATTCAACAATATTAATTTACGCATACTTTTTTTTTATTTACTATTTAGCCACTAATGACACGTATGCCTGTATCTCAAATAACACAAGAGTACGAAATTCATATTTCAGAATATGTAAGAGAAAAAACTCGTAAATAAAAGGAGAATAAAATGAGATAATAAAATAAGAACCCAAACGTCACAATATGATGAATAAATAATGAAACAAATAAATCAAGGCGAAATTAAGTATAGTAGGACGTGATATTGAAACAGAATGGAATATGACACAATAATTCAAAATACATAATTAATTTATTAATTCTAGATAGATATAACGCAAGAAGAACAGAAAACATATTAGCTTGACTGAGAGGGCATAGATTAAGGCAAAATAAAGTAAGGTAAATTAAAATAGGACAAATTAAAATAAATAGACAAAATAAAATGATTGGAGAATTAAAAATAGATAACACAATTAAATTAGTGATGAACATAGACAAATCGATTACTGGCTCCATTGGTAACCTATATTCAATTAATCAAGGAATCGCAAAACTACTTATAATTTTCTATTCATTATTGATTTAGCTTTAATTAAACAGTAATAGTGAAAAGAGTGAGAGATTCTTACACTGGGTCGGTGTTTAAGACACTGCCTTTTTCACTACGGTTCTTGATAATTTTCAGTTCTTGAATTTCGTAAGTTTTTTTGGTAAGATTGAAAACGTATATCAAAATGACATGAAAATACGCACTGAATAGCGAAAAAGGCAAAAAAATCTCATTGGGGGTCGGGTTGGGGTTCTAGCGATTCTTCCTCTTGGTTGAACTGATTTTGGCTGGTTCCTTTTGGAAATTTGTTTAAATCGTGGTTAGGGGGTATTTTTTTGGAGAAAGGAGGGGGGAAATAGGGTCTTACTGGCAATTTTAGTCCACTAGTGCGGCGACTCGACCGAGCTCCGCCGTCCCTCCCTTGCGGTTTGTGGCTTCTCTCGGTCACCCTGCATCAGAAATGTGTTAGACGCCTAAGGGCGGTGAAGGTGGAAGAATTGGATAGAAATTCAAGCTTACCGGGGCATTTCAAGTTTCTGGCATGGTGCTGTCAGCGTCTCTCCGGTGGCTGAGCTCTCCTCCGGCCGCCCCTCTTCTTCTCTAGTCAGGGCGTCGACTAGGGTTTTGGGGAGTCGAGTAAGAGAGGTTTAAATACCTCTCGTTTTTTAATCAAGGCCATCCGTGTGGGTCACGTGGCACAACGGAGGCTGTCTAATCGGGCTTATTTGAGAGACGCATCCAGACTGTTAAATAAGAGACACGCGGGTCATTCAATCGAGCCTATTCGGGAAATCGATCTGGGTCGTTTGCGCGTGCGAGAGTGGCCCCAAGCTGTTCGATCGGCTTGGCACGCGGATTGCCAATGTGGCTTTCCACGTGAAGCCTGTGTCAGTGTGTATGCCACGCGGCATGCTACGATTCGTCATGCCGCTGACTGGGAGTCCACGTGGCTTGTTTTTTTCTTTTTGCAAATTGACCCCTCTTTTCTAAATTTTTTTAAAAAATAAGTCATCTCTTATTTTCAGTTTAATTTTATTTTTTAAAATTATTTTCAAAGATGTCCAAAATATATATATCTCAAAAAAATTTAAAATTAAACCCTACACATTATTATTATTTAAAAAAATAAATTTCATTATTCCAAACCTAATTTTTAGACTTAGAATGTTACAGGTTTCTCTATAATCATCAACTTTGGAAAGTCATAATTTCTTCAATTTTAATTTAATTTGTGCAATTTTAACATGTATGAAAAACTTAAAAATAAAATATGTTACTTGGAGAAGATTGACAAAAACCAGAAACATGGTCAAAAGACCACTGCAAAAAAAATTTCCATTCATTGCATACATTGTTTTAGGTTTTATCTTTAATTGTAAGTTCTAATTTAAGGTTTAAGAGACTTAAATTTTTTGTTGATGACATTCTCTTCTTCTTCTCCTTTTTTTCTTTCTCTTCCTTCTTTTCTTAGGATGTTAAAGTCTTTCACCTAATCTTAACAATTAATTTATATATATATATATATAATTACTTCTAAATCATAGGATTACCATTTCTAAATTATAAAAGGACCTAATAATTTATACTGAAATATAAAATATCCCTATATGTTAATGTGGCTACAGATACATGATAGTTATCTATTTAAATTTTAAATTTGTAATATTAAAATGTTCCCTTATAAATTTTTAAATATTTAAATTAGTTTCTATATTAATTTTTTATTTATTTGATCCATTTATTTTTTTTCTAAAATGTGTCAATCTCCATTTATTAAATGTCACTAACATTTTCAATGAGTTTACTAAGTGGGTTAGACATGTAATTATTTTTAATTAGATAAATTTTTATCACTTATTATTTGATTTTTGTAAAAAAATATTTGAACTTTTTATTTTTCTAATATAATAAAAAATTATAAATAAAAAACAGAGAAGGTGAGGGGGACTCACCTTCTTCTTCTTCTTCCTTGTTGACAGAAATGTTAGGTTTTGAAAAATAATAATAAAAAAATAGAGCAGGCAAAGACAGGCAGCGAGGAACAGTGGCTAAACTGAGAAAGAGCAACCCGCAAATTGAGGCTCCAAGTAAAAAAAAAAAGAGAAGAAAGCAGAGAGACGCGGAGAAACTGGGAGGAGTGGCTCCAAGTTTGCTTCCGGGAAGACGGTGATTAGGTGGAAAAAAAGTGTGTGCACACACACATTCTTAATATGGAGGTTAGGGTTGGGTTATTCTGAGTTTCTTTTAATTTTAATTTTTTTTAACAGTTTTTATATTAAAAAATAATCAAAAATTAAAAAATATTTTTATGACACGTGACATCAAAATTTTCATATGAAGCAATATTTTCTAACTATAAACTAAGAATATAAACAAATTTAAATATTTAAAAACGGTAAAAATTAATTTAATATTTATGCTAAATTTTAAATATAAAAACAAAATTTGTTTGTAGCCAACTATAAATTATATACAGTAAATAATTTTAGAATTAAAAATGAAATTAATCTAATAATATTTCTGTATTTTCTATAGGGTTAATTTTTAATTGATGATATAAGTCCTTCAGACTCTCTCTCCTATTGTTTATGTGATAATATATGATGCAATACGTCAACGAAGAAGAAAGAATGTTTTTTATTTTTGATAATTTGATTAATTTTTATAAATAATTTTGAATTTAAATTTTTACCGGAATTAATTTAAGAAAAGAAAACGTGTCTATTGAGTGGTGTGAAATTAAAATGACATAAAAATATGAGCTGGAAAAAAATAAAATAAAGATAAAAAGAGGAATTTTAAAGTAAGTTAATTTTCAATGACATGTACGGACCAAAATATGGGCTAAGACTGTTATGCTTGAGTTGGAGTTTGGGCCACAAACAAACATTAATTGCTAACTAGCAGACCAAGTTAGGCTTTTGTTAAAAAACTAATTAAAATAGAATAAAATTAAATAAGAATGCCAATGAAATATAGCCCCTTTTCATCTTAAATCTTAAAGGTTATTTTGGGGAATTAATGTAAAATTGAAATTACAACAATTCTAAAGACAATATTATAAGATTACTAAATTTGTAAATTTCAAATGTTTTATTTTGTAAAAGATTGGTACGGTTATTAATTGAAATTGAAAATCATAAATTTCTATTATTAGAATTGGAATTTTAGGTGACAGTATATATGGGGTACGAAAGACATGTGATACAAAACACAATATTTGAAATTGATGTAAAATGATTCAATAATGCCCCCCTTTAAAAAGGCAGAGGTAGAAAAATGACAAAGGCACTTGTGAATGTTGCGGGCACAATAATTGTTGGGAGACTTTTAATTAATTATTTAATTAGCAGTTAATTAAGAGTCTCATAAAATTCTATGGGCCTTTTAATTTGTTCTTATTCAGTCTTGTTTTCATTTGTAAAGGGGGAAGGAACCAAACTAACGAAACCAAGAGGAACATACACTGAGAGCTGTAATTATCCAACAGCTAAGCATAATTAAAGTAGACAAATTATTTTTTGTCTAAAAAAATTCACGTGTTAAAATTGAAGTTAGGAAATGGAAATTACTTTTTTTTTTTTTTTTTTAAATAAAAATCTCCTGGCCAAAAGGGGAGTGATGTTGGTTGAAGGTGGGTTTAGACTTTAGATTTTTTATTAATGGATAAAAAAGTTGAATCTGAATTCCTCATAGATTTTTCTAAACTTAAAAATAGAGAAGATGGCGTAAAGCAGCTTTTATTATTAAATTTTTTGACAAATTTTTCCTTCTTTTTTTTTTTTTTTGTTTTTTTAAAAACTTTTGTGGCATAATAATAATAATAATAATAATAATGTTTGGAGTTGTATTGGAAAAGGCAAAAGGATGAAGATGACATCCATCTTATTTGTCTCTTAAAAATCCCAATGCAAAAAGGTAGGCAAGAAAACCCGGAGAGGTGTTTTCTCTCTGCACATATTACCAAAACCCCTTTATGGTAAGGGCCCATCTCAATTTACATGTTCAAATTGTTTTCTATTTTTATTAAATTTTTTTTTTTAAATTTCTATACAAGAAGATGATACATTAAATTATTTTAATTGAAATATTTTTAACAATATGTATGTATATATATATATATATATATATATATATTATGTAGTGGGAAGGAAAAGTATTTTTGTCATAGAAGTTGTCCAAAATGGCAAATCTAATTGATGGAGGCATGGCGCCTTCCGGGGATTGTGGGATGAATGTTGGGATTGTTCTTGAATCTTCCCCATCCCCTTTTTTTCAGGTTTGAGCTTGTACGGACTTATTATTACTTTCCTTGTCCTTTCCATTACATTCATATCCTTCAACACTCTCTTCAAATTATGGACTATATACACACACACACACACACATACATATATATATATATATATATATGCATATATGTATATATAAAGTTGATTTGTTTTTTGCCATTAATTTGTTTCATAACATGCAATCACCAAATATTTTTAATTTGTACTGTATTCAGTTAACATTTAATAACTTAAATTTCCCTTACTCTTAATTAAGAAAAGTAAATCATGATTCAATAATTTTGAAGGGATATTCTACCGACCATCAAGTGATAATTCAAGTAGGAAAACAAGTTTTGGATTCAAACTCATATGTGAGCTATTTGCTCATTATTATTATTATTATTATTTTATTTTTTTAAAAAAATGAAAAACAGTAACAAACTTGTGTTATGAATAATTTAAATAGAAGTTTATGTAGACAAAAAATTCTTTCCAAGTTTTTGGTCCACTTTTACTAATCTCGGTGTAGTAGTTTAATCCAAAAAGAAATGTATTAGTAGTCAAAAACAATAGTTTGTAATAAGTTATAATTAACTACTTATAAAATAGTTTATTTCAAGTTATACTATACAAATTATTTGAACGATAATATCATAATTTGAAAAAAATTATAAATTCTTTTATATAAAATCTTTTCATTAATTAAAAAATAATATATAACTTATAATTATTGTCATTTTATCCGCAAATCACTAATATGTTCTAATATTTTTTATTATTTTAATGCTGTTATTATAATCATTTTTATTATTATTATTAATTATTATATATATATATATATTTTAAAAAATAATATATAAATAAAACGAGACGATAAAATAAATACGAAGAGATAAAAAAATCAATTATATAAATAAATAATAAATATCAATAGGTCTATAATGAAATAATAATAAATATATGCTTTAAAAACGGAGTGGATGTACATAAGAAATAATATAAACAAGTTAAATATAAGAAAGAGGAAAGTCTCCTTAAATCATCCCTAGTTGCAACCATCATTATTAACTTTACAACAGCTATGATCACCAACAACACAATTACTATTAACAATGCTACAATACAATCAATTACCAATATAAACTTTTTTTAAAAAAAAAAAAAATTGTACTATGACATGACATTTAGTATTATTTTACTTATTGTATCAACTCTATATTGTTGTACACAACTCATAACTCTAGCTGGGTACCAAAAGTGGTATCATGTCCACCTTCTTTAGTATTTTCAATTAAAATATTTTTTAGTTTTCTTATATAATCTTATTGATTAGTGAAATAATTCTAAAATAAAATATAATTATTTTTATTAATTTTTTAACAAATTATTAAATAAAAATATAAAACTATTATTTTAAGAAAATAGTCCACTTGCTTGTAATTATATCCGAAATTTAAAAAATCTTATGTAACTTTGTCCATTAATAGTTATTTACTAGTGAGTTTTATTATGGCTATGGTGCAACCCTAGTGCCTTAAGAAAATGTGGAAGTGCCAGAAAATATGAACTATGTTGGCAAACAAAAAGTTATATTTGTTTTTGGGTAAAAATTTCCCACTTTGTATGCTATTAAAAATATGTTATATTTTTCTTAATTTGTTTATGGGTATTGCAGGATATGATATTCATAAGCATAGCAAAAAATCATAGATGCATGTATTGTGTGTGTGTGTATATATATTTATATAATATAATGATGTATGTAGTGATTGATTTTTCATCCATCAGCTGCATACTTTTAGTTTTGATAAATATAAATATATTAATGATTTGTGATTAATCCAAGATGCACATTGTTGATCAACTCGAACCATGGTTGACTTCCATTGAACATGGACCTACTTTCTACATCACTGCACACAGTCTATGTGCACTGGGCCCAATTTCAGTGGACCCCACTACTACCAGAAACAAAATATCAGATTTTAATTTTCTTTTTTTTTTTTGAATGAAACATCAGATTGTAATTTTTTTAGACAAGAAAAGTGGAAAACTGCATCAGCAAGCGAGTTTTTTATTTTTTTATTTTTTTTTAAAAAAATGTATAATTATAATAATATTTACAGCGATGTGATTAAGAGAGAGAAAAGGGATTAGCTGTCCCAAAAAAAGTGCTGCCTGACAGGGAAGCATGTGGGACCCAACGCTTCAACGCAAATGCGCCTATTAATATGCTGACGGGTGAGCCAGCGGGCTCTGATCCCAAATTATTTTATTTCCTCCATTTTTTTTTTTTTTGAGATGGGACACATTTTCTAATTTTCAACCATTCGCTGACTGCCACGTGGCATGAAGTTTGTCCTGTTCAACTCTTGCTTTTAAAAAATAGGAGAAGAATATGATGAGTTTTTTTTTTTTTTTTTAATAAATATATAATTTTTATCCTTAGATGAGAGTTAATATAAAATTATTAAGCCAAAATTTGTTACCAATTACTTATAAATTAAATACAAATTTAGATTGAAAGGTTCATGTGCATGTACTAGTCCTCGAACATATGTTCTTTATGCAATTAATCACGTGGTCAAGCCACTCAGAGTATAATGGAGAGTGGTTTATAAATTAATGACTAATTTTTAAAAATATAAATACATTAACAATTTAGTGCCTTAACTTAAGTTTATTTTTTAAAAAAGAGATTAATGGTAAGGAAATATTTTAAAAGGAGATTAATGAGCTTGTGAAAGGATTTAAACATCTTATAACAAGATAAATAGTAAAAAAATGAGTTACACATATAGTATTTAGAGTTTTTTTTTTTATATAAGTAAACATACTGCATTTTATTGGCCAAATTGATAATAATCAAGAAAAAAAAAAACATTACAATTCACAACTAGGGAAATAAATTTTAAGGTGAAGACAAAAACTCAAAAATAACAAGCAATCCAACAACCCTTATAAAGATAATAAGAAACTTATAGTTAAAAGTCAAAGCAAAAAAAAAAAAAAAAAAAAAAACTCAATAGGAATGAAGAAACACGCGTGGTTGAAAAGAAAGTTATTTGTAAGCCAAAAAATATTAATAAGAATCATAGTTATAACAAGTTGAAATTTGGAAGAAGCCAAGATAACAAGAAGAAATCAATAACACCAAGGAAATATGTCTTATAGATAATTAACCTCCAAAAATTTGCAAGTTGATTAGCCAATCAATTTTCTCCAATTTTTAAGGCATTTGTTCATTATATTGAAGTCAAGATTGGATGAACTTCCAAATGACAACTGAAGGATCCTTTCTTAACTCATATGGTCATCATAAGAAAACTCCTTTAATTTTGAAGACCACATCTACAGAATTTAACAAAGGGATAAAAACAACCAAAGCTTCATTTTTTCTCAATACCTTCAGCGAGTTAAGTCACTTGAACTTTTTTTTTTTATTTAAAAAAAAAGATTAAGAGATTCCCATCTTTATCTCAAAGTGCTCTTCAAATATCTATAGGATGTTACTTACCAATAATATATGGTGAGAGCCATGAGCTAAGTGACATTAAAGATTTGCTAGAAATAGTTTTTATACTTAAAATGTAATACCCCGAGTATGAGAATTTGACTCGAAATGACAAATTTTAATTCTTTTGTAAATAATAATAATAGATAAGTTTTAAATTTAATTTTCTTTATTGTTTTTTTAATATATGCATTTTGAATTTTTTAAAATAATTTCAGAAGCTAGCGCCAAACTGTAAATAAATGGGAGGGTATGTTTAAAAGAAAAATTTAAAAATATGGATCAAATAACAAAAAACAATACGGGCCACGTGTACACCCAGTCAGTGATATGACGAATCGCCACGTGCTGCATGGCCGACACGTCGACACGGGTTCCACACGGGAAGCCACGCGGGCAATCTGTGTGCTAAGTTGATCAAACAACTTGAGGCCACTCTTGCACGCACGAATGACCTAGATCACTTTTCCAGATAAGCCTGATCGAACAGTCTGGATTTATTTTCTAAATAAGCAAGATCTAACTGTTGTCATTGATCCACGCAGGCCCAGATGGATGACCCAGATCGACAGGAGAGAAGTATTTAAATACCTCATTTGGCCGAACCCCAAATCCTAGCCGACAGGAGAAAAATAAGAAGGGCGGCTGGAAGGAGACCCAACCGCCAGAGGAATGCTGGCGCCATAGTGCTGGAACGTCAAAAATACACTAGTAGGCTGAAAATTCTTCCCGTTCTTCTTATTTCTCTGCCCTTAGTCATCTAATATTTTTTCGATGTAGGTTAACCGAGAGAAGTGCAAACCGTGAGGAAGGAATAGTGGAGCTTGGCTGAGCCACCGCATCGGAGTACCGAAACCGTTGATAAACATCTCTTTTTCTCCTCATTTCGCCGAGAAACACCCCCTAATAATGATTTAAACAGATTTTCATCAAGAATCGGCAAAAACCGGTCTGATCGAGAGGAAGAGCCACTTGAGAAGGAGGATCAGGCGGCAGAGCATGGTGGTGTTGCCACGTCAGAACCCCAACTCGACCCTCGGTGAGATTTTTGCCTTTTTTTGTCGTCCCTCGCGTATTTTAACGCCATTTTTGACGTACGTTTCAAATTTTATTAGAAAAACTCAAGAAATTCAAGAATTGAGAACTGTCGAGAACCGTAGCGAAAAAAATGGTGTTCTGGATACCGACTCAGTGTAAGAATCCCTCACTCCTTTCTCCTGTTACGGTGAAATTAAAGCTAAATTAATAATAAATAAAAAATATAGATAATTAACGATTCCTTAATTAATTAAGTACATGTTGTCGATGAAGCAAGTAACCGGTCAGTCTATACTTGTTAATAGTATTAGCTATTTCTACAGTCACTATTGTGCTTATTTAGTTACTTTGTTTTATTTTAACTACTTCAATTTATTTGCCTTAATTTATTTTTTTCGTTGTTCTATTTTGTGCATTATACGTTTCAGTCAGCATAATATATATTTATTTCATTCATGTAGTTTGAAACAATAATTTCATACTCTTGTCTTGTTTGGAGATGCAGGCATACGTGTCATTCAAAGCTAAATAATAAATAAAAAAAATGATATACGTGAACTAATGTTGTTAAATGAAAAGGATATATCGAGTGTCATAGGAAAGAGTGTACAGACTTATGCGTAGAGTGAACCTTACCATGGATGTTACTCTCAGCTGTACGAGGCTGGGAAGTCCCATACCGGAAGGGTTGGGAGTTTATAAGTGCAGCTCATACTAGACGAGGTATTGATACAGTTGTTTGTTATGGCGCCCATTACCAAACAAAATATGAGGATGACCGTTTGATTGCAAAAAAAAAAAATGTAAATACCCGGAACTTAAAGGGAATAAAGTCAAAAATTAAATGCGGAAGCGAAATAAAAGAGTTTAGGGTTTACATTCCTTACACAATAATTTAGGATGTCCAATAGAGTTACATGAATGTTCCTTCTAAAAGAACAAACAAAAATTAAAGAAGTAAATAAAACACAATATATTGAACATTTTAGGACGACCTTCACTACCTTTTAAAGGGAGTCCAGGTGATGAACTATTTACAACCCTCTTGTTAATCGAGATCTGGGTCTTGATCCTCTTAATTTGAAATAGTTAATGAAAGGGTGAGGTACACTAGTCCAATAAGAATATCACACTACTCATCGATACAGAATCTGAAAGTTGGTAAAAATCATAAAACAACCAATGGAGCTCTTGATTTAAGTAAATTCATTTATCATAAGAAAAATCATTTATTGCATATATTTACTGTTACGAGATTTTCAATATCAACCTATAGAGATAATAACTCAAATAACATTTCAATCTCATTTTTAAGTGAGTAATAACAATCACTTTCCCTTTTTATTTGCCTACTGGTATTCTGCCCGTAAGGATGTTCCACTACGCGTGAACAAATATTCAATATTGTCAACTAATCGGCTGTCCCTATACCCCATCTGGTATGAATGCCAAATGTATCCCTCAATTCCTTATCTGATATGAGGGTTAATCGAACCATCCCCATACCCTGTCTTCTATGAGTGTCAAAAATACTATTCCTTGATACCCCGTCTGGTATGAGGCAACATTCACAGTAGAGTTTCCTATGTATCGAGTTTGTTCACAATCTCCTAGGATATCCAGTAAGGCTACCATTCATTAATTTACATGAGCAAACAACTTTTCTTTTGTATATTAATTTTTAATTTCACAATCAGCCGTAAATAACGCAAGACAAGCAATATATATATATATTAAGAAAACATAACTTGATCATTTAACCATCCTAGTATATAATAATGTATTTAAAATTGTAAACTCAATAATCAGTTAAGCAAGACAAATAAAGAACTAACTGGTTCCGGCCCCATTAGTAACCTGTAATTATTCTCAAAGTTTTCTAAATTACACGAAATACAATATTATCGATTATTAAACTTCAATTTTATAACAAAGAATAAGGTGAGAGATTCTTACTCGAATCAATGTCTAAAATACTGAACTTTCTACTACACTTACATGCGGTCCCTAGATTTTTTAAATTTTTCTGCAGAGATTAAAACACACTTCACGTACATAAAAATACTCAAAAAACTCAAAATCGGTGTTAAAAATATTTTTTCAGTCAATTTTGGGGTTCTGGCATGGTGACATCGCCGTCCGCCGTGGCGTTTTACCTCTTCCTAGCCGTTTTCGGCCAGTTGTGGCTGGTTTCAGCTAGTTTTATACCCATCCCTAAAAGAAAACACGTTAGGGGGACTCGGTTGGCAAAAAAAATAAAAAAACAGAAACCTACCGGTGGTGGAATTTTTCGGTGCGGCAGTTCCGCTGGCTCATCTTCGCGGCTGGGTATTTTTCTTCGGTCAACCTGTAGAAAATAGAACAGTGAAAAAATCGCATGAAACAGGAAACGAGAAGGGACTCATTGGAGGCGGTTGCGGATTTTGCCTGCGGCGGTGCCATCGAGCTTTACCCACAGTTTTTGGCTCACCTGCCATTTTTTTACTCTGATTTGGCCATAGAGGTGCCCAGAATTAAATTACGAGCGAATAAGAGAATTTTTACTTTTTTTGGAGGCTGGAAGTGGCTCTCGCGCGGCGGCGGGCGGCTCCTTTCTCCAGCGACTGGTTTTTCTTTTCTGATTTGAGGCTGACGGCTAGGGTTTGGGTTCATGTGATGCGAAATATTTATATCAATCTCACATTAATCTCAGTCGTTCATCGCATTTGAGCTCGACCATCTGATCACGTTTAAAGAAGAAATAAATCTATACCGTTAGTCGTGATTTGATCTTGACCGTTCGATCGCGTTTAAAGAAGGAACGAATCTAAATCGTTCATCGTGTTTAATCACGACCGTCCGATTACGCCTGAAGAGGGAACAGATCTGGACCGTCCATGCGTACGGGAACGCTTCCGAGCCGTCTGATCGTGGGCCATGCGGATCGCTGGCGTGGCCTCCCGCGTGGCACCGAGTCAGCGAAATTTTCCACGCTGCGCATTCTACTTCGTCGAGGCTGCTGATTGGTCGGTCCTACATGACAAATTTTTTTTTAATTGCGTTTTGACCTCCAGTTTTCGATTTTTCTTTCAAAAATACCATTTGAACCCAAATTTTTACCATTTTTTCCCAAAATTATTTTTCACTTTCATCCTCAAACTATTTTTTTTATAATTCCACATTAAATTAGAATTTATTAATTTCAAAAATAGATATATATATTTTTAATGTTAAAATTACTTCCGGGCCAAATTCTGGGCCCAAGTATTACAGAAAATGTTCGTATCAACATGTAGTAGGGATCCTTATGGACCTCCAACGACACCAGTAGGGAAAGGTAAAATGATATAGAAGAGGTGAACATGATAAGAAATCCGACTTGGGAAAGATGTGAAGAGTTGAACGTTATATGCCTATTGAAATGTATACTGTTATATTGTTATTCTGATTTTTATCTTAATGAATGAGTTTTGAGAAGTTACAGGTTATTCGAAGAAATACTAGCGTTTTCAGTCAAACGAATAATGAATGCACTAGCATTCGGGTTTGGTTTTTATAAAAAAATAGACTCTATTGGTTGTTTTATATTTTCTACAATCCTTTGATTTTCTATACCGGTGGTAAGACGTTGATATTCTTACTAAACTAGTGTAGCTGACCCATTTCTTATTAACCATTTTTGAACAAAACGAGAAAATAGAGAAATATCACCAAAATAGCTATTGTTCATGCAAAATGGATGAGCTTTAGTAGTTCAAATCTTATTTCCACCATTCAAAATAAAGAACAATGAGTCTTCTAATTGCTCACCAAATTTTAGTCTGATCGAAGCACAAATAACTGTCTGATCACCGAAAAAACTGAAATTATTCTGATGTGATTTTTTGGCAAAAAGTCTTATTTTCTCTCTCCTTTTTATTAATTTTCTTTTTAGTGGATAAAATCTTGTCTTACCAGCAACTTAGGGTTAAAGTGGTATAGGTTTAAAACACTAATAGTCATAATGGGCCAAAAAGAAGTGGGCTCAAACATGGGTTTTCACATAGGAAGAACCCAAACCTAATATTACCTTTCTTTTAACATTTCATTTCCAAAACTATAAAATAGTTAAAGCTCATAGAGTTTTATCTTTTATCTTATAGATTTATCTTGAAGGACAATAATGAATACAAAATGTAGCCATAGACTAGTGCATGTGTAGTCATAAAATCACTAATAATAAACCAAATAAAATAAATAGGTCATTTAACCATAGAGTGACATAAAAGCTAAAGTTCAACGAAAAGTAAATCGATGTTGGAAGCACAAATGCTCCTCTTACACGATGGGAGTTGATAGGTGTAGTCCACTAAAAATAAAATCTTAAGTAACCAATAAAATTGAACCGTAGTAGTGGTAAGAAGGGTCCAATCCACAGAGGTTCAGAAACTGATTTTTTTTCTTAACCAACAATTAAAAAGTAAACACAAAGGGGGTTTTATAGAATTGGTCATGCAAAATAAAAAATGAACAATAAATAAAACAATGTTGAGCAAAATCTCGATTGCAAGTTAAATATAAAAAATTATAAAGAGGATTCCTAGTTGATGAGATGACCAACTACAAAAATGTAATTAATCATGGATGAAGGGAGTAGTTTATTTAAACATTGGTAAATCAATTATAGTTGATAGAAATGTTCTAATAACCAATTCCTCCTTACTTTTAAACTAGCCAAGAAACATTCATTGATTGGTTTTTTTCGCTCCCAAGCAATCTTGGAAATGTTCACAGGATTTAACTTACCAACAACCTTAGAAACTAGGAGAACTCGATTTAAGTTGTTGGATTCATCTGTATGAACCAATCAACCAGGTCACTTGCCTCCTCAGTGCGGCATTGGTCATTGCTAAGTATCATAATCACTCAACCAATTATATATTAAAGTGATTCGGCTAGTTGTTTGCAGCTTCTAGACACGTTCGACCGGTCCTGTTCAAACATATTCAAAGCAATAAATATATGTCGATGCAGGAAGTAAATAAATACTAGGGATTGAACAAAATATGAATAAAATTAATTAGATATCACAAATACATTATTAGAGTTCATTAAATCTCAACTGAGAAAACGAAAATAAATTAGTTACTTATGGTGGACTTTTTAACACAAATAAGTTTTTAGAGAGTAAAAAGAAAGAAGAGATTAAGAAGAAAAAATTACAGAAGTAACAAGAACTACTATGTGCGGCATCTAGGAGAAGAAAGATTCCTTCTACTTTGATAGCTGTCTGTTTTATAGTTATCGGGGGTCAAGGGTTTCTTCTTTTTTTCTTTCCTTTCTTTTCGATCTCGTTCCTTGATTTCAACATATCTTTATCTTTCCAAAATAATTTTCTCATTATTTTTATGTCCTTGGATCATGGTAGGAAAGATATCTCCTTAGATTTTTAAAAAACTTGCATTTTCTTTAAGTGCATTATAAGTCGATGTGCAAGCCTCGAGCAAAGTTTGTTTCCATTGTGCACAACCCTTTTAAATTTAAATGGCACCTTGGCCTTGGCCAAGCTTAACGAATCATATCTTGGGTCCCATTTTGCTGACTTGGTTGTAAGCCATGCCCAATGGCTAGTTGTGCTTTCCTATTTCTGCTAAAGTGCAAGTCTGGGGCAAGGGTTGTGTATAGGGGCAAATGCATACTACAGTTATGGGGTCTGAGCCTTGCTTAAGGCCAAGGTAGTAGCAGATGGTAATTCTGCAATTCCCACTCTCGTTTTCTGCCCTTTTTTTCAGCTTCAGGTTCCAACTCCCATCCTGCATCAAAATGGACAAAATAACTTACTTAAGTCGTAAACAATTCATTTTAGACACATAAAAGTAAGTGACAAGGGTATTATTTTTACACCCTATCAGGAGTTAAATGTATGATAGTAATACATGCACATAATAATTCACCAATAAATTAAAACCAAAAATAGGGATCTAGGATCAATATCTAACGAGCACGTCGATAAACTCATTTTAGCTCATATGAGATTAGTCCATGTATATATTCAAATTGAAGAAAAATTCTCCTACTTAGCAATATTAGTTATGTAGAAGCCCAGAACTTAAAAGGTAATAAAGTCATAAATTAAATGCAAAAGCGAAATACTAGATTTTAGAGTTTATATTCCTTACACAATAATTTAGAATGCCCAATAGGGTTACGAGAATGACCCTTCTAAAAGAACAAACGAAAATCAAAAAAATAAAATAAAAAGCAATAAGCTGAGCATTCTAGGACGACATTCACTAGCTTTTGAAGGGAGTCCAGGGGGTGAACTATTCACAACCCTCTTGTTGATCAGGATCTGGGTCTTTGTCTTCTTGATCTAAAATAGTTGATTAAAAGATGAGCTACACTAGCCTAGTAAGAATATCACACTACTCACTGATACAGAAATTGAACGTTGGTAAAAATCATAAAAAAAATCAATGAAACTCTTGATTTAAGTAAATTCATTTATCATAAGGAAAAACTATTTGTTGCATATATTTACCTATGCGAGATTTTCAAAATCGACCTATAGAGATATAATAATTTAAATAAAATTCCAATCTCATTTTCAAGTGAGCAATAGCAACTATTTTTCCTTTTTATTTGCCTACTCGTATCCTTGGGAGCCCATAAGGATGTCTCACTATACGTGAACTAATATTCAACATTGTCAACTAACCAGCCGTCTCCATACCCTATTCGGTATGAGTGCAAAAAATAACATTCTTTGATACCGCATTTGGTATGAGGCAACATTTATGGTAGGGTTCCCTATGTACCCGATCCGTTCACTATCTATCAGGATTTTTAGTAAGACTATCATTTATTAATTCACGTGACCAATCGATTTTTCGTTTGCATATTAATTTCTAATTTTACAAATCAACCGTAAGTCACGCAAGATAAATAATATATATATCAAAGAAGCACAACTGAATCATTCAACCATTCTAATGTATCATCATGTATTTAAAACTGTAAATTCAACAATCAGTTATATAGGATAAAAAATAAATAACTAACCAGTTCTGACTCTATTGGTAACCTGTAATTATTCTCAAAGTTTTCTAAATTACACAAAATACCATATTATCGATTATTAAACTTTAATTCTATAACAAAGAATAAGGTGAGGAATTCTTAGCCAAATCAGTGTCTGAAACACTGAACTCTTTACTGCACTTACTGGCGGTCCTCGAATTTTATGAATTTTTCTGTGGAGATTAAAACACGCTTCACGTATCTAAAAATACCCAAAAAAACTCCAAATTGGTGTTAAAAAGTTTTTTTGGCCAATTTTAAAATTCTGGCACGGTAGCACCGCAGTGCTCCAGCGACGGCATCGTTGCCCGCGACGATAGTTTACATCGGCATGGCCCTTTTTGGCCAATTTTGGCCGGTTTCGATCGATTTTATACCCATCCCTGCGAAAAATCACGTTAGGAGGTCTCGGTTAGCCAAAAAAAGTCAAAAAATAAAAATCTATCGGCAATGAGGTTTTTCGGTGTGGTGGCTCCGCTAGCTCACTTTAGCAGCTGAACATTTTTTCTTCACTCAACCTGTAGAAAATAGAACGGTGAATATAATTAAGGAAAAATCACACGAAACGAGAAATAAGAAGGGGCTCATCGGAGGTGGTTTCGGATTTTGCCCACGATTTCTAGCTCATTTGCCATTTCTTTTGCTCTGATTGGATAGGAGAATTTTTACCTTATTTTGCGGTCGGAGGTGGCTCTAGTGAGGCAATGGGCAGTGGTTGGCTCCCTTCTCCGGCGATTGGATCTTCTTCTCCAGTGGGAGGGTGGCGGTTAGGGTTTGGATTCGGTGTAATGCGAGATATTTATACCCGTCTTGTGTTAATATGGACCGTTCATTGTAATTTGATTTTGACCATATGATCGCGTTTAAAAAGAGAATGAATCTGGACAGTTTATCGCATTTAATCACAACTGTTCAATCATGCCTAAGGAGGAAACGGATTCGGACCGTCCACGTGCGCGGGAACGCTTCCGGATCGTTCGATCGTAGGGCACGCAGATCGCCAACGTGGCACCAAGTTAGTGTCCCTTGCCACGCGTCGCGCTCCAGTTCGTCGAGGCTGTTGACTGGGCGGTCTTACGTGGCGAAATTTTTTTTAATTGTATTTTGACCCCCAGTTTCTGATTTTTCTTTCAGAAACACCATTCAAACCTAAATTTTCACCCCTTTTTCCAAAAATTATTTTCAATTTCATCATCAACCTATTTTTTTTCCTAATTTTACATTAAATAAAAATTTATTAATTTTAAAATTAGATTTTTATACATTTTTGTAAATTTTAAAATTAATCCCGAGCCAAATTCCGGGCTCGAGTATTACAACTCGCCTCCCTTAAAAGAAATTTAGTCCCTCATATTTGTCTCTCTCTCACTCAATCAAACAGTTGGGGATACTGGGCTCTGAAGTCTGATTCTGTCATAGGACCTTAACGAAGAAAATTTTTCGGTTGTGGAGTACTCTGCTCTTTCAGTCCATAATGTCCACTGGTAACTCCTTATAGGACAGATCCTCCTTGAGTGAAAGGGGCTCGTGGGCCAATATGTGAGAGGGGTCCGAGTTGTACTTGCGTAGCATGAACACATGAAATACGTTATGGACTCTGAATAGTTTTGGAGGTAGTGCAAGTCTGCAGCAGGGATAAAAATTCTGTCTAAGATTTCAAATGGCCTAATAAATCGGTGATTTAGTTTTTTCCTCTTACCAAACTTACTGATTCCTTTAAAAGGAGTGACATTAAGGAATACTCTATCACTTTTCTCAAATTCTAAATAGCTCATCCGGGTGTCTGCATAGCTCTTTTGCCTGCTTTGAGCTGTCTGGATGTTCTTCTTGATCTTAATTATTTTGGTTGTAGTCTCATTCACAAGATCTAGGTTGAATAATTTTCTATCACTCACTTCTTCCAAACAGATCGACATCTGTATGGGCGGCCATATAACACCTCGTAAGGAGTCATGCCGATACTTGCTTGATAGCTGTTATTGTAGGCGAACTCTATTAAGAGTAAATAATCATCATAATGCCCCCCGAAGATAAGAACACAAGCTCAGAGCATATCTTCGAGTGTGCGGATTGTCCTTTCTTATTGTCCATCAGTCTGAGGGTGGTATGCGGCATTAAGAAATAGTTTCGTTCTCATAGTTTGCTGAAAAGTAGACCAAAACCAAAAAATGAACCTCGAGTCCCTGTCGGATACTACTATCACTAACACTCCATATAACTTGACTATCTCCTGGATTTATATTCTTACTAACTTGTCTAAAGAGTCGGTCATCTTGATGGCCAAAAAGTGAGAAGACTTGGTGAGTCGGTCAATAATTATCCAAATGACGTCATGTCCTGAGCGTGTCCTAGGCAATTCTATCATGAAATCCATTCTGATGTGTTCCCACTTTCACTTTAGAATCGGTAATGGCTAAAGTAGCCTGTTTAGACATTAATACTCTGCCTTAACCTGCTGACATACAAGAAACTTAGAAATAAAGTCGATCACCTCTTCTTTCATCTCATTCTACCAAAATCGGGGTCGCATACTTTGATACATCTTAGTGCTTCCGGGATGTGTGGTAAACTTTGAGCTGTGAGCCTTTATCATGATGTCATTTTTCAGCTCATTGTTACATGAAAAACACACCCTATCTTGAAATCTGAGCAACCCATCAGCAGAGACTCGAAATTTTGAATTTACTCTATGTTTTATATCTTTCTTGAAGGCTGCTAGGATGGAATCGGCGGATTAAACAGTCAGGTGGGCTAAGCATGTAACTCTCTTCAGGTCCTAAAGTCATACCTGTTGTGTGACCCCTATTACCCTGCATTTTGAAACTATTAGGTGAGCTAATATACTTGCATTTTTTCTACTGAGTTTGTTGGCTACAACGTTGCCCTTGCTTGGGTGATACAAGATGTTGCAATCGTAGTCCTTGAGGAGTTCTATCCATCGTCTCTGACGCATGTTGGGATCCTTTTGAGTGAATAGGTGTTTCAATCTCTTATGATCGGTATAGATATTAAAAGTCTCCCCATACAAGTAATGACGCCAAGTCTTCAAGGTGTGGATAATCGCGGCAAGTTCTAAATCATGAGTTGAGTAGTTTTTCTCATAACTTTTCAACTGTCTGGACCCATAGGCTATGACATTCTCATGTTGCATCAGAATATAACCCAACCATAGGTAGAACGCATCACTATAAACTGTATATCCACTTGCACCACTCGGCAAGGCCAACAGAGGTGCAGTAGTCAACCGTTTTTTTAGTTCTAAAAAGCTCTTTTCACAATTCTCGTTCCACTTGAACTTGACATTCTTCTTTATGAACCGAGTCAAAAGAGCAGTTAGGCTAGAAAATTCTTATACGAATCTGCAGTAATAATCTGTCATTCTCAAAAAGTTATGAATCTCCTTGACTGAAGTTAATTTCTCCCAATGAAGCATTGTCTAAACTTTTTTGGGAATCATTGACACTCTGTCTCTTGATATGATGTGCCCTAGAAGGTAGTTTACTCGAGCCAGAACCCACACTTACTCAACTTTGCATACAACTTCTTTTCTCTAAGAACCTGCAAAACCTGAGTTAGATGGTGAGCGTGTTCCTCTATACTTTTTGAATAGGCTAGGATATTGTCGATAAATACAATATTGAAATGATTCAGAAATTGGCTGAAAATCCTATTCATTAAATTCATAAAGATGGCTGGTGCGTTGGTTAGTCTAAATGACATGACCAAGAACTCATAGTGTTCGTACATGATTTGGAAAGCTGTTTTGGGAATGTCTTCTGCCTTGATCTTTACCTGATGGTAACCTGAACGGAGGTCTATTTTGGAGAAGACCTAGGTACCATGCAACTCATCAAAAAGGTCATCGATCTTGGAGAGGGTGTACTTATTCTTGATCGTGACCTTGTTCAGTTTCCTGTAGTCAATACATAACCTTAACATCTCATCCATTTTCCTTACAAATGTGACTCAACCACTTCAAAGAGAAACACTGTGTCGAATGAACCCACTGTCTTGTAATTTATTAATCTATTTCCTCAACTCTTTCATCTTAACATGACTCATGCAGTAAGGGAAAACTAAGATAAGTTGCATGTCAGGATAAAGGTTTATGATGAACTCAACTTCCCTGTCCACTGATAGTTTGAAAAGTTCATCAGAAAACATATTCGGGAAGCCTTAGACCACCGAGATATCTTGAATACAAATTTTTTTTTAAGTTTGCCCAGTATAGAGAAAACAATCGAATTAAAGCGCTATGTAATAAGGAGATTGCCATGAGGGAATAATATTTAAAACTATTATTAGTTTGTAAATGACTCATCGTTAGGAGGCTTAAATATAATTTTTCTCGTAAAAATAATACATAGTGGCGTGATACGCTACTAACCAGTTCATTCTTGAAAATATGTTAAGGTCCCCCGTGTTAATCTCTATTAGGTCCATCATTGGTGAAACTGAGTCCTGTAGAAGAGGGGCCAGATGTTGTTGGGGAGGAACTTGGTGGCCCTGTAATGTTAATGATTGATACGGTGGGGGCTTTGAATTATACTGTGATGGTGTCGAATGATACGACGGAGGAGCAGGGTTGCATTGAGGTGGCATTAGATCCTCTCGTTGTAGAGGTGACACATATTGTGAAAGTGGTAGAGGGTCAGATAGTTGCCTCCTCTATGTAATGAATAGTTCCGAGGAACGCAACTATGATACCAACTGTAAAGGTCCAGAACTTAAAAAGTAATAAAGTCATAAATTAAATGCGGAAGTGAAATAATAGAGTTTAGGGTTTACATTCCTTACACAATAATTTAGAATGCCAATAGGAGTACGAGAATGACCATTCTAAAAGAACAAACAAAAATTAAAGAAATAAACAAAAAGCAATAAGCTGAACATTATAGGACAGCCTTCACTAGCTTTTGAAGGGAGTCGGGGGGTGAACTATTCACAACCCTCTTATTGATCGGGATTTGGGTCTTGGTCCTCTTGATTTAAAATAGTTAATAAAAGGGTGAGCTACATTATTTCAGTAAGAATATCACACTACTCACCGATACAGAAACTGAAGGTTGGCAAAAATCATAAAAACAACCAATGAAGCTCTTGATTTAAGTAAATTTATTTATCATAAGGAAAAACTATTTCTTGCATATATTTGCTGTTGCAAGAATTCTAAAATCGACCTATAGAGATACAATAATTCAAATAACATTTTAATCTCATTTTCAAGTGAGTAATAATAACCACTTTCCCTTTTTATTTGCCTACTAGTATTTCTGGGAGCCCATAAAAATATCCTACTACACATGAACCAATATTAAATACCCTGTCCAGTATGAGCGTAAAAAATATCATTCTTTGATACTCCGTCCGGTATGAGGCAACGTTCTCGGTAGGATTCCCTATGCATCCGATCCGTCCACCATCTCTCAGGATATCCAGTAAGGCACCATTCATTAATTCACGTGACCAATCAATTTTCCGTTTGCATATTAATTTTCAATTTCACAAATCAACCGTAAGTCATGCAAGACAAGCAATATATCTATATATATCAAGAAAATACAACTGAATCATTCAACCATTCCAGTATATCATAATGTTTTTAAAACTTTAAATTCAACAATTAGTTACACAAGACAACAAATAAATGTCTAACCAGTTCTGGCTCAATTGGTAACCTGTAATTATTCTCAAAATTTTCTAAATTATACAAAATACCATATTACTGATTATTAAGTTTCAATTCCATAACAGAGAATAAGGTGATGGATTCTTATCTGAATCGGTATCCGAAACACCGAACTTTCTACTGCGCCTACTTGCGGTTCCCAGATTTTTTGAATTTTCTTGCGGATATTAAAACATGCTTTACGTACCTAAAAATACCTTAAAAAATTCAAAATCAGTGTTAAAAACTTTTTCCAGCCAATTTCAAAATTTTGGCACGGCGGCACCGTCGTGCTCCTACGATGGCATCGCTGCCGTTTGCCTCTGTCTGGCCGTTTCCAGTCAGTTTTAGCCAGTTTCGACCAGTTTTATACCCATCATTATGAGAAAACACATTAAGGGGTCTCGATTAGTCGAAAAAAGTCAAAAAACGAAAACTTACCAGCGGTTGGATTTTTCGATGCGACAGCTCTACCGGCTAACCTTCGCGGCTGGACATTTTTTTTCAGTCAACCTATAGAAAACAGAATGATGAACACAATGGTGGAAAAATCACTTGAAACAGGAAACAAAAAGGGGCTCATTGGAGGCAGTTTTTATTTTTGCTTGTGGTGATGCCATCGGACTTTCCCCACGATTTTCAGGTCATCCGCCATTCTTTTTGCTCTGATTTGACTATGAGGGTGCTCGAAATCAAATTTCAAGCGGATAAATTTTTTTATACCTTTTTTAGCCGTTAGAGGTGGCTCCGCCGCAACGGTGGACGGTGGTGGGCTCCCTTCTTCGACGACTAGTTCTTTTTATTCAGCAGGAGGCTGGCGGTTAGGATTTGGGTTCAGTGTGATGCGAGATATTATACCCATATTGCATTAACTTGGGTCGTTCATCGTGTTTGATCTTAACCGTCCGATCGCATTTAAAGAATAAATGAATCTGGACCGTTCATCGCAATTTGATCTTAACCGTACGATAGCGTTTAAAGAAGGAACGAATCTGAGCCATTCATCGCATTTAATCATGACTGTCCGATTGTGTCTGATGAGGGAATGGATCCAGACCGTCCACGCGTGCGGGAATGCTTCTAGGCCGTCTGATCGCGGGGCACGCGGATCGCCAGCGTGGCCTCCTGCATGGCACCGAGTCAGCGTAGCTACGTGGCGTAATTTTTTTTTAATTGCCTTTTGACACTCAGTTTTCGATTTTTCTTTCAGAAACAGTATTCGAACCCAAATTTTCACATATTTTTTTCAAAATTATTTTTAATTTTATCATCAACCTATTTTTTTTTTCCCTAATTTCACATTAAATAAAAAATTGTTAATTTCAAAATTAGATTTTTATATATTTTTTTAAATTTTAAAATTAATCTCGATCCAAATTTTGGGTATGGATATTACAAGTTATGAGTAGAAATTTAAAGAAAATTCTATTTAAACATATGGGCATGCTCTCTTTGTAGGATATGCAAGTATTATAGAAGAAAGCATCAAGAGGTTGCCAACATGTACAAAAGCAAATAAAACTACAAGAAATGACAAGCTAGGAACTCTAAAGGTATCTATCTCTATTTAAAAGATGATGACCTTTTGAAAAAAAGAATGTTATAATGGATTCGACTAGGACTTATGAAGCTTTTAACATAATGAAAAATAAACATTATTTGGTACCCATTGACTTCTCTACTAGTAGTTAAGAACTCCTAACAGTTCCAACTAACCAAATAGTAGGGACTAAAAAGAAAAAAGAGTTTCAAAACAAACTCTGGATATTTGCATGAAAGTTGTAACCTACACAACTGCGTAAATTCCAAGGATCTAGGAAGTAAATTCTAAGGACAACTTACACCATAGGGTGAATATATGGCCTAATTCTAATGAGAATATGAGCATCTTTTTTCTGCTTCACGGTTCAATTTGTACCTTGCTTCAGATTTCTTCAGTTGTTTATTCTAGATTACATGCCTCAACTTATGTTACCAATGAGATTAGTAAAATATATAACATTGAATCAGTTCTAAAGACATGATATATTATTATATTTTACTTACATCTCAAATGAAAGAAAAAGTTATGGTGAAAAAAACCCATGCTTCTAGATACTCTTGTCTAAGAAAAACAAATTTTTGCTTGCAATATTGGATGAATATCTATACGATCTTGTCAAATTTTTAGCTTTTTCTTACGCAATGAACTTCAAAATTCTAACTTGACCAGAATAGAGACCCATTAATTCATGGTAATGGATCAACAAAAGAAATTAAAAACCCAATAATTAAAGCAGTAGAGATTGTGTTGTGCTGCACTTTCAATCAAATTAAATTAATAATTAATATTACTCTATTTTGTTTCCTGCTAAGAACCTAATAGCAATCTTCTTCTACTAATCATTGATTGCTAAACATTTTACTCAAAATAAAGAATTAATCTTGAAAGGATATAAATAGTTAATATTTTGAGTGCCATATGAAACTTTATAAGAAAACAGGTTTGCAATTTCATAAGATTTCAATTTCACCCGCATGTTTTGTCTATTAGTAAATTACATTAGTATAAAGTTTCCAATAAATAACTTTACCTACCAAGAGAGGAAATCAAACCAAAACTAATGCAAGTATAATTAGTTGAGGCATTTTCCTCCGTTTGTTTCAGCTATGGAAATAGGCTCACCAAGTACACCGCAATTATTTAAAGGTCCGCTACGATTAAAAAGTCCTAAATCATCTCCCTAAAAGTTTACACAGGGTAACATTGAAGAATCTGGTTATGAATTCCCACTTGATCATGCTTCTTTATCTTCACCTAGAAAAAGAAAAAGAAAAAAAAATTAAATTAATTGCTTCATAATAATTTGCCCATTTCTTTTCATGTTATAGACTTTAAATGAATGTAATTTTCAAATCAAAATCTATATGAATTAAATTTTATTTAAAGATGCACATATAACTATACATAAGCGCAATAGAATCATTTCATCGCCCATTTGAAATTAGAAAAAGTTAAAATTTTATAAAAGAAATTATAGTTGATAGTTTTACAGGGTAAATTACTTGTGAGGATATAACCATGAAACTTTTATTGTATTTACGTTTATTGTACAAATTATATTTGTTGTGGACTAATGTTTGGTAAGCTTTTTAGATATTCTTAAATTATTATATTTTCTGCACATATTAATCTTTCTTGTCCATAAAGCTTTAAAATAAAAGTCAATAAGTCTTTTCTCTATCTAATAATACTCCAGAAAGATATTATATCTGACACTAACTCTTAATCTTCTATTTATATTATTTTTATTTTAAAACAAGTTAAATGTAGTACTAAATTAATAACCCCCACTAATATTTAAACACTAAAAGTGACTAAAGAATCAAGCAATCAAGGGAGTATTATGAAGGACCGACAACTTAAATGAATTTGCTCATATATCCCAAAAGCACATGTTATAAGTACAAATCCTCTAGGAAAAGACCTTGAAGAGAACCTTTAAATCAGCAGTAGACATGCTCCTACTTAACTCATCATCAACAACAATGAAATAATTATTTTAGGTCGAATAAAATATTTCTACTATTTAGTAAAATGCACTTTAAATATTTCTTTTAGGTTGACTAAAATTAATCATGAGTTAAATCATCATAATATAAAAAAAAATAAGTATGACATTAACACCAAAAGAGTCAAGAAATCGACCATGTTTAGCACGTGTAAGAAAATACAAAATAAAAAAGGATAAAGTATCTATCCAAAAAAGTGACTCATTGATGATTGAAACTTGAAGATCAAGAAGAACAAAACTCAATCTAACTCAAGATATATCCTAGTTAAAATTGTGAGAAGACAGTAAAACAAGATAGTTTAAGAAATAAAGCTGTTGAGAAGAATAAGTCACCTAAAGCAAAAAAAAAAAAAGAAGCAGAGCTTGAGATGACCGATCTTGAGGAGACAAAATCGATAGTTGTAAAGAGTAGAAGTTGTTGGCAACTATAGAGGAAGTCCTTGCATAGTGGATATGAAATTTGGTTTTTTTTTGTATTTAATACTTTAAAAAAAAAAATAGAAAATCTGTAATTAAGACTCTTAATTTAAGATAATTTTAATTTTTAAAGTCACATAATTTTAAAATTATTGTAAAAAATTACTGTTAAAAAATAATACAAATTTTAAATTTGTGGCTGTTGTAGAAATTGCCGCGAATAATATACCAAGAATACTCACTTTTCTTGTAGTAGAGACGCGTGGAATGTGCTTTAGTTAAAAGATGCAAAATTCTAGTACCCTACAATTAATTAAAAGGACACAAACATTAAGGAATCTCTTCCTCATTTTTCTTCTCCAACTAGAGAAAAATCCAAACCTCATATAAGTTAGTGTATGTATTATTAATTCTAGTATTTTGTTACTCGTTTTTTATATAACGTTTTTCTTTTCTATTAATATCGAATAATATAATTACTACATCGTGGTTTTCTACGGTAAGTTTTTTAAGATTTTAATTTTATATAATTAAGTTATTTATCTCCCATTATTTCTTAATACAAATAATGGTTAGCACATGCGAAGAGAATAAGAAAAAAAGAAGAAAAAAAAAAAGAATCTATTATCTATATATATATATACGACCAACAAGCTTACAATGAGCAATTTATTTATAGTCGCCCTCTATTTTATAATTATATCTGATATTAATTGTTTTCATTTTAAATAAATAGCCACAAATTTTTAAGTATATCTTTATGGCTAGCAAGGTTTTAACAATTAATAGATATAGTTAAATAAAATATATAAAGTAAAATAATATATAAAACCTACATGTAGAGATAAATAAAATATAATAAGGCACGTGAAGTTGTTGCTTGTGCATCTCAAATCTTCAACAATCCAACAATATGTGAATGTAGCAAAGTGAAAATAAACATAAATAAACAAATAGATCAATTTAATTTTAATAATTTCTTTTAAAATATTGTTGTGTTTGGTGTGTATTTATGTGGTTTAAATATTTACACACATTTATAGGTATAGGTACCTATGTATAACCAAAAAAAAAAATTTATAATTACCATAATTTTTTTTTTTTTATATTTAAAATAAGATGTAGTGAAAAGGATAGTATAACGTTAACCATGATTAATTAATTAATTAATTAATTAGTCTTGTCCAGAGATTAAGGATGATGTCTGTTTATGGCTTCATTCGTGTCCATGATAATTGATACGACATACGTACTAATGTTAAAATTCTTATTTTTAACTAAATCATATAAGAACTTTAAGGTTGTTGACGTACAATACTCATGACACGTTATTCAACTTTATATTATGAATTTTTTTTTTCTCTCTCAGAATATTTTATTTTTAAATTATTAAATTTATTTTATTGTTTAGGGTGTTTATTACTGCATTAATTTTTTTTTATTTCATTTAACATCTCTACGTATTTAATTTTTTTAATTATTTTATATGCAAAAAAAGAAAAAACTAAACTAGGATTAGGACAAAAAAAATTAAAAAATTAATTAAAATTGTAACTTATAGAGCAAAATATAGGGATTGATATTATATTTTGTTAATTAATTAATCAAATGTTTTAGGATGAGAACGTGAAGAGTGCCTTGCTTCGTGGTGCAGTTAGCGTCTGGTGAGTTAACTTAAAATAACTACATTGTGTGTGTGTGTATATGCATGGATGTATATTGAAGAAGCAACGTGGTGTTCTAAGCTTCTTTGGATATAATCAAACTTTAATTAATTGAGAATACAGAGTTGATATTCACCCCCACAAGTTTGTAAAGTCAATTCTACTGTATATTATGATAGAATGTAAATTCGTAACTTTAATTTATACCATGCGTGTGGACTTTGAAGCATAAATAGATTAATTTCACATGTTTTTTTTTTTTTAAATAAAATAAAATAAAATAAAATTATGAGAAATTGTAGTTAAAATTAATTAAATAAAATATTAATTAATTAATTATGCACATATATATATATATATACATATATGTATTTTTGTGTGTTTTCTGATATTTTCACGAGAACTCATGAGGTCCAACATGTGTAATGTGGTTTCTAATTATCAAAGGAGAATAATATACTTTTATTTAGTATCCTTGTATTTGTATCAAATTGACTGCCGCGCATGTTCAGTGGTAATGGCGTGTACATACCCCCTCTTATTGTTTACGCGTTATACCAAATTAACCATCCATTCTTACAATAAACATTAAAAGAAATAAAACGTCATTATGGAGTTGAGCAATTCTTCTTTCAATTCATGAATCTAATTTTAAAATAAAAGTTACGAGAACTTGATATAATAGAAAAAAAATTAAATCATTTTTTTATCAAAAGATATTTTCCGGGTCATTAGTAGTGATGATTTTTTAATTATTCAAGTTTCATTTCATATATTCTATTTTATTTAATTTTTAAACTTTAATTACTTTACGTATATAAGACAGTGGTATTATGGATGTTTAATATATAATTTAATTAGTTTAATTACTATTCTTAATTAATAATAATAAATTATATTCTCAATTTAATAACAATAAACTATGTTCCTATTTGTCTATGAATCTACGACAATATACTGTACTTAAAAATTAGATATTGAATTAATTTAGAAGAATATCATTTTTGTTTAAATCTGTATAAAAATTTTATTATATATATATATATATATATTCGTTTGTACTTTATAAAATTAGAATTGACACCAAATTAAATTTTATTTTTTATTTCTATTTTAAAAATATTGGGCATAGTTGGGCAAAATTAGAAATTTTTAGTTTCAGTTAAGGACAAAAATAATTTAAAATTTTAAAGGGAGTTAGGATTTTGAACATTATGTGCTTATCTTTTGATGTTGAAAATGTAGACAAATAAACATAGACTTGTACAGTAAGTAATACTCATGGTTGAAAAGGCAGTAAATAATTTTACTATATTTTTGTATATTATTTATTGTGTACAAATGAACATTTATATACACACAGGGAAGAAAAACAAACCCTAAAAAAATACTCAGCAACCCAAAAACAAAATAAATTCTAGAACCTACTTTTATAGTCATCCACAACAAATGACATCTTTCAATTTCTACCGTCCACTTGTCTTGAATCTTAGCATGCTATTTATCTGGCCCTTCATTTTCTACTTTTGATCTCGACCGTTCATTTGCTTCAAACCCTAGAAGAAAACTTTTTCAATCTTTTACAGCCGCTCCTCAAGGTGAAACATGCTTGTAGTTTTGCTTCTCTGAACTCCAATTCTCTTTAAATCAATCCATGTTTGAATCCGCCTTGTAAGTGTTTCATCTTGAAAAGAAGACGGTGGTGGGCTGTTGTGCCTACTGGTTTTGTGAGTAAGTCTGCGAGTTGCTCTTCCGAAGTAATTTGCTCTGTTTTGATAAAACCACTTAGGATTTTGTTGCGAACGATATGACAATCTATGTCGAGGTGTAACAGCCCCGGAAATTCATAATGAAATGTATATTAAAAATATCAAATGCGGAAGTGAAGTCAAAATTTGAATAACATCCCTTACACTAAAACAAAAAACGTGCTCACAAAATATAAAAGATCAAACTACCTAAAGGAGAAATTTGAGAGTAAAAGCTACGAATGTGACTATGGAGACTTTAGGCGTCCCCTTCGTCGTCCTCCTGCGGAACCGGCTCGGGAACGATGTCCTCTTGATCTGAAATGATTAAATAAGGAATGAGCTACACTAGCCCAGTAAAGACATCACGATATCTCACCGTCACGGAGGTAAAGGTGGGTAAAAAACACAAAAAGACCAATGGAGCATAATTTACAACAAATCCTTTTATCGATAATAAAACCTTTACCATTCACTTACCTCGGTGAAATTTATAAAACAATATACGAAAGCAATAACATCATCATCATCATGAAACTATATATATAAACTGTATAACATAATACCTATCAAACTTTTCGTAATTCAATCGTTACACAACATATTTTCCTCATTTACCAGCCCACTAGTATCCATGGGGATCCATAGGGGTCCCGCTACCCGTTAACCCTTAACACTTGAAATCATATTCCCGGGCCGTCCCCATACCCCGTCCGGTATGGGCGCCAAACCATAGACCTCATTACCCCGTCCGGTATGAGGGTGAAACGGGCCGTCCCCATACCCCGTCCGGTATGGGCGCCAAAACACATAAGATCTCCATACCCCGTCCGGTATGAGAGACCACAATCCCAGTAGGGTTCCCTACGGACCCGGTCCGTCCACCATCTCCCAGGATATCTAGTCAGGCTGAACACATTATACAATTTCCATTTACATAATCTTTCATTCTCCTTTTTCCTCAGTCAGCATTATCAATCACATACAAACAAGCAAAACGATAATTTATGCCAAACAGACAACATACAGCATCAATATCCCGGTCATTCAATCCATAATCAACAAAACAGTAAAATATGCACACGAAACTATAAAATGAAAACATCGAACCTCATGCTGCATTTAAAACTGTAAAACAGGTCAAATAACAGTTAACCGACAAACACACTAGACTCAGGCTCCATTAGCGACCTTAAGCAATTTCACACATTCGTTGATTCATGAAATACCGTTTTATTATTTATTGAACTTTAAAACTGTGATAGGAAATAGGGTGAGGGGTCCTTACTCGTTTCGGGGTCCGAACACGGCTTCACAGTGCGCTTGCAGGCTGTCCCTAATTTTCTCTGAATTTTTCCCGGGGAACTGAAACGCACTACTGGTACCTGCACGTGTTCCAAAAAATCCCAAATTAGGCCCAGGGCCCCTTTCGGCCAATATCGCAACTCCGGCACGGCGGCTCCGCCGTGCTCCGGCGACGGCGCCGCCGCAAGCGGCGGCGGTTCGCCTCGGGTTGGCCGTTTTCGGCCGAATTCGGCCACACTCGCATTGGTTCCTGCGATAAAACAACACTACGGCCCTCGGGGGGCTGAAAATTTACGGAAAACCGAAACTTACCGGCGGCGGTGCTCTCGGGTGCAGCGGCTCTCCGGTGAAGTTCGTGTTTTGGTGATTCGGTTCCGATCAACCTGTAGAGAAAAGAATGGTGATCACGGTGATATAAAAATTGCATTAAACGGATTCCGGGAAGGGCCTCATCGGAGGCAAAAATCGAGAAGGGGCGCGGCGGCGGCGCTGGCTTTCGGCCGTGTTTTCCGGCCGTTTGGCGGGGATTTTGGCTCCGATTTGGCCACTGGGGAAATCAGCGTGGAAAAACGAGTCGGGGGTATGAAATTTACCTCGATCGGCGGTCGAAAATCCCTCCGGTGCGGCGGCGGGTGGCGGCGACCGGCTTCTGGTTCGTCTTCTCCGGCGAGGGCAGGCGGCTAGGGTTTGGGGTCTGGTGTAGGGGTCTTATTTATACCCTTTTGCCTTTTGATCTCAGCCGTCCATTTTGTTTTAATCTGGGCCGTCTGTTTTTTATTAAATCTGGGCCGTCCGTGCGCGCGATTGATATGGGCCGTCCAATCGCGCGCACGCGGATCGCCAACGTGGCCCGTCCCCGGTCGACATGGTTTTGCCACGTGGCAGGTCCTGGTTGGCCAGGCCTGCTGACTGGGCCTGCTGACGTGGCACACACGTTTTTTTTTTTTCCTTCTTTAATTTCCCCGGGCGCTACACGAGGTATTTTGTTCTCTAGTGAAACACAGGGTTTGCCACGATGTGCTCTGCGACTTTGTTGTCACAGTGTAATATGACAAGCAAAGAAGGCGTGACAATGAAGTCTTTGAGTAGATAGGTAATCCATTATAACTCGCACACGGTTGAAGAAATGCTTCTATATTCAGCTTCTGCGGATAATTTACTGACTGTCGTTTATTTTTTTATTTTCCTGAATATCATTGATGGCCTGAGAAAAATGCAAAAATCCATGGTGGATTTACGAGTCATCGGGCATGATGCCCAGTCCGAGTCGTAAAAAGCCCGAATCTTGTAGCTGTTCTCCTTTGAAAAATACAAGCCTTGCTCTGGGTACTGTTTTAGGTATGTGACAAGATGGAGTGCGACATCTAAATGCAGCTTCCTAGGTTGTTGGATGAATTGGCTCAAGTACTAGTGGAGTAAGAGATGTCCGATCTGGTGAAGTTGAGAAAAAATAGCCTTTCGATCAAGCGCTTGTATTTTTCTGGGTTAGGTAAGATTTCACCCTCTTCTGTGTTTAATTTCAGCCCCATTGCTAAAGGAAAATGACTTGTTTTTGCTCTTGCATGTCTGTATCTTATAGTATGTCTTTAATATATTTTCGTTGGCTAATGTAAATTCCTTCTTTTGACCTAGCTATTTCAACATCGAGGAAGTATCGAGCTTGTCTTAGATCTTTTACCGTAAATGCCTCATTCAACGCTCTTTTGACCTGGCTAATTTCTTTCTCATATTGTCCTGTGATAAGTAAGTCATTGACATAAACGATTATTGTAAGGTAATTTTCTTTACTTCCTTTTATAAATAGACAATGGTCTGTTTCAGACTTGGTAAACCCAATGGAATGAAGTTTTGAAGTGAGCTCTTTATTCCATTGACGTCCAACTTGCTTTAGCCTGTATAGACTTCTAGTTAAGCAACCGACTTATCCTTTGCGTGTTTTAGTGTAGCCCTCTGGAGGTTTAAGGTATAGTTATTCCTCTATGTAGCCATGTAGATATGCATTATTTATGTCCAGTTGATGGTTAGGCCAACCATTGGCAGCCGTTATGGCAAGAAGTAACCGGACAGTTACCATTTTGGCTACCGGTGAAAAATTATCATGGTAGTCGATTCCAAATTCTTGGCTGTAGCCCTTGGCGACGAGTCTCACCTTGTATTTATCTACTATTCCATCTAGGTTGTGTTTAATTTTGTACTCACATTTTGAATCAATTACTTTTTTCCTTCAGGCAGCAAGGTTAGTTCCCACGTTTTATTTTTTTCTAGCACAATTAATTTGGCTTGCATAGCTTCAATCCATCTACTGTCCTTCTTAGAAACCTCATATGATTTTGGTTCTTGTGTAATCGAGACATGTGCAAGAAAATTGATATAGTCATGATTGTATTCAGGTGGGGTTGACATAAAGAAAAGGGAGTATGGAGATAGTGTTTTGGTCATGTGTGCCATAAAGTCCATCCAAGAAGGCCTGATCCTCAACTTGGTACTCCTTCGAGTTTCTGGTTCTTGAATTCTAGGTTCAAGTAAGGCAACTTCCCTTCTATTATGTAGTTGGTCTTCATTGGTGTCTGATATGATTATATTGGGTATTGGTAATGGTGTATCTTGATGATTGGTTTGTGGTTATTTTGTTTAATATGGGTAAACATGTTCATGAAATATAATATCCCTTGACATGAGTAAATTTTTGTTTGAAATATCTTATAATTTGTATGCTTTGACACCAACTTCATACCCAAAAAAAAAAAATACTTTTTAAAGCTTGTGCATCGAACTTTATCTTTTAAGGGTGTATATTTGTTGCAAAACACAAACAACCGAATGTTTTTAAAAGAAAATAATCAGGTTGTTTTTTTATGTAAGATTTCATAAGGGGTTTTCTATTTTAAAACTGAGCTTGGCAAAATATTTATTATATATGTAGCCACAAGAATGGATTCCCTCCAAATTTTTTTTGGCAAATTTAATTCAAACATTAATGCTCTAGCAACTTGTAAAAAATACTTATACTTCCTTCCTACTATACTGTTTTACTGTGGCATGTAAGCACAAGTTCTACGTAATGCCTCTTTATTGAAAAATATCTTTGCATAATTTATTCACAAATTCAGTACCATTATCAATTCTAACAATTTTAATGATTTTCTGAAACTGATTTGACACAAAATTGCAAAATTGTTTTAAAACATTTGACACATTTTATTTTTCTTCTAATAAGAAGGTCTAAGTTGTCCTAGAGAAATCATCCACCATAGTTAAGACATAAGTTCTTGAAATAGATTGAACTGAATAAGGAACCCAAAGATCAACATGTATTAATTTGAAAACATCATTGGTAGTAATACTACTTTTAGGAAAAGGTAAACGTTGTTGTTTTGCTAAGGGACATATTTCACAAATATGTGAATCTATTTTGTTTGAAAAATTCAGGGTTGGGATATGAAGTAGCTCGTTCATTGAGGTGTAGCCGAGTCTTTTGTGCCAAATTTATAGGGTGTGGCTGGTGCATGCTTTTTCTGGTTCTATATCTTTGCTCAGGGTGTACAGGCCTCCCTTTATTGTACCCTTCTTCAATTTTCTGTTAGTCATCAAATCCTGCACAAAACAATAGTTTGGATAGAAAGAAACGTAGGTATTTGAGGCTTGAGTTAATTTTCTGACAAAAATCAAGTTATATGCAAATTTTGGTATGTAAAGAACATCATGTTGGGTCAGGTCATTGCATAGTTTTCTGTTACCTTTATGTATTGAGTACCTCAGGATTGCATCAGGTAAAGAAACAGGTACTGTGAGTTCTAGTTTAGTGGTTTTAGTAAGCAAGCTAAAATCATGACATATGTGTAATGTTGCACTTGTATCAATTATCCATACACTTATATCATCTGAAAGGTGTAAAAAGTAGTAGTTAGACTATTTATCTGCAGGGCCGGAGTAGCCCACACATCCTGTTGATTCCCTTGTGCTTGTTCCCTGACTTTTCATGTATTTGCTGATTTCGTGCTGTATAATGTTGGTTATTTCTGCATTGCAACATGTTGTGATCGGTGTTTCACCTTTAATGTCAGTGGGGTTTTCATTTGAAACAACATTTGCTTTTTCTTTTCCCTTTTTCACTTTGAGTTCTGTGAACAATTCAGGATATCCGTGGAGTTTGAAGCATGTGTCCCTAGTGTGTCTTGTGTTCTTACAATGAGTGCATATTATGTTGTCTTTATCTTTTTTTTTTTTTGGTTATATGACCTTATAGTTTCCTTCTGTTTGACATAAAAAACGACTGACATCCCCTCGAATGTGTTGCTGATTTGCACTTCTCTTTTTTTCTCAACACTGAGCACCATTGAGTAGGCTTTATTAATAGTGGATAATGGCTCCATAATCAAGATTTGGTTCCTTACATGATCATATCTATCATTACGACCCATAAAAAATTGGATTAAGTTGTTTGTGCTATCAATTTCACTATGCAGGTTAGCAGCATTGCAAGTACATACAGGTAATGATCTTAAGTAACTTAGTTCATCTCAAAGTTTCTTTAATTTTGTAAAATAAGCAACAACTGAAAGGCTTGATTGAGTAATGGAACTAATCTCTCGTTTTAATTTATAGGGCAGAGGACCATTGCTTTCTCCATACCTTTCCTTGATTTCATCCCACAATTTTTTTGAAGATGTGGTGTACAGAAAGGCGTTGGCCAGCTCTTTAGTCATTGAGTTGAGGATCCAGGATACCACCATGCTATCTGCCTTCTGCCACCGAATATATTCTGCTGTGTTGGGGACTGGTTTCTCAATTTTGCCATCAATGAGAGCTAACTTGTCTTTATCTCTTAGAGCAATCATCATGGCTCGGCTCCAATAGAGGTAATTAGAGTTGTCAAGAGGTGCGGAAACTAGCTGCATTCTGGGCTAATATGAGCTTTGAAGGGTCAGTATGTCGGTAGTAGTATTTGGGTTCGCCATTGTAAGGGTAGGTTTGTAATATCTAGCTGGGCATTAGCTAGGTAGAAAAGAAAAAAAATATATACATAATTAATTATAATGAAAAAAATAATAAAAAAAAGAAAGATCCAGAGGTGTGTACACCTCTGGGAGCACAAGCAAACCATGACAAATATATATATATACATATATATGTATACATATATAATTAAAAAAAAAGAAGAATGTAAAGAGAAAGAGAACAAATCAAGTGGCAAAAATATATATGTATATATATATGTAATGAAAGAGCAGAGAAAAAAAGAAAGAAAAAAAAGAAGAAAGAGAGGAAAGAGGGAAGAAAAAGAGACGCGATGGTGAGAGGAGAGAAAAGGTTGAGCGGTATCGATGACCGAGAGAGAGGGGTTGCACGGTGTTGCGCAACACCACAACCAAAAGAGAAAGAAAGACGAGAGCAATCATCGTTAGTTAGAGACAGAAAAGAGGAGAGAGAGAGAGAAGAGACGTGGTTAGGTAGAGAGAGAAGAAAAAGAAAAAAAGAAGAAAAAGAAGAAAGGAAAAAGAAGAAGAAAGAAAAAAAAAAGTAAAAAAAAGAAGCTACGTAAAAGGAGGAAGAAGAAGAAGGAAGGAAAAAGGAGGAAGAAGAAGAAGGAAGGAAAAAGAAAGAAGAAAAGAAAAAAAAGAGAAGAAGAAAAGATTAAAAAAAGAGGAAAAAAAAAGAAAGAAAAAAAAAAAAGAAAAGAAAAGGAAAAAAAAGAGAAAAAAAATAAAAGAAAGAAAAAAAAAGAAAAAAAGAAAAAAATTAAATTAAATTAAGGAAGAAAAATGGAAGGGTGGTGACTAAATATGATGTTAGTGCGCCGCATGCGATAACACACATTAATTCAATCACTAACACCTGGCATTTTTGGTAACACGCGCATGATGGCGTGTGGTGACGTTGACGACCAAGACTGCGTATCCGAAGGTAAAATATGTTCCTTATTTCGCATGATGTTATTTCTAAAAATTATTCATAATTTAATATATGTATTTTCTATTATAAACGAGGAAAACTACTCAAACGGTATTCGAATTTTCGAGAGGACTATAAATCGAGTTTGAAAGGATTCCCAAAGCTTTCCTAATAACACCATAGGTAAGAATTATGGATATTCCGTACGAAAATATAACATTATGCTTATAAATTATAAATGATATGTGTAAATATAAATTTGTATAAATTGTATATGTGTATGTTTTGTATAGATATTAATTGATGAGAGTAAAACTGATAAGAACAAATACGTAAATAGTTACGTATGGTGTGTTGTGATTGTGTATACATGTTTGAGTATGAATGTGTGTATGTATTGATAGAGATCGCATGTGTCTGAATATAAATATATATTATGTGTGAGATATGTAGTGAGGGTATATATCTATATTATAATATATGTGTGTGTATTAATATGTGTATACATATGTTATATATGTTAAAATGTATAACCAGTGTGTGCATGTGAAATTGGGTACACTGCACCTGCTATGTGATCTGGTGCAGATATACAACGTACTGTACTTGCTGTGTGATCTAATACATTTGCGCAAGAAATCTGAGTATCATGTACTTGTTGTGTAATATGATACTGGATGACTCAGAAAATAGTTTGGAAAGTATATGGTTCTGATGTGCGTGATGATATCGTGTATTATCTGTGTGTTTGTGTTTTATTATGCGTAGAATTGAGATTTTGGTTATGAAATAAGTTAATTAGGAATGAGAGACATTTGGAAAGAGTGTAGAGTGTAAGGATCCTGTATACCTATTCGTCTAGTCTGAATCGAGAAGGAGAGGGTGCGTGTATGGCTGAAGTTCAGCGGGCATGGTGAACCTGCACATGGATAGAGTTTGAAACCTAGTTCAGACGTGGATAGGTATTTGTGAGTGTGTGTCACCTAGCAAACGTACTTGCTGTGACTATTGTAAAATTTATGTGTGTGTGCTATCTATTTCGCATCTTCTCGATAATGACATAAACGGTATCTTAGATGTGATATTTCGAATGTATTGTAATATTTCGAATGTAAGTTTGATTTAAAATAAGAACAAGAATTATGTTATAAGAGTGAAGATTAACATATATTTTGATTATGATGCTTTGTTTAACATTTTTTTATGATTAGTATTATTACATTTTATATATTGCATGAATGTATGTACGTAAATCTCTGTTATAAAATTATTTTTTTTATTGAGCTCGTGAAACTCACCTCAATTCATCCCCATACAAGTCAGAAGAAAAGAGAAACAAGTCCAATATTAATAAAAGATGGTGAATAGAACCTTTTTTCATTTCTAGACTTGTAAATTAATTTAGATGCCTCAGTTATTGTAAATACATAATTATTCTGTCACAAGATATGTATATTAAAGTATAGTTCCGTTATATATTTAATATTTATTTATTATATTAGTTAAAAATATTGTACTAATTTCTGTACCCACTGATATTGAGTTTAGGGTTATTACAAGGTTAGTAGTAAAAATTTAATGAAACAATACTTAGTACAGGCACTGCTCTGATAACATGAAAAGATAGTAAATAATTTTACTATATTTTTATGTGTATTATTTATTGTGTACAGATGAGCATTTATATACACACACAGGGAAGAAGGAATACTTTGATCAAGGAAAGAAAAACAAACCCTAACAAAATACTCAACAACTCAACAACAAAATAAAATTCGGAACCTACTTTTACAGTTGTCCACAACCGATGTCATCTTTTAATTTCCACTATCCACTTGTCTTGAATCGCAGCGTGCTCTTCATCTGGTCCTTCATTTTCTGCTTTCTATCTCAAACGTTCATTTGCTTTAAACCTTAGTAGAAAACTTTTTCAATCCTTTACAATGGTTCAACTTCTTAAAAATTTGTTGTCTTTTTTTTTTTAAGAATAAATAAATTCTTTAATCTAAAGATGAATGCCCTCCGGCAAATCATTCGAACTTGGGAAATTAAAAGAGAAATATATACACACACATATATATAAAAGTGCCAGGTGTCAGAGTAAATATAATACCACGTGGCAGGCCCTCGTAGGCGCGTGTGAAAGAGTATTGAGCATCCTGTCACATGGGGTTAGCTGCTTATATGGACAAAGCCGGAAATGGCAGCCAGATCAGTGGACTGATAATGTGTTTATTAATTGAATTGTTTTAGTTATATATTTATATATACAATAAGCAGCACCTTATTGTCCCCTTTATTATATTAAACCAATTTATCACAACATGTCTCTCCAACTAATTTTCTTCAAAACAGTTGGTGCTCTCGTTAATTATTAGGCCGTCTTCCTCTCTTATATTTATATATATTAATTAATTAGAAAAAGGGAGAGAATAATTTGCTTTCATAAATAATATCCATGAATTGCACTTGCAACTACATAACCACCCCACCGCATTTGGAATCTAAAACATGATTAGCAGTGTTTTAAGTTCTACAACTTTTCCTTTAATTATTTCCACTAATCATAAAACCTCACATATATATATGTATGTATGTATGTATTTATACATCAAAACTATTAAATTTTATTAAAATAAAATACGGACAAAACAAACAACATTTTTTCAGGTCGGATGGAAATTTTTACGGTGTTATACAAATTATTTTTATAATTTAAGAAACAAATTGTAACGGAAATTGTTAAAATGTTAAAAATAGTAAAATACTAATTCACCCAAAATTATGTAAGCGTCAAAAGCAGCTGCGGTCAGAAAAGAAGCAAGGCAGACGCAGAGGTGAGATTCGCTACCAGTTACAGTTAGCATCAATTTCAGCACTGTTAAACTAACACTTTCTTCTCTCGAGCGTCTTCCACACGCGCCGACGTCGCCCGAGTAGTTACCAAAAGGCGGGTTTGCAACAAGAACCTCCTCTCAATTTGAAAATACTAAAAGAAAAACTATAATATCATTATTAAAAGGAAATCTCTCCTCGGCTACCAGTCTCCAGTTTCTTTAAAAAATATCTCTGATTGCTTCAATCATTTGTTTTTTCAACATAAAGAAAACCCCAACAAGCAAAACAACATAAACTGGAGACCTTCCGCGTATTGCAGTGAGGACAACGATCATCTTCTGATCAAAATGCGTGGTCTTCTTCCTCATCAGTTCTGACCAGTGCTTGTTTCTGCAGAAGAAACTCTGAATCCAATCTCAAAGGAAGAAGAGATAAGAGGGATTAATTGCAGAAGCAACACAAGATAAATATATTTTTTGTAATCGACATGAAGAAAAAGAGGCAAACAATTTAATAATTCTTGACCTCCATCTGCACATGGCTCCTTGGGGTTCTCTTCCCTCTACATTTTTTTTGTTTTGTTTTCTTTTCCACCACATGCGTTTCCTCTTCTCTCTCTCTCTCCAAGGCGCAATTGCTATTTCTTAACAACTCGATTTCTCTCTCTATCGGTCTCTTTTATCAATTGTCGTTAAAGTCCATTGACTGTTAAGCAGCTGAGAGAGATTCTTCAGATCTGCAGTGAAAGATCTTTGGTTTTTTTCGACATTTGTTCTTCTTCTCCAGCCTCTGACAGTGATTCAAGCACGCAAAGCAAAGGTTACCTTGACATTGATGATCTATCATTCATTTTTCTGCTCAATGTTTTCATCTTCGTCGTAGTTTCGAATTTTACTTTCTGATTAAAAGAAATGCGCGGGTTCAACTGTGGTCGTTTTTCAATTTGACTTTTATGGAAGCTGCTGTTTGACTTGCTCTTTTTTGATGGATCCTAACGTCGTTTCTGGATTTTGGATTCGAATTCTTCTGCGGTTTGCTTTTTGGTGCTGACGGAATATTTTTTATAAGAATTCATTTTGAGAAAAAAAATCTTGTCGAATATTCTTAAGCAGTATGATTACGATGCTTGTTTGTTTATTGTTGATTGTTGAAACGCTCATGATTGTCTTAAATTAGCATCTTGCATTTTTTTTTCTCGGACGTGGTTGTAAAACATTGCAGTTCTTTAGTTTCTCTATAGGAGGATAATTATCCATATTTATCATATTATTCTACGTACTGAAGTGTCTCATATACCTGATCAAGAAGGACGATTCTGACATTTGCTGCGCTCTTACTGTTGTTTTCAAGAACAAATCGGATGTGTTTTGTATCTTTAATCTCTATATCTTGCTTTCATCGGATTTTCTATGGCTGATTTGATCTCTTTATGGATGTTGATTGTGGATGCTAGGTACTTGATAGTTTCATAATAAAGTAGCATGAACTTTTCAGGTCAATTGTCTTTGGTGTCACATTTCGTTTCTCAGGCAGGGCAGCACCCTGTTGTGTTAATAAGATAGCATACAGAGTTAAAATTGAACTCCAAGAGCTGTGTACAGCGAAGGGATTTCCATGTTTAATCTACGTTTATTGAAGGCTTAAGTTGAGTACTGAGGTGTTTAACCATGGTTTGTGACATGGAGGAAGATCCCATTGAAGACATGGATATTGAAGTCCTGCCTTCAATGTGGCCTGAAGATATTGGAAGTGATGTTGGAAAACAATTCAATGTAGAAAAGCCAGGAAAAGATCAAGATATGTTGCAGGAGGTTAATATTGCAGAAGAGCCTACTATAGTTGATTTCAAGCGTCTCTTAGAGCTAACAAATTATACTGACAAGGGTTCTTCTCAATTAGCATATCTTGTAAAACACTGGGAATATAAGCAAGCAAATGCTGTCCGGCTTCTAAGGGAAGAGCTTGACAACCTAAGCAGACAGAGGCAGGAGGCAGAGCTGAAGCAATTGGAGATATTGGAAGAGCATCGATTTGAGGAGGATAGATATGGTGGTGATAAACGTCCGATTTCTATACTTGACGAAGTTTATGACATATGGTTGGATGTTCCACGAAGGAAAAATGACATAATTGTTCAAAGCAAGAGGGTTGAAATAGACGCTGAGTACGACACAGTCAAATACTGGAAGCAGCGGACAGTGCATTTAGAGAGATTGTTGGAGGCCAGCGTCCACAGAGAGCATGTGCTCTCTGAGAAGCTGGAGGAAAGCATAAAGAATTTGGAAAGGCAGTCCTCACCGGTGGAAGAGTTGTCTCAGATTCTGAAAAGAGCAGATAATTTCTTACATTTTGTACTTCAAAATGCGCCAGTTGTTATTGGCCATCAGGTAATTATCATTAATAGAAAGTAACATATCAGAACATGCCCCCTTGGAAGAGTATCTTGAATTTTTTTCTATGAATCTGCATTCGTAATTCTTTTCTGCAATCCAACTGTAGTAGGAAGACTAGCAGGATATATGCACTGAAGTTGGATGTTTCATGTTCTGGGCGTCAGATTATCTCTTTAGCAGTAGACTACCAAAGCTGTGAATCTTCTGATATCATGTCTTGTGTTGCTTGATTTACAGCATTTATATTTATTACATATCTTGTGAACGGTGTCTTATGATGGAACTGAAATTGACAAAACCAGTTCTTGGTTTCACGCACTTGAATTATCTGATCTTATCCCCTATAATTGCTTTTACTCCTCATACTTCAGAAACTTCCTCTTTGGCCCTCCTGATGCATGATCTGCCCTGCATGTATTTAACCAGTTTGCCTGGTTATTTTTAGAATGAACTAAAGAACGGTTTTCACAAAACAGGAGTGGAGCATGTATAAGGGAAGGAATTTTTTCATGAGTATGATTAAGAGTTGAAAAGGAAAAAGCTATCTTAAGAACGCAGAAAGGAATTCGCTTTTGTTAAATGAACATCTTTGAAGCCTGGGATACACATGACGATACATATGACATGAATATTACTAGCACAATCAAAGCTTCTCAACCACAAACTTAAACTAGTAATGTTTTAGTGACAATAACAATGAACTTAGCCTATTATTCATGCTCTTTAAAATTTCCGTTATGGTGATTTTTCAACTGAAGAAACTGATATATTGAGTGTTTCTTTCAGGATAAAGAGCTAAGGTATCGGTTCATCTATAATCATTTTCCAAGTTTGCAAGAGGAGGTAATTAATTGCCACTGAAGTTCTTCTTCAAGGTTTGGTAAAGTTGATCTAGAGTTCCATTGAAATTTTTGCTTGAGTTCATACGTTTTAGTAAGTGTTTCCTATGAATCTGTGTAAAACTTTCCATTCTGGACTAGGATTTAGCTCCCTTATTCTAAGTCCTTCTGGAATCTTCTTTTTTTTTTTTTTTTTCTGAAACTCTCTTCTTCAAATCATTGATTGCATAAAGATCTCAAATTTGGTTGACTTCATTTTCAGGACATTCTAGGAAAAACAGATGTTGAAATTTTTAGTGGATCTGGTGTTAGAGAGTCCCAAGAATTTAAGAGAGAAGTTTTGGAGAAAGGATTACCTGCAAAGAGGGAAATCACGTTCGATACAGAATTATTTGGTTCAAAGACGTTCTTGATATATGTGGAACCTGTTTTCAGTAAGGCAGGGGAGACGATTGGAATAAACTATATGGGCATGGACATCACCGATCAGGTAAAGCACTTTGTTTTTGATGGTGAATCCAAGTGTCGGCGTGAATAGAGTATTAAAATGTTCTAGATCATATCATAGGTAAGGAAAAGAGAAAAGATGGCTAAGCTTCGAGAAGAAATTGCAGTCCGAAAAGCAAAGGAAACCGAATTGAACAAGACAATCCATATAACAGGTTCCATGGTGAAAATGTGGATAATTTTAAATCTCTTTCTGGTCTTTCTGGTGCTAGTGGAGTGAATCTGTTTACTTTTTATTATCTTGCAGAGGAGACAATGCGAGCAAAACAAATGCTTGCCACCATGTCTCATGAGATAAGATCTCCTCTATCTGGTGTGGTTAGCATGGCTGAGATTCTTTCAACCACCGAACTTGATCGGGAGCAACGGCAACTGTTGAATGTCATGATATCTTCAGGAGATTTAGTCCTTCAACTCATAAACGACATACTTGACCTTTCGAAGGTTGAGTCAGGTTTGGCATTCGTCTCCTTTTCCGAAGTTTCCAGAAGACTTATTCAGCTTGAACCAAATTAAAATATAGTCAATTTTTGAATATATAGGATCACATATAATAGGATTTGTTTTAATGCTTCCTTCCATCTGTTTCTTCTCTTCTATTCATCATACTAACCAGGCATTAATAGCCCTGCTGAAGCCCACTCTCCTCTTCCAGTTTTCTTTCACCGCATTGGAATAACGTGGGGCTCCATCACTTTACATTTTAGGTGTTATGAAGTTGGAAGCTACAAAATTTCGGCCAAGAGAGGTAGTAAAGCATGTACTTCAGACAGCTGCAGCATCGCTTCAGAAAATTCTGACCTTAGAAGGTCATGTAGCAGATGACGTTCCCATGGAGGTGAGACCTAAATGCATTCCAACTTATCTCTCTTTTTTTTTTCACCTTGGAAGGACATGTAGCAGATGACATTCTGTCCATTTATTGCCTGTGTAGAAATCATCAAAGTTCTGAGAGCATAAAAATTCAGTGATTTATTTAAAAGTTGTTAAGTCAAAGGGAATCTTGCGTAGAACTCTCAGCTTTTATATTATTAACATATTTCCAAAATCCACTAGCTGCATCTGCTCTGAATGGAACTCTTTTCTCCAGATTTTGGAAAGGTTATCTCAATATTTTTAAAGTCACTGAGCTCTGTTAATTTCTGAGAGTAGAAAACATCGAATTCACTGTTTCCATAATCATTGAGATTCATGTATCGTGAACATTTTTCATTTATTCCAGGTTGTTGGAGATGTTCTAAGGATTCGACAAATTCTCACCAACTTGATAAGGTACTAAACATGGCATTTGTTATTTTTTTCTGAGGATTATGAGATAATGTTAGCAGTGTATTAAAAAAATTGAGCTGTAATAATGAAAATGTTGATCTACTTCACATCTAACAGGATTTCCCATGAGATCTGGAATATGCTCGATTATGGTTTTCTTTAGTGCAAAACAGCATTTTTTCTAGCTCCAATTAATTGCGGATATAGTTTGCATATGCTGTCATAGTAATATGTTAAAAGATACCATAAGGTGTCGCACTTTTTTTTTTTGTTTTGTTTTCTGGCCGTACTTTTATTATTAGCATACCGTGGTTTGTTTTCAAAATTTCATTAGTTTCTTTTCTTTGCAGCAATGCTATTAAGTTTACCCATGAAGGAAAGGTGGGAATTAAACTTTATGTAGTATCAGAGCCACATTTTGGAAAAGAAGGATCGCATCAGAAACGAAGTATTGAGCAGTCAAGCTCTAACAACGTAAAGGAAGAGAAACATACATTGACAGCTCAAACTAACAGTGATCAAAATGGTTTTCATAGTCCAAAACATGGTGAAGGGCCCTGTCAAAATCATCTGCTCAACAATGAACCTCGAACTCCAGTAAAGAAAGAAAAGTCAATGGATGAAGATACAGAGGAGCAACGCGAAGTGCCTGAAAAGACAGTGTGGATACGGTGTGACGTTTATGACACTGGAATTGGAATACCAGGCATGTATCTAAGCTTATCGCTAATCATTATGAATACCTGCTGATGAGCGATTTATGATTTTGAGTCTGTTTGGTTTAAATTATTTTAGGGTTAAAAAAGCTTAAATTCTGTTCCATTATCTTTTTCTTTTCTCTGCTTCAACTATTTTGCAAATTTAAAAAGAGTTTAAGATAATTCTAGTTAACGATCTTTGGCACCATGAAACAGAAAACGCTTTGCCCACGCTATTTAAAAAGTACATGCAAGTGAGTGCAGATCATGCTCGCAAATATGGTGGGACCGGTTTGGGCCTGGCGATATGTAAACAGCTGGTAGAGTCTTCTTTTAATCGGCACTTATCCCATATATAATATACATTTCTCGGTAAAATTGATAACTTGACCACCTCCTATTGTCCCTGTTCATTTGGAGCAGGTTGAGCTGATGGGGGGTCGTCTCACAGTGTCCAGCAGAGTGAGCTGTGGTTCCACATTCACGTTTATCTTGCCTTACAAGGTTTCACCAACAACTGATCATTCGGATGATCCCGATGAGCTATCAGAGATGACCGATCACGATGCTGTTAATGATGATTCAACCGAGGGCCTTTTCCGCTTCGAACCACGCACTTTGGGTTCCCTGTTCTCTTCTAATGGATCGATCTGCAGGAGTAAAAAATTATTACAACGTAATATTGGCTTTACTGGCTCGCATAAGCTTAATGCATTTCCAAAGGATTCTTATTCATTCCCCTCTAATAAGGTTAGATCATCCGAGAAAGCATTAGCGGAGGATGCTTGTTCTAAGGTTGAACTAGCAGAGACATTATCCGAATCTGAAAGTTCATTCTGTCGAAGTCAAAGTCCCGATAGCAGAAGTAGTGAAAGAAGCAAACGCTGCAGAGATGACTCAGATGAAAAATGTCAAAATCATACTGTAGAGTCTATTAATAACTCGCAGGAAAATGCAAAAGTAGGTACTGTTTTCAAGGAGAGTGAATGCCAGAGATCATTGCAAAGCCAAGAGACATCGGAAACAAGTTCCAACTACACATCTATTAGCTATTCGGAAGTAACCAAATTGAATTTAAAGCCTAAGATCCTTCTTGTAGAAGATAACAAAATTAATGTGATGGTGACACAATCAATGATGAAACAATTGGGCCATACCATAGACGTTGTTAATAATGGAGTTGAAGCTGTGCGTGCAGTTCAGAGCCGTAGTTATGATCTCGTTCTGATGGTAATTTCTAGAATTCAGAAATCTCATATCTTGGCCGTTTCATTCCACTGATTTGCTATCAATTAGTGATAAAGAAACATATATTTGTATGTGGTGTGAGTTAGGACGTATTGTGAAGGTCTTCTGATAGCGTTCTCAATATGAGTTTTGTAGGATGTCTGCATGCCAGTTATGGATGGCCTTAAAGCTACAAGGCTAATTCGTTCTTTTGAAGAAACTGGAAACTGGAATGCTGCTGCAGAGGCTGGAATTGTACCAGCTCTACCCTTGTCGGATTCATTGCAAAATAATCAAGGTCTTATTCACTCTTCGAAGAGGATCCCCATAATTGCGGTAAGCACTTCTCTTCAGACTCTTTGGTTATAGGCAAAAGATGAAAATTCTAATCAAACGGATTTATAACATGTCCACTAGTTGCCTCGTGCAGAGGACCGCAGGAAGATATTTGCTAACGTCATATAAATCTAAAATATCTTACAGGAGCAACTTCAAATCAAGAAGTAATTTCGAATTCAATATTTTCTTAATAAAACTAAAATTTCTGGTAGTAATACTTCATTGAATTGCTTATATATTTTTTTTTTATGAATATAAATACTGAAACGTTTTATGTTACACTTGTAGATGACAGCAAATGCATTGTCAGAGAGTGCTGACGAGTGTTATGCAAATGGTATGGACTCATTTGTTTCAAAGCCAGTCACCTTCCAAAAATTGAAAGAGTGTCTTGAACAATATTTATCATGATATATCTTGTATATTGATGCATGTCCATATTAAAAAAAATAAACCAAGAATGTTAGGAAAGTTTTGTAATCAACATATTTCGCTTTTCTCTGTGACTAGCTAGCATCTTCAAAATTGTATAGGTATAGATCATTGTTTATGTCTGTTGTGAAAAATTTGCCAGCACCTCTGGGAATTATCTGGATCTTAGTTAGAAGGTAACACAAACCAGAAGTGGAAAAATTATCCACTATATAGATTGTAAGACACAGTAGTAGTTAGATATCATGAGATTCTTATTATCTTGGATTCTCTTTTCAGACTTTAATATAAATTGAACGATTTGCTTCTGAACACATTAAATATCTCAATAATTGTTGATATATGCGTTGACTTGTTGGAAAAGGACCAATTGATCAATGAATTCTCTATGAGGTTGATCGGCTTGGCAAGGGAGGCTTCACTGGGCACAAAATGGTAAACATGAATATTCTAGTAATAGCAAGATCTCAACTAGGGATAAATGGTCGAAGTGTTAAACATAATTATTTAATCTTAGACAATTAATCTACATCTTGATTTAATAAAAGTTACTTTACCTTTGACAAGAAAAATCCTAACACACTCATTCCATCTAGATATATATGATGAATAAATTGGGAGGTTATCATTGTTTAACTTCAAGTCATGTGCAGGATAAAAATTGCAACACCAACGTGACAATACAGGAATAGCAGGAGTATATTCAAGTTGCATTAATCAAGTATAAAAAAGCACACAAATATGTCTATATATACAGAACTAAGGTTGGTCATAGACAAAATACAGAGAAGGAATTTGAGTTCATGTAATATATTGAACTGATATATGGAGATAAAATTAGTTGCTGATATATGCGATATGACTCCCTTCAAGCTGAAGCATGGAGGTTCAAATTGCCTAACTTGGATTTTTGAAACTGAATATGACTTATAGTAACAATTTTAGGAGGGATATTGGTAGATTGATTTGAGTTAGCAATTGGAAGAACACTGAGGACCCCAGAATTAGAAATCAATTTCAATGTATTTTATGCACTCATAGAAGATAGGGTTGACAATAATATGGTGAGCAGCTTGGTTGTGACAAAATAAATATATAATACGAAGCTTACTATAGCCAAGATCAAATAAGACATGGTGAAGTCATATAATCTTCCTAGTTGTAAATGCCATGGCACAACATTCACATTTGATAGAAAATACAAAGAGTAGAAAAATAATAGTAAAGATGGCAAGAGAAATGATTTTTCACTAGATTATAATCAAAGTACAAAAGATTGATATATATATATATATGAAGGTTTCTTGTCTAAGTAAACAACTTTTTTAAATCATGAAAGGTCATCATAAGACTCACAACTGCAAAATATCAGGTGCATATTTTACTGTTAGAAATATGCAACAGTACTTTATAATTGCTAAACAAAATATATCTAAATATTTCTAAGAAAAATTTTAATACATCAACACTACTCCTTAAGAGTTTTTTTCGAAGTGCCTAACTTCAATCTTAATTCTTCAAATCTTTCCTTCCTTAATGGCTTCGTCGTGATATCTGCAAGTTGGTTCTTAGAGCTGCAATGAACTAAAGTAACTTCATCTTCTTTGTCAGCTTGTTGAATAGCATGGAACTTGACTTGTATGTGTTCTGTTCTGTCATGATTGATCGGATTTTTAGCCATTGCCAAGGCTGACTGATTATCCACCTTGATCACAGTTAGAGTAACTTGAATTTGCTTCAAATCCTGCAGAACTTTTCTTAACCATATGACCTGATTTGCAATAATACTAGCAGCAACATATTCAGCTTTTTCTGTTGACTACGCCACCAACTCTCGCTTTCTTGATAACCATGAAAACACCCCTGACCGAAGTGTAAACACATATTCAGTAGTGCTTTTGAAATCATTTGGGCATCCTGCCCAATCACTATTAGAGAAACCTTTAAGAATATAATTTCTAGTCTACGTATAAACAATGCCAAGTCAATTATTCCTTTGACATATCTAAGCACCATTTTAGTTGCTACTAGATGCTTTTGGCCTGGGTCTTGTATAAATCTTGAAAGAACACTTGCTGTAAACAGCAAGTCAGGTCTTGAAGCCGAACTTCCTATTAAACTTCTGTATAGAGTAGCATCCATATTTTCACCTTTGTCTTCTATTGATAGCTTTGGATTTTAAACCAAGGGAGTAGAAACTTGTTTGCAACTCTCCATTTTAAACTTCTTCAATAATTTGGTGGCATATTTATGTTGTGATACAAAAATACCTCTATTTGAATGATTGATCTCCATGCCAAGAAAATATGTCATGAGGCCCAAATCTCAAATTTGTCTTCTATTTCTTTTTTAAATTCTAAAACAAGTTTGGAACAACTTCCAGTGACTAAAAAGTCATCTATATAAAGAGAAACAATAATCACTTGCCCCGTTTTAGCAACCTTAACATATAAAGTGAGTTCATTCTCATTTCTCATTAATCTGCACTTTGTCAAGTGAGTGTCAATCTTACTATACCAGGCTCAAGGAGCCTGCTTGAGCCCATAAAGAGCCTTATAGAGTTGATACATTTTGTCTTCCTTACCAATAACCTTGAATCCTTAGAGTTGCTCTACATAAAGCTCCTCCTCCAACTCACCATTCAAGAATGTAAATTTAACATCAAGATGAAAGACTTGCCATTCTTGTTGAGCTACAAATGCCCATAACAACCTGATAGTTCCGTGTCTTTCCACGGGAGCAAATGTATTACCAAAGTCTACACCTGGTTATTATAAATAGCCTTTGACAAAAATTCTTGCCTTGTGTTTATGAATGGATCCATCTGGATTCAATTTTGTTCTGAAAATTTATTAAACACCTATAACATTCTTCGGTTTAGGTCTTTCCATCAAGCTCCATGTTTTATTTTTGATAATCATAAATATTTCCTCCTGTATAGCATTTCTCCATTGTTCATATTTTTCTGCCTCCTCAAATATAGAAGGTTTAAGCTTCATGAAATTACAGTTTCCATATATGTCAGACATCAACCTTATTTTATACTTTGATAATTCATTTAAAGCTTCAGAATTAGGATCTTTATCTTCATTATTTGCTAAAGTTGGTTCAAGTACTTTTGTAAAGTGAACTAGTCTTTGCCCTTCAAGTTCATCTTTCTCAAATCTTTTAACCTCTCAGTTCTAATGTGAATTTTCATCAATAACTACATCGCTGTATACTTGTACTTTTTGAATGGTCAAATTGTATACTCTATACCCTTTAGAAAAAACAGAAAAATTCCCTTCTCAGCTTTCTCATCAAGTTTGACTTGCTTTACAACTGAAATATGCATATAACAAGATGAACCGAACGCCATTAAATGTTTTGTTGATGGATTTATCCCTAACCAAGCTTCTATAGGTGTTTTACCCTCCACAGCCTTAGTTGGTAACCTGTTCAATAAGTATATCGAAGTATATGTTGTCTCAGCCCAAAATTGCCTAGGTAAGAACTTATCATTCATCAAGCACCATGTCATTTCCATAAAAACCTTGTTCATCCTTTCACAAACTCGATTTTGTTGAGGTGAGTAACTAACTATGAGTTGATGTTGAATGTCATTTTCTGCACAAAAATTCTAAAATTCTTTTGAGACATATTCTTTACCATTGTCTGATTAGATAGCCTTCAATTTACACCCACTTTGCAGTTCAACCATAGCTTTAAATTTTTTAAACATATCAAATAATTGCTCTTTACTTTTTAAGAAATAGATCCAAGACATCATTGTGCAATCATCGATGAAGAGCACGAAATATTTGTTCTTGTTGAAAGATTCAATGCTCATGAGTCCACACACATCTTTGTGTACTAATTCAAGTCTCTCATGTGCACTCCATTTAAAGTTTAAAGGAAATGACTGCCTATGAGACTTTTCAAGTTGACATACACCATATATAAAATCTGATTCTTTTAGAAATCTCTAGTTAAATGTCAAGATTGCATTTATTTCAATGGTAGAATATTGAAATGCCCATATCTTATATGCCATGACAACATTTCATCACATTTACTATAAAAAGCACTATCAAAGATTAGATTCCGTTTCAATGAAAAAATTTTATTTATCATTTTCACTTCAACAACCACGTGATTATTTTGATCAAATATGCAGCAACTTTGATTTTTAAAAATAAGAGAATATCGATTGAAAATAATTTGTAGAATACTTAGAAGATTTTGTATCAAGCTTGGTATATAAAAAATATTTTAAATATATTTGGTACCTTTTAGAGACTAAACAACAACAGTACCTTTGCCTTGAGCTTCAACCACTTGTCCATTTCTCAATTTGACCCGTGTATTGATTATTCTATCAAGTTCACAGAACATGTTCTCTTAATTTGCTATGTGACTTGTACAACCACTTTGTAAGGACTAGAAAGTAGAAAGACTAGAAAGAAAAAAATAAAAAAAAAATAATAATAATAATAATAATAATAAAAATAAAAATATAATAATTAAATAAATTTCTATCAGGTAGGAAACGACGTTAAACGACGTCGTTTTGGGATGTAGGAAAACGACGTCGTTTTGGGGTAGGCTGGCAGAGTATAAAAGGAGGTCAGGAAAGGGAGAAGGAAAAGAAAAAAAGAAAAAAAAAAGAAAGAAAAGGAAAAAGAGAAAAAGGGAAAAGGAGGGAAGGAGGACAGCGGAGACGAAGAAGAAGAGGAAAGTTCCAGAAGGAGAGAGGAGAGAGTCGGGGCGGAGGGGAGCGAGAAGGGAGAGGGAAGGAGGCCGTGGACGGACGACGCGACCGGCAGGAAGAAGGAAGATGGAAACGGGAGGTACGGTGAAAATTTGAGCTGTTTGGTGTGGTGTGTGTGTGTAGAGAATTTTTGTTACAGGTTGCGGCGTCGGCAATGGCGCGACGGAGTGGAGCAGTGAAGGTAGGCCGTAAGCGTGGGGTTGTCCCGCGCGCTCACGGAGGTGATCGGGGAAGGAATTGAAGGTATGGCGGTGTTGGAGGCGTGTGGGGAGCCGTGGGGAAGGATGGGGGTGGTGCGGGTAGAACAGAGTGAGGAGGATGTGAGAGGACAATCTAGGGGGCGCGGGTGGGATAAAAAAACTCGAGAGGACAGAAGAGGTGTGTGCGTGGTGTGTGCGTGGGTGGGGATGTGGAGGGAGCCGCTAATAGGCGGCGATGTGTTTCCCCGAAATGCACGGTGGTGAGGGCGTGTATGTGGCGTGAAACGGTGCAAGCTGAGAGGTTAATCGCCCTAGGTAGGCAAAAGTGTATAGGAACCGGGAGGAGGCAGGAGGATGGGGGAGGTAGCGGGTAGGGGGCAGTGGGAGAGGGAAGGGGGCTGGAAGGTACGGCAGAGGGGACTAGGAAACAGGATTTGAGGGGGATTGGATGGGAGAAGAGGAGTATTGTGGTCAGTAGGAGTTAGCAAGTTAGAACGCTTGGGACTAGCATGGTATAAGGGGAGATGGGAGCATGCGGTTTGGGATGGGAGATTTGGAGGCCGTTGGTAGGGGCGGGTTGAGTTGCCGATGTTGGTGGAGCAGGGAGGAGATATGTATGTGAGTGTGGCCTAGCAAGGCCGAGAGGGGTAGAAGGGTGCATGAGTCACGGATGGTGGTGACGGGAGGTGGAAATGTTTGTGTGTGTGCGTGGCCCAACGAGGTCGAGAGTTGGAGGAGTGAGTATGAGTCACCGATGTTGGTGACGCGAGACGATGGTATTTGTGTGTGTGTGTGGCCTCTTTAGGTCGAGAGGTGGAGGAGTGAGTATGAGTCGCCGATGTTGGTGACGCGGAATAATGGTGTTTGTGTGTGTGCGTGGCCTATTAGGTCGAGAGGTGGAGATATGGGTATGAGTCGCCGATATTGGTGACGTGGAATGAAGGTGGTTGTGTGTGTGTGTGTGTGGCCTCGTGAGGTCGGGAGATGGGGGAAGAGTGTATGAGTCGCCGATGTTGGTGACGCGGAATAATGGTGTTTGTGTGTGTGCGTGGCCTATTAGGTCGAGAGGTGGAGATATGGGTATGAGTCGCCGATATTGGTGACGTGGAATGAAGGTGGTTGTGTGTGTGTGTGTGTGGCCTCGTGAGGTCGGGAGATGGGGGAAGAGTGTATGAGTCGCCGATGTTGGTGACGGGAGTTAATGGATGATTATTGGGTGGGTGTGGTTGTTTGGCCATGCTATTTCCTTGGAATAGGACCTTGATAATTAGTGTAGGGAGGGGGTTATGAGTTGTTTGGGGTTGGGTAGGATAAATGCATATAGACACTCCTGGAAATTCTTGTCACTGCATATTACACTTACAACTTGATTTTTATCGTATTGAGTTATGTGAACTCACTTCTCATCATTCACAGGTGGAGTAGGGACGGAATTGGGATCCGAGCGGCTGGTAACGGAGCCCCGTCGGTAGTGCCATAGGGCACAAGTTTTGTTTGTGATTTAAAGTAGTTTGAAAGGATGGTTTAGTCTGGATATTGAATATCTAGGAATGTTTGATATTGTATTACTATGTGTTGTAGAGGTGGAGATGTATGTACAATTGATTTGGAACAAGGAAGGTGGACAAGTTTCTCTTGTGCATGGTTGGAATAATATGGATTTCGGTATTGTGTTGTATGAGTGCTTTATCGTACACCGTTAAGAAAAAAAAAACGGGGTGTTACAGTTGGTATCAGAGCATGTGATAACATTTATTTCAATGGTAGAATATTGAAATGCCCATATCTTATATGTCATGACAACATTTCATCACATTTACTATAAAAAGCACTATCAAAGATCAGATTCCGTTTCAATGAAAAAATTTTATCTATCATTTTCACTTCAACAACCACGTGATTATTTTGATCAAATATGCAGCAACTTTGATTTTTAAAAATAAGAGAATATCGATTGAAAATAATTTGTAGAATACTTAGAAGATTTTGTATCAAGCTTGGTATATAAAAAATATTTTAAATATATTTGGTACCTTTTAGAGACTAAACAACAACAGTACCTTTGCCTTGAGCTTCAACCACTTGTCCATTTCTCAATTTGACCCGTGTATTGATTATTCTATCAAGTTCACAGAACATGTTCTCTTAATTTGCTATGTGACTTGTACAACCACTTTGCACATACCAAGTATAATTGCACGCATTAAGAGAGAATTGAGAGACCATAAACAATTTTGAAGTTTTCTCCTCCTGTTTGTCAGTGTAATTTGCATGTTGTGAAGGTTGTCTTTTGTTGTTTGCTTGATTTTTCTTGGCCCAACAGTTCTTTTCTATGTGCCCCAACTTCTTACAACACCTGCATTCAAGCTTTAATTTATCTTTGAACCTACAATCTTTCTTAAGATGGTTTCTTCTTTGACAGATGCTGAATAGAGGAAACTTATTCTTCTTTCCCTGATCCTTTAAAGTTTCAACACCCTTCACTTTCTCAGCACCTCCCTTTTTATACTCCATTCCTGAGGTCTCCATATCTGTCTAGCTTGAAATGCACCTTCGACAACTTCATCTTCTCTTAGGTTTGATCTTTGTTCCTGAGCATGCAATTTGTCTATAAGTTTTGCAACAGAGAGGACTTTAAGATCACATGATTCCTCTATAGTAGAAATCTTAGGCTCTAACCTTGCTGGAAGACTTATAAAAATCTTTTCAACTATTTTGAAATCTAGACATGCTTTTCCATATAACTTGATTTTATTAACAATTTCTTGTAAATTTATTGTATATTCTTTAAAAAAACTCGCCCTCTTTCATTCATAGCATCTCAAACTCCTTTTTTAAAGTGAGAAGCATTACCTATCTCAACCTTTCACTCCCTTCATATTCTTCCTTTAGCTTGTGTCATATTTTTTTAAGAGTTTTACAAGCCATCACATTTAAGAATATAGTTTTAGACAAAGTTGAGTGCAGACATGTTAAGACTCTTAGTTTCTTGGCTTTTTAGTCTTCATGGTTTTTAATTTGAGCCAATGTTGGATCTGGTTCAAGTGGTGTAGGATCTCCTCCTTCTTCAACTGCTTCTCACAAGTTTACAGCTTTTAAATAAGCTTTTATTTATAATTACCCAAATCTGGTAGTTCTCTCCATTAAATAATGGTGAACCAGTTCTTAAAAAGTTTGATGAAGCCATCTAGAAATTACTTTTCAAAGTGTTTGAATTCTCATCTTACAAACACTTAAAAATCACCTTTTACAGGTCCTTCAAGAAGAAGGCTCTGATACTATTTGACATAAAATAGAAAGAGTAGAAAAATAACAGTAAGGATGACAAGAGAAGTAATTTTTTATTAGATTATATTCAAGATATAAAAAATTAATATATATATATATATATATATATATATATATTAAAGCTTCTTGCCTAAGTAAACAACTTCTTTAAATTATGAAAGGTCATTATAACACTAACTACTACAAAATATTAGGTGCATATTTTGTTGTTAGAAATATGCAGGACCATATATATACAATAGGACTTTATACTTGCAAAACAAAACATATATAAACATTTCTAAGAAAAATCTTAATACATTAACAACTTCAATAAAGGATTGTGAAATTATAGTTTACTTCTTACTCTTTTAGGAGATGGGCTTTTATAAAAAAAATGATATAGTGTGTAATAGAGTGGTCTGTCATGTTACAAAAACTCAAGATTGAGTAATTATTAGTTGAGTTATGGTCAACTGGCAAAAGCAAGAATGAGGCTTTGTTTTGGTGTTTTTTCCAAGTACCAAAGTAATGTGTGAGTAACACGTGAATGAGGAAGAGAGAAATGATGAAATATCTTGAACCCAAACACCATTAACTAAATAATCTTTCTAACCAAAGGCATTATTTTTTTAAAGTTTAAACTCAAATTATTGGTAGTATGTAACTTAAACTCTTATATGAAAATTTAGAATAATACATCTTTTTAATATTATAATAGAATATCACAGAGCTAAATAATATATTGATTTAGAGAGAATTCCACAAAGGAATACCTAATTGGAGTAAAATAATTTTTTAATGATTTTTTAATATGGCTTATAATCCAATTATACCCATCTTTTACCTTCGTCCTTCAAGTTAGACACAAATTATAATAGAAATCTCAAAAAAACCAAAGAAACAAGTCTAATGGTCTATCCATTATTAAACTAATTTTAAAATTAGTAGTAAACAACAATTTACTAATTGTTGCATTAAGACTAAATATGCCAACTCGGACTCATGCTTAACTCAGTAACCCTTATGATTTTGTTACACTTTTCATTAACCTTCAATGGAGTGTGAGAATGTAACTCCCTAACCCCAAGCAACACTTAGTCTAACAATCTTTTGGATCTAAACCATTATCCTTCAAAAGTTTAAACTCAAGTTAGTGGTAGTGTGAAATTTAATATCTTATATGCAGTTCAACAATCACATACTTTTTCAATTTAATATTAAAGTATCATAATTTTCACCGTATAAATCCTTGATGTCCTCATCAAGACTACATATTATACAATCACAAATTACAATATAAAGACCCATAAAATTTAAAATCGTACCAACTAGAATCATCAAACTGACACATACTTTGATACCATTTATAATACTTTGTGTTAGTAATATTGGAGGATTGTACAAATAGTACTTAAAATAAGAAAAGAAATGGGAAAGAATGAAATATGTTTTATGTAATATATATTTTCATTTTTTGTTATTTTAATAAATTAGAAACAACTATTTATACAAATAAATGATAAATTACAATTATAAATAATGTCTATAGTTATAAATAATTTATATTTTGTACCATTTAAATTTTAGATAATTTATTAATAGTAATTGTGAATGAGTGGCTGAGGAATTTTCTTTATCTTCTAACACTTCTTTTTGAAGAAAATCCTTTTAACACTAAGTTTATCTCTAAGGAAATCAAACTTCGTTTTTAGAAGTGCTTTAGTGAATATATTGTCTAGCTCATCTTATGAGCTGCAATGGGTTAAACTGATTTTTCCTTCACTTTCAACTTCTCGAACAAAATGATATTGACTTTGATATGTTTAGTTTTTTTATGATGAACTAGATTCTTTGTAATAGTTATTGTTGACTTGCTATCACAAAATATATTGATGAGTTGTTTCTAAATTGCACTTATTTCAGACAAAATTTTTTTTAGCAAAATTACCTGATTTGCGATAGCACATACTGGTATATACTCAGTTTTAACTGGTGACTGAGCCATAATATCTTTTTTTTACTGAGCCAAGAAAACACACCATTTCCAAGCAATAATATATAGCTTGAAGTACTCTTTATATCATCCAAAGATCTAACCTAATTACTATTTGAATAACCAATCAACTTTGAGTTTTCAATATGATGGTACCAAATTTCATAATCTGAAGTTCCTCTTAGATAGCAAAAAACTCTTTTAACTGCTTGTAGATGTACTTGGGTTGGCTTCTAAATAAATCTAGATAACATACTTATAGTATACATCATGTCTGGCCTTATAATTGTTAGGTACAATAAGATATCAATCATACTTTTGTACTACTTCATATCAACTTCTCTAGAGTCATATTCCTTAGTATATTTATCAAAGGTGTTAAAATAGACTTGTAATTTTCTAATTTAAACTTTCGTAAAATATTATTGGCATATTTCTTCTGATATATGAAGATCCCTTCATATGTTTGATTGATCTCCATGCTAAGAAAATAATTCATCAAGCCAAGATCAATCGTCTTGAATGCTTCATCATATGTTGCTTGAATGCTTTTATCATAGATTGATTGTTTCCCATAATAATAAGGTGATCCATATAATGTGAAATGATAAGGATATTTGATCATTATGATTTTATGTATAAAGTAGCCTCATTTGGACTCTTTCTAAACTGTAACATCTCGAACTCCAATATCGGTGGGTACGGACGTTAGCACAACATTTCTAGCTAGTGGAATAGATAAATACTAAATATACAGCGGAACTATACTTTAATACACATCCCTTATGACCGGATAAATATTTGTTTACACACAATTGATGCATCTAAATTAATTTACAATATTAAAATAAAAACTAATAAAATTTTTTTCGTCATCTTTCTTTAATCTTTGACTTCCTCTTACCTGAATGGGGATAAATTGGGGTGAGTTTTACGAGTTCAGTAAGAAAAATGATTCTATAATGGAGAGTTATGTACATACATTCACACAATATGTAAAATATAATAATATTTATAATCAAAAAAATATCAAACAAAGCATCTCAATTAAAATATACAACAAAATAAATCATCACACGAAACACATTTTAATAATCACTCTTTTAACCTAATTCTTATTTTCTTTTCAAATCACACTCACACTCAAAATATCACAATACACTCGGAATATCACATCTAAGGTTTTATCGCGCGATGTTGTTTATATCGTCATTGATGAGAGGTGAAATGGATCCCCCTATCGCATGGATAACACACACAAATAAATTTCATAATGGCCACAGCAGGTATATTTGCTAGGTGACTCACACTCACAAATATCTATCCACGTCTGGACTAGCCTTCAAACTCTATCCATGTGCACGTTTACCATGCTCGTTGAACTTCAACCACACATGCACCTTCCCCTCCTCGATTCAGACTAAACGAGTAAGTATTCAGGGTCTTTACAATCTACACTTTTTCCAAATGTCTCTCATTCTTAATTCATTCATTTCATACCTAAAATCTCAATTCTACGCATAATAAAATACAAAAACACATATAATACACGATATCATTACACATATCATAACCATACATTTTTTAAACCATTTTCTGAGTCATCCTGTATTAGATCACACAGCAAGCACATGACACTCAGATTCCTTGTGCAACTGTACTAGATCACACAGTAAATACAATGTGTCGTATATCTGCACCAGATCACACAACAAGTGCAGTGTACCCAAATTTTATATGTACACACACTAATTATACATTTCGCATGCATAATATATGTACACACATTTTAATACACACACATATATTATAATACAGACATGTACCATCACTCATGTCTCATACAGAATATACATTTATATTCACATGCACACAATCTCTACCGATATATATACTCACATTCATACTTAAATACGTATACACATTCACACACAACAACTAGATATATATATATATATTCATATATTTGTTCTTATCAGCTCTATTCTTATCAATTCTTTTCTTATTAATTCATCTATCATTTATTGTATATTTATATATATATACACACACATGCATAGCAACGTATATATATATACACTACATAAACACAAACAAATATAAATTAGATATATTAATTACATATATTACATTATATATATATTTAAACATTCACACATAATGCACTATATATATACACATTTACATAAATAAATAATTTATGTCTCCATACAGAATACACATAATTCTTACATATGGTGTGATCAAGAAAGTTTTGGTAATCCTTTCTAACTCGATCTACGGTCATCTCAAAAATCTGAATACTGCTTGAATAATTTTTTTCGTTTATAATATAAACACATATATTAAATTATAAATAATTTTAAAATTATATTACACGAAATTATGAACGGATTTTACCTTGGGACAAGTAGTCCCGGTCGCCAACGTCACCATGCGTCATCATACGTGTGTTACCAAAAATGTCAGACGCTGATGACTGAATCAGCATGTGTCGCCGCATGCGGCGCACCAACATCATATTCGGCCACCACCCTTTCATCTTTATTCCTTAATTATTTTTTTTCTTCTTTTTTTTTTCTTTTTTTTTCTTTTCTTTCTCTTTCTTTTTTTCTTCCTTTTTCCTTCCTTCTTGTTCCTCCTCTTTTCCTGTAGCTTCTTTTTTTTGTCTTCTTCTTCCTCTATTCCCACAACTCTATTCTTTTCTTTTTTTCCTTTATTCTTCTTCTTCTTTCCTTTTCTTTTCTTCTTCTTCTTTTTTCCTTTTCCTTTATTCTCTCTCTCTGCTTTTTCTCTCTACTCAGACCATGATTATTCTCCTTCTTCTTCTCTTCTTTTTTTTTTCCTTTTTTTTTTCTATTCTTCTTATTTTTCTTTCTTTTCCTTTTCTTCTTCCTCTTCTTCCCGCAACGTCTCCCATTCCGTTGTGTCCCACTTTCGCGACTGCCACTCACTCTTCCTCCTTACGCGGCCAAGGCTCCTCCCCTCACTCCGCTCTCTCGGCCTTGATCCTCACTCAGCTCGGCCTCATCTCTCACCAATTTAAAGTCATCTCTCTTCCTCTCTTTCTCTTTTTTTCCCTTATGCTATTTCATTATATATATATATATTTTTTTTGCCGCTTGGTTTGTTCTCCTTCTCTCTACGTTCTTTTTTTTAATTAATTAATATCTATTATTTTTTTTCTTTTGTACCTAGCTGGTGCACTAGCTGGGTATTACATTAACCCTTGTTGAATGAAATATATATCAATTTGACTATATCAAGCTCGGGGAGCCTGCTTAAGACCACATAACACCATTTTCAACCTTAAAAATTTATCTTTTTTTCCTTTGATCTTGAATCCTGGGGGTTGATCAACATAATTTTTTTCTTGAAGAAATCCATTGAGAAATGAAGATTTCACATCAAGTTGATAAATCTTCCATCTTTTTTGTGCTGTTAGAACAAGAATAATTCTGACTGTATCTTGTCTTAATACTAGGGCAAAAATCTCATTGTAATCCACGCTAAATTATTATGAATATCCTTTACCTACCAATCTAGCTTTGTACATCTAAATTGAACCGTCTGGATTAAGCTTTGTCTTAAATATCCATTTTACACCAATAACATATTTGTTCAGTGATTTATTTTGTAGTTTCCATGTTTGATTCTTCTTATCATGTTGATTTCTTCCTTCATAGCAGTTCTCTATTCTTCATGTTGAGATGCTTTTCCATAGCAATTTGGTTCATCAGTTATAAAACAACAAAACTCATATTGTTCAGCATCAAGATCATTAATTTATTGAGTATCTCTGTATAATTCTAACAATCTCTGAATGTTCTTAGGTGGTGTGTCAAATAAACCATTATAATCATATATAAGAGAATCAATATCATCTGAGCCACTACTATACTCTTTCTGAGAATGTTGACCTGCTTGATTGACTAGTGTTGGTGCTGGTGGGAAAGCTTCTTGTTAGAATGGTTAAGTCGTGACATACTTCCTATCAATATTATTTTGCTCCTAATTCCAATAAGTATTTTCATCAAACACAATATCTTTACTAACTTGAACTTTACAAGTGTATGGGTTATATACTATACCTTTTGATTGAGAACTGTAGATAAGGAAGATTCTTTTCTCTACTTTGTCATCAAGCTTGTGTCGTTTTTTCTGCCAGTATATAGATGTAACAAATACACCTAAATACTCTTAAGTGACTTACATATAGTTTATGTCTAGACCATGCTTCAATAAGTGTACATCAATCAACTTCTTTCGTAGATAGTTGATTTTAGAAATAAACTGATGTATATGTTGCTTCAACTTAAAATTTGTTAGGTAAACCTTTATCCTTCAGCATCGATCTTACCATATCCATCATAGTTCTATTATTCCTTTTTGATACACCATTTCGTTGTGGATTATATGGAACACTAAACTGATGATGTATACCTTTCATCATAAAACTTGTTGAATTTTGAGGACGTATACTCTTTTCTATTATCACTTCTGAAATTCTCAAGCTGACATGAACTTTTCTTTTCAATAAAATTCTTGAATTTACAGAAAGTTTTGAAGACTTTAAACCGATATTTCATGAAATAGACTCTTGTTATCCGAGAATAATCGTCAATAAATAAGATAAAATACTTGTTATTATCTAATGAATGGATTCTTATAGGATTGCATAAATCAGTATGCACTAATTTGAGTTTTTTTAATGCTCTCCATGCTTGTCCCATTAGAAATGATTGCCTTGTCATTTTTTC